>NC_045455.1:33998736-34344776 GCF_002776525.5 Piliocolobus tephrosceles
CTTTTCTTTTCTTTTCTTTTCTTTTCTTTTTCCTGGGCTCAAGTGATCCTCCTAGCTTAGCATCCAGAGTAACTGGGACTACAGGTGCACATCCCCACTCTCATCTCACTTTTTTATCTTTTTGCAGAGATGCGGCCTTGCTATGTTGCTCAGGGTGTTCTCAAACTCCGAGCATCAAGTGATCCTCCTGCCTCAACCCTCCAAATGGTTGAGTTTACAAGCATGATCCACCATGCTGAGCAATGCATTCTTACATATGTGTGTTTGTGTGTGTGTATGTGTGTGTGTGTGTGTGTGAGCATGTGTGTATGATATATTTCCTTTTAGGTTGTCAGTAATATTTATTCTATTTGCATACCATCTTTTGAAGTATAGAAGTATTGAATATTTGGTTTGGTAGTTTTCTTTAGATGGATATTTTTAATGACAGTAAGGATAATAAGCCTTATCAGTTTCTAGTGCTTATACTAGCCTCCTAAACAAATTAAGCATACAAAATTTTTATGAATAAAATAATAACTGCATTAGCTTACATTTTTATAATTTCATGAATTTGTTCAGCATTTATATTTTTAACTTACTTGGATTTTATTTTTGCAATTAGTGTGAAACAGAAATATATTCCCCAATTGGATACCCAATCTTCTCATGCAATTTTATGAATAAAGAATCACACAATTTTATAGCTTTGTAATATCACTGCCATCACATATGGTTTCATTTGTCAAAGAGAAATTGCAGGAGAGAGTTAAGCAGGCAAGGAAGACTTCAAGGCTATTGCAATTGCAGTCAAGTCTATCCTAATTGGGAGAGAGAATCCAATTCTTGTGGGAAAAAAAAAATGCAGGAGAATTTTTAAGCACTGAAGTGACTTAGTGAAAAAAACAACTGGAGGACGTTAAAGTGAGGGTTGCCAGTGAAATTAGGCCAATGTGCTTGTTAATTCGTGTTTATTGAAGTTAGGCCTCTACCTTCCCACAGACAGAGGAAAATACAGTCTCTACTTTTCTTAAAGATTCCTTTTTAGAGGGATAACTCCAAGGTCCAAGGCATTCCTGGGTTGTAAAACTGGCAAGAGTTTAGGAGATAATTTACATTTCAGTGTACCTGAGAACTCATTACAATTATAAATTTTCTAAAATAAGTGCTCTAAGAAATGGAGGGACAGGGGCTTAGAGTCGGGAAAATATCTTAGTCAAGCCAAAGGGAGTATTAAGGCCTTCTAGTTTACATTAGAATTATAATTTTTCTGGACCATATTGTGTCATATTAATAAATGTTTATAACTGAAGCATTTCTCATTTAATTGCTATTGCTTGATAATGCTTTAATAGCCAGACACTAAATACACATATATGCTGCCCTTATTTTGTTTTGTTTTGTTTTTTGAGACAGAGTCTCACTCTGTCGCCCAGCCTGGAGTGCAGTAGCGCGATCTCGGCTCACTGCAAGCTCCGCCTCCCAGGTTCATGCCATTCTCCTGCCTCAGCCTCCCGAGTAGCTGGGACTACAGGTGCCCGCCACCACCTCTGGCTAATTTTTTGTATTTTTAGTGGAGACCGTGTTAGCACGGATGGTCTCGATCTCCTGACCTCGTGATCCGCCCACCTCGGCCTCCCAAAGTGCTTGGATTACAGGCGTGAGCCACCGTGCCTGGCCTACCCTTTTTTTAATTAAACATTTTTTCTTTGGCAATATTCTTGTCTATAAGAGTTTTAACTCCAGCTTGTCAATTTCTATGAAAAATTATTTTGAGATAATCATTGAGTATAAAATAGATGGCCTCTTACCTACAAAAATGTCATTCTTCTCTTCTTCCTTGAAACAAAATCACAGTCTTTTCCAGGGCGATAAGATGCTCACCTAGAAAAAATAAAGCAAAACATTCATTGGCATTAGGTAAAATGGTGGCCACCGAATATCCGTAAATGATATTTGCTGAGAATATCTGGGATAATTTTGCTTTCCTGACATAAACTCTATGTTTTCTCACCATTATTTCATTATATTTTCCCTTGCCAGGAAGGCAGGAGAAAAGCTGAAGCTGAAATAAACAATAGCAGCCCATGTGGAACCATTCAAAAATTCACACCACTACATCTACACATACATTGCTCCCAGCTATTAACCTACAAATACGGATACTCCCATCAAAATCAAGTCATTCTATATGTACATTAGATCCTAACTCCTTTCAGCTATGGAAGAACATCAATTAACACTCTTTTCTCTCTGCAACATCATGGATTTTGTTTTTACTACAGATAGACATGTATTTGTCTTTATATAGATATAGAGATATAGATATCTATATATATAGTGAGAGATTCTCCAAGATTATTTTAGAGCTTTAAGATTTAATTACTACTTTGTTGGATTTCAGACTTGCATGTAGTCCCTTTGTTTTAGTCAAATTCTTCTATTTGTAACAGATGTATTTACCCAATGCCTGTACCCCCATTGTATCTAGGAAGTAACTAACTTGGCTTTTGATTATACAGGCTCACTGGTGGAAGGAATTTACCTTTTCTCAGAGAGAGAGAAAGGGAAGTTTCTAAATATCTACCCAGCTACAGCTATATTTACTTGCTCCGCCTTGGACAAAATACTTCAAAGAATAAAATAGTTATGTAATCTCACTGGTTCAAATCCCATTTTCACTCCTGTCTGAATCAACACAATCTAGCTTTCACCAAGCTGTCAAAACTACAGCTCTTGAAACTACCAATGAGTCAATGTTGTTAAAACCAATGGTCTATTTTTGATCTTCATTTTCTGCTTGATCTCACAGAAACATTTGGCATAAGCTCTAAGTTTATCCTTTTTTTAATGTAAGAAAAAACACATTACATTAAATTTACCATCTTAACTATTTTTAAGTGTTGTGAACCCCCAAAACTTGAGACAGGTCTCAGTTAATTTAGAAAGTTCATTTTGCCAAGGTTGAGGATGCACCCGTGACACAGCCTCAGGATGTCCTGATGACATGTGCCCAAGTTGCTCAGGGCACAGCTTGGTTTTATGCATTTTAGGGAGACATGAGACATCAACCAATATATGTAAGAAGTACATTAGTTCTGTGTAGAAAGGGGGAAACAGCTCAAAGCAAGGCCCACCCCACTCCCACCAACTGGGGGCTTCCAGGTCACAGGTAGGTGAGAGACAGATGGTTGTGTCCTTTTGAGTTTCTGATAAATCTTTCCAGAAGAGGCAATCAGAATATGCATCTATCCCTGTAAGCAGAGAGATGACTTTGAATGGAATGGGGGGCAGATTTGTCCTGAGCACTTCCCAGCTTGAAGGGACCTAAGATATTTTCCTCTCAGTTTACAGTTCAGTAGTAAGTACATTCACATTTTGTGCAGAAGAGTTGTATAATACTTTTCATTTTGCAACACTGAAACTTTGTACTCACTGCACATTAATTCCTCCCCCTTTATCCAGACCTCAGTAATCATCTTTCTATTTGTGCTTCTATAATTTTTATGACTTTACATGCTTTATGTGACTGGAATCATACAGTACCTTTCCTTTTGTGACTGGTTTATTTCTCTTAGCTTAATGACCTTGAGGTTCATCCATATTATAGTATGAGAGAAGATTTTCTTCTCTTTAAATACTGAATAATATTCATATATATATATATATATAGTTACATTTTTAAACCCATTCATTCGTCAGTGGAAATTTGAGTTTCTTTTGCTTATTGGATATTGTGAATAAGGCGATAGTAGACAAAATTATGCAAACATCACTTTGGAATCTGCTTTGAATTACTTTGATATATAACCCAATAGTAGCGTTGCTGGGTATATTCTACTAGTGAGGCTATATCCAAATGGTAATTCTATTTTTTATTTTTAGAGTCACCTCAATACTGTTTTCTACAATGGCAGTACCTTTTACATTCCTACCAACTGTACATAAGAGTTCCAACTTCTACACATTCTTGCCAACCTTTATTATTTTCTATTTTTTATAATGCCCATCTTGACGTGTGTAAGGTGATATCTCATTGTGGTTTGTAGCTTTTGAGTTGCTTTTCTAATGATTAGTAATGTTGAGCATCTTTTCATGGGCTTATTGGCCATTTATATATGTTTCTTTGAGCAATGTACGTGTAAGTGTATATGGTTTGGCTCTGTGCCCCCAACCAAATCTCATCTTGTAGCTCCCATAATTCTACACGTTGTGGGAGGAACCTGGTGGGAGATGATTGAATAATGGGGCGGGTCTTTCCCATGCCATTTTCCATGAAAGTGAATGGGTCTCACAAGATCCATTTTAAAAATGGGAGTTTCTTGGCCGGATGCGGTGGCTCACGCCTGTAATCCCAGCACTTGGGAGGGCTGAGGCAGGCGGATCACCAGGTCAGGAGATAGAGACCATCCTGGCTAACACAGTGAAACTACGTCTCTACTAAAAACACAAAAAACAGGCGGGTGTGGTGGCAGGCACCTGTAGTCCCAGCTACTCGGGAGGCTGAGGCAGGAGAATGGCATGAACCTGAGAGGCAGAGCTTGCAGTGAGCTGAGATCCGGCCACTGCACTCCAGCCTGGGCAACAGAGCGAGACTCAGTCTCCAAAAAAAAAGGGGGGGAGTTTCTCTGCACAGCTCTCTTTTCTTGCCTGCTATCATCCACATAAGATGTAACTTGCTTCTCCTTGCCTTCCACTATGATTATGAGACCTCACCAGCCATGTGGAACTGTGAGTGAATAAATCTCTTTTTCTTGTAAATTGCCCAGTCTCAGGTATTCAGCATCATGAAAACAGACTAATACAGAAAATCCTTTGATAATTTTTAATTGGGTTGTTGTTTTAAAGTTGTATAAATTCCTTATATAGATTCCTTATATATTATTACCAAATATATGATTTGCATTTTTTTTCCTTCCATTGCATTGGTTGCCCTTTCTTTGTGATAACTACCCTCAATTCATTCTTCTCACTTTTTTCCAAGTCAGCTTATTCTCTTATGTTTTCACTTGATTCAATAGGCACTACTTTTAAGATTCTTTTGCTGGTTTCTCTGCTCCTGTGCTAACTTATACTGTTGAACTCTTTCAGAGCTCAGTATTTGGTCGTCTTTTCTATCTGCATATATTCCTTTGAGGATAAATTTCAGTATCATTACATTAACTCACATCTGTGTATGATCATGATCCCAAATTACATCTCCAGAATTGACATGTCCAGGCTTGTACATGCACTTTCCTACATAACTACCGATAATGAGCTACTGATCTACCCTATTTCTACCAGCATGTTATCAATCTCAGTTGATAACAACTCTGTTCCTCAAATTGATACTCAAAAACTTGTAGTTATTGAGATTTCTCACTTTCATTTATAACCCCATATCTTGTGTTCGATAAAATTCTGTTTATCTTCAAAATATGTTCCTGCTAAGATTAATGCAAGAGAAAGATAAAAGAATCCAAGATATTGATGACTTCATTGAGTAGCTTCACCAAGCCACGAAGGTTCTGACCAGAAATGTTGAAAGAGTAACACAGACCCTGATGTTAATATGTTTCTATGTACACATATATATTATATGTCATTGATATGGTTTGGCTGTGTCCCAACCAAACTCTCATCTTGAATTGTAGTTTCCATAATCCTTATGTGTCACAGGAGGGACCAAGTGGGAGGTAACTGAATTATGGGAGTGGTTACCCTCCTGCTCTTCTTGTGATAGTAAGTTCTCATGAGATGTGATGGTTTTATAAGGGGCTTCATCCTTCACTTGGTTCACATTCCTCTCCTTCCTCACACCAAGTGAAAAAGGACATGTTTGCTTCCCCTTCTGCCATAATTGTAAGTCTCCTGAGGCCTCCCTAGTCATGCTGAACTGTGAGTCAATTAAATCTCTTTCCTTTATAAACTCTCCAGTCTCAGGAATATCTTTATTAGCAGTGTGACAATGGACTAATACAGGCATTAAATCCAGTTTTAACTGGTACAGATAATTGTCATCTGTCCAACATTCAGTGCAAATTTTCATGAACTTCTTATGTCATGTTGACCTTTAGTAACATTTATGCTTTTCTCTATGTTCTAGTACACACCTTATAAAAATTATCCCTTGAAATCTTATAAACATTCTGACTGTGAATACATATTTTGTTCACTGTATTTTTTCTTTTAGATTTTTGAAGTAGTTAATAGTATACTAGACAGGTACTAATAGTTTTACTTTTATCTTTCAGCATAATATTAAATAGAAACTTCTGTAATAGTAGTACGTATGTATGTATGTATATATATATACACACACACACATATACATATATATATATATACACACACACACACACACATACATATGTGTGTATGTATTTTGTACAAATGTAGGGGGGCCAAGTGCAGTTTTGTGACGTGAATATGTGAATAGTGTACATTGTATCCCTTAAGTAATTTCTCATCCCTCACCCTGGTCCCACCCTCTCACACTTCCAAGTCTCCAATGTATAGTGTTCCACACTCTATGTCCATGTGTACATATTACTTAGCTCTCACTTATAAGTAAGAAGATGCAGTATTTGACCGTTTCTGAGTTATTTCACTTAAGATAATTGACCTCCTGTGCCATCCGTGTTACTGCAAAAGACATGATTTTATTCTTGTTTATGGCTTAGTACTATTCTATTATATACGTATATACCAATTATTCTTTATCCAACCATCCACTGATGAGCACTTTGGTTTAGTCCATATACTATTGGTACTATAAATAGTGCTGCTATAAATATACTACCTTTTGATAATATACAGGTATCTTTTTAATACTATACAGGTATCTTTTTGACATAATAATTTATTTTCCTTTGGATAGTTACCCAATAATAGCATATCTGGTTCAAATGGTAGAACTATTTTTAATTCTTTGAGAAATCTTCATACTGTTTTCTGGAGAGGTTGTACTAATTCCATACTCCAAGATATACCATCTGTTAGGCTACAAAACAAGTCTCAATAAATTTTAAAAACTCAAAATCAAACCAAGTATTTTATCAGACAATAGAAAAATAAAACTAGACATCAATTTCAAGAGGAACTCTTGAAGCTATACAGATACATATGGTTTAAACGAGATACTCCTGTACAGTCTTTTAGTCAACAACAAAATTAAGACAGAAATTAAAAAAATAATTAATGAAGATGAAAACGTAACATACCAGAACCTCTGAGATACAGCAAATTCAGTATTTATATTATTTAACTTCAAAGATATTAAGTCTGATATTAATCACAATGCATTGTGTATCAATACTTCTTCAAATTAAGGCTTGTTTTACTAGCTAGTTGTATAATATTTTGTTTTCTTTAATTAATTTGCAATATTTAAATTAGTTTTTTATACTTTAAGAGAATTACAACTTTTCTTTATCTTGTTCATAGCATAAATACAAATTACTACCTTTCTTCTTTAGAGTTACTTACTCTCAATTATGCTTAGAAAATAGTAATCTCAGAGATAACCTGAGTATGCTCATACTACTTTGGATTGAAGTTCTTTATCCAAATGTAGTGACAAAAGAATCTAGCATACATGCATTCTCCTCTCTTACTAATCATTCATTCTGCCATTGCCTTAAGGATTGAACAGTGGAAGAAAACTCAAAATAATACTGTAGAAGATGGCTTGGAAGTAGAACCTTATCCCATCCCAATTCACTAAGTGAAACACTGGTGTCTATGGACATATCTCTTAATGGAAAACTACTGAACACTTTACAAAATTAGGAATAAATTAGGATTTCTGTCTAAATGTCTTACTGGTATTAAATATTCATGTGATTGAAACCACATGTTCTTTGGTTGCTGATTGTAGACTAGTGCTAATGATAGAATAAATAACAATTTAGACAGTTATTTTTTTCTCATGCCCCATTTATAGAGTTATCATGGACATTATTTCATTATCTGCCTCACCTTTGCTACTTCACACTGGATCCATCCTTCCAACACTTTTTATGTCATTTAACAGATCAAATCCATGCTGTCTTTTACAACTCCCAGAATATAGAAATATAAGCTTGTGTTTATGTGTGTAAGTGTGTGTGTCACATGACTAAAAGAAAGCGGTTTCTGTTTTCACCACAAGTTCTTAGGATAATTTTGGTAATTTTACTTTTAACAAATTGAAGAATTAAGACTTGCTCTCAGCAATGAAATAAATTAATCTTTAGTGTTTATACTAGACAGTATTAAAAAGTTTTGCATATTTTCTTTTTTTTTTTTTGACTGTAATGAACACATGAATTTAACTTTGTTTCAATGAGAAATGCAAGCAGTTTCTAATGTAATCTTCCTAAACTGTTCTCACTGGTGCATAATACCTCTTGTAGGGCTAGTGGTTTTAAACATTTCAAAGGCATGGGAATCTCAAATGTAAATAGGTCTCTTAGTAATTTAAAATTCTTCACTTTCCTAGTATCTTTTTCTTAAACTAACACTTCCTGTATTGATGATTACTTTAATGCAGCAGACCATTTGTCAGAAATTGAAACCACTCTGATGGGAAATACAATGTTAGGACATATAAATTCCAATTAAATGCACTGCTGAACTCTGTTTCTTCAGCTGAGAAACTGGAAATAAAAACTTCAGGCTGTGACAGTGACTTAAAAGATGCATTGATTGATAAGGCATGGTCCTTAATTTTTAAACATTTAACTGGATGAAAAGAAATATAGAAATATAAGTAAAGATATATAAGTAAGAAATATAAATAAAAGAAATCAGAATAATAATCTGTGCTTATAAAATGAAACATACTTAGAGGTAAATGTTATGTGAATTTTTTTTTCAGGAAACATATTCAATATTTAGCATGTTTAAGTTATTAGAAGATAATGCAGCAACCCAGTTTTGTTTTAAGCCTTATGATTAGTACCTTGCATTACTAAAGTTCTTTTACCATCAATGGAAAATGAGGTGGCTGAACCTAATTTGTTCTTTCATTCCTGAAGACTTTGAATTAATTAACTAAAGGCCAAAATTGTTAAGACCACTGAAGAAAGATGAGACTCGCTGGGTGAGACTTAGTGAGTAAACTGTGAAATGATACCAAAAAGAAAAAAACCTTTTGATATATGATCTTTTAATTAATAATAAGTTATTAATTTAAAACTCAATCAAAATCTTAAAATAAAATTTAGCTTGAATATAAATTACTAGTATTTAAAGAAGAACGAAAATTTATTTTTAGAGGAAACTTTGTCAAATTTCATAAACTAACTTTTAAAAGTTGTTTATTTTGAGTTACCTTTAAAAAATTTTTAAGGCATTATTTTGAATATCTCATGTTGAAAAATTCTAATGGATATAAAATTCATTAATATCACATGCAATTTGAGGTGATCTGCATTAAAAAGTACGCCTGTAATCCCAGCACTTTGGGAGGCCACAGCGGGTGCATCACAAGGTCAGGAGTTTGAGACCAGCAGCCTGGCCAACATAGTGACACTTCAACTCTACTAAAAATACAAAAAATTAGCCAGGCGTGATGGCAGGCCCCTGTAGTCCCAGCTACTTGGGAGGCTGAGGCAGGAGAATTGCTTGAACCTGGGAGGCGGAGGTTGCGGGGAGCTGACGTTATACCACTGCACTCCAGCCTGGACAACAAGAGTGAAACTCCATCTCAAGAAAAAAAAAAAAAAAAAAAAAAAAAAAATGCTCTTCACATCTTATGCTAAAAGTGAAAATTGTCTGACCAAATCTTCTTGGCTAATAGTACATCAGAATAAGAGCAAATGTTCAGCCACATCAATCAGCCTCCTCACTCCCCTCTTCATTTTTTCCCTAAATTAACCCAACTTGTACTTCTGAAAATATTCACATCTAGGAATAATGAATTTGATATTAAATAGTCTTTCTTATATTACATTTTGCTATGTGAGACCATTTTAATGAGGTCTACCCCAGTAATATATATGAGTGAATTGCCTGTGGGTCTGTGTATGTGTGTGTGAGTGTGTATGCATTTACTTTTTTTACCTTATTCTTTTATTATTTGACTGAAGGGGCAGTAGGTTGAAGGTTCATTTATGTTAGATTGTAGTAAACCCATTTAATATATCACCAATTCAATATAGTTATAACAAGTTAACACTATACAGCTGAACTCAACACATTTACTTATCACCAACATTTTGCTAGATGATTGGTGTCCAAACAGTTTTTTTTTGGTGACTGGCTGAATTGACAAGTTGTTTAAGTTTGGCTTCCCTCAACTACAACATTTATATTTTTACTTATTTCATAGATAGAGGGAGATATAAAGTATGACTAAAATTTTTCAAAACTACAAAATTATTTTTGCTATATACTAAAATGATTTCTACAAAATTTTTGTGTTCTATAAAGAGCTACCTTTTAGGAGTATTGTACTAAGGAAATTTTGACTATAATTGTCTAGGTGTTTGGTGCCAATTATGCAATAATTTTGACCAAACCATTTAAATTTTATCACAGTTCTGTTATGTATTAAAAACTATGATTTTAGCTTTCAGATTTACACTGCATGAGTTTCAGAGTTTTGGTCATGTGCTCTCTTTTTGAATATACATTCAGGCATGGTGGCTCATGCCTGTAATCCCAGCACTTTGGGAGGCTAAATTGGGAGCATTGCTTGATCCCAGGAGACCAGCCTGGGTAAAAAAGTGGACCTTGTCTTGACAAAAATTCAAAAGTTTAGCCAGGCATAGTGGCACATGCTTGTAGTTCCAGCTATCCAAGAGGCTGAAGCAGGAGGATCCCTTGAGCCTCAGAAACTGAGACAGCAGTGAGCCCTATAGTAAAATCATGTAGGAATGTAAAAAAGTGTTTACATTTTCCAAAATGAATTCCCAAAAAGTTTTCCACAAATATTTTGGATTAAAACAGCAATTTACCCAGTGAAATGTGATTAGAACATAGATTTTCAGCACCCACTTTCAATGGGACTGGAATTCTTAAAAATGACAGGCTTCAACTAAATAGATAATTTGTTCAACTTCTGTTTTAGCCATACATATTTTCAGGAGAATATTTTTACATGTATATTACTGGGGAAACCAGCCCCCAATATTTCAATGTAGGTTATTTTCTATTTTCCCTAAGTGTTAGCCAGTCTGAGAAATAAAGAGAACGAGTATAAAAGAGAGAAATTTTACAGCTGGGCCTCCACGGGTGACATTACATGTCAACATCTTCCGTGATGCCCCTTGAACCGCAAAACCAGCAAGTTTTTATTAGGGATTTCAAAAGGGGAGGGGGGTACGAACAGGAAGTAAATCACAAAGATCACATGATTCAAGGGGCAATAAAAGATTAAAAGGGCAGAAGGACAGAGTGAGATCACAAGGCCAGGGTGAAATTAGAATTACTGATGAGGTTCCATGTCCCACTGGGCACACGTTGTCTTGATGAACATCTTAACAGGAAACAGGGTTTGAGAACAGACAACTGGTGTGACTAGAATTCGCCAGGCTGGAATTTCCTAATACCAGCAAGCCTGAGGGCACTGCAGGAGACCAGGGCGTATTTCATCCCTTATCTTCAACTGCATAAGACAGCCACTCCCAGAGCTGCCATTTCAGAGATATCCCTCTGGGAATGCATTCCCTTCCCAGGGTTATTCCTTGCTGGGAAAAGAATTCAGTGATATTTCTCCTATTCGCTTTCTGCAAGAAGAGAAATATGACTCCATTCTGCCCAGCCCCACAGGCAGTCAGACCTTACGGTTATCTCCCTTGTTCCCTGAAAATCGCATTGTCCTGTTTTTTTTCAAGGTGTCCAGATTTCATACTGTTCAAACACACATGTTTTACAAACAATTTGTACAGATAACACAATCATCACAGGGTCCTGAGGCGACATACATCCTCAGTTTATGAAGATGATGGGATTAAGAGATTAAAGTAAAGATAGGCATAGGAAATTATATGAGTATTGATTGGGGAAGTGATAAATGTCCATGAAATCGTCATAATTTATGTTCAGAGATTGCAGTAAAGACAGGTGTAAGAAATTATAAAAGTATTAATTTGGGGAACTAATAGATGTCCATGAAATCTTCACAATTTATGTTCTTCTGCCATGGTTTCAGCTGGTCCCTCCGCTTGGGGTCCCTGACTTCCCAAAACAGTACATGGTTCTTTATTTATAGAAATTCATATTTGTCCATAAAAGGAGCATGATGTTTATTATTTTACATTATTCTACAATATAGCATTAGTTAACTCTTAGTTTCATTATTTATTGATGTAAAATAAGTCATGATTGGAAGTCCCATTTTGTTAGTGTGAAAACTAACAAACTCGCATCTGTGAAGAGACCACCAAACAGACTTTGTGTGAGCAACAAGCCTGTTTATTTCACCTGGGTGCAGGTGGGCTGAGTCCGAAAAAAGAGTCAGTGAAGGGAGATAAGGGTGGGGCCACTTTATAGGATTTGGGTAGGTAAAGGAAAATTATAGTCAAAGGGGGTTGTTCTCTGGTGGGCAGGGTCGGGGGTCACAAGGTGCTCAGAAGGGGAGCTTTTAAGCCAGGATGAGCCAGGAGAAGGAATTTCACAAGGTAATGTCATCAGTTAAGGCAGGGACAAGCCATTTTCACTTCTTTTGTGGTGGAATGTCATCAGTTAAGGCAGGAACTGGCCATCTGGATGTGTATGGGCAGGTCACAGGGCATATGATGGCTTAGCTTGGGCTCAGAGACCTGACATTCCTGTCTTCTTATATTAATTAGAAAAATAAAACGAAATAGTGGTAAAGTGTTGGGGCGGTAAAAGTTTTTGGGGGTGGTATGGAGAGATAATGGGCGATGTTTCCCAGGGCTGCTTTGAGTGGGATTAGGGGAGGTGTAGGAACCTAGAGTGGGAGAGATTAAGCTGAAGGAAGATTTTGTGATAAGGGGTGATATTGTGGGGTTGTTAGAAGAAACATTTATCATATAGAATTATTGGTGATGGCCTGGATATGGTTTTGTATGAATTGAAAAGCTAAACAGAATAAGAGAAAGAGAAAAACAGGTATTAAAGGACAAAGAATTGGGAGGATCCAGGACATCCAATTACAGAGTACCCAAGGAGGTTCAGCATAGCCCTGCCAGCAAAGATTATTTATTTACTTTAAGAGTGAGTTAAGAGTGGTGGTTTGGGGATAGCACCAGGAGATATCAGCTGTGATGGCTTGGAGAAACAGCGTAAACTGGCAGTGTAAACAAGAGCAGGGCATTTATGAGTAGTTGAGAACAGTGAATAAGAGTATGAGTAGACAGAAGATAGTAGGGATGACAAGTTTTTGGGGCACAGTCCAAGTTGGTCTGGTGTCTGGAATGAGACTGGGGCCTAATAAAAAGGAGCGTCCAGACAGGAGCTCAAATGGGCTGTACCCTGTAGCATTCCGAGGACAGGCCCCAATTCTGAGAAGGAAAAGTGGTAAAAGTATTGTCCAGTCCTTTTTAAGTTGGTGGCTGAACTTGGTGAGGTGTGTTTTTAAAAGACCATTAGTTCACTGAATACCAAGAGCCTAAGAAACTGCTTGGGTGATTTGACTAATAAAGGCCAGTCCGTTATTGGACTGTATAGAAGTGGGAAGGCCAAACCAGGGAATTATGTCTGACAGAAGGGAAGAAATGACTGTGGTGGCCTTCTCAGACCCTGTGGGAAAGGCCTCTACCCATCCAGTGAAACTGTCTACCCAGACCAAGAGGTATTTTAGTTACCTGATTCAGGGCATGTGAGTAAAGTCAATTTGCCAGTCCTGGTCAGGGGCAAATCCCCAAACTTGATGTGTAGGGAAGGGAGGGGTCCTGAATATTCCCTGAGGAGTACTAGAATAGCAGATGGAACACTGCACTTGTGTCCACGAGAAGAGACTACCAAACAGGTTTTGTGTGAGCAACAAGCCTGTTTATTTCACCTGGGCACTGGGCTGAGTCTGAAAAGAGAGTCAGCGAAGGGAGATAGGGGTGGGGCCGTTTTATAGGATTTGGGTAGGTAAAGGAAAATTACAGTCAAAAGGAATTGTTCTCTGCCAAGCAGGGTCGGGGGTCACAAGGTGCTCAGTTGGGGAGCTTCTGAGCCAGGATGAGCCAGGAAAAGGAATTTCACAAGGTAATATCATCAGTTAAGGCAGGAACAGGCCATTTTCACTTCTTTTGTGGTGGAACGTCATCAGTTAAGGCAGGAACTGGCCATCTGGATGTGTACGTGCAGGTCACAGGGGATATGATGGCTTAGTTTGGGCTCAGAGGCCTGACAAAAACTGTTAGGCAAAATCTAGGCTTAAATGACAATTCTAATTTTGTTTAATAGTAAGTGACATCTTTACGTCACATAAACCCGCTAAGCTTGATTGTTGAATGAGATTAAAGTATTTCATTTTTATTTCACTTGGGTTTTTGAGCATCAAATAAAATACAAATGAAAATTGTTTTCCTTACTGGAAACTAAACATACATGTTAAGTTTAGTTTAATTGGTGATAGAGTTCAGTACACACTACCCCAAAATATGGCACATAGGCATGTGAGAAAGCTGCAGAAGCCAGGTGACTCTCACCTTCCACTCATCCTTTCTCTCCTGAAGGAGAAAATAAAATGTGAGAAGGTCATTCTCTTACTTTCTCTCATCCTTCTCTTTTGAAACAGATCCTAACAATGATATAGGAGTTAAGAAGGAATTACTTAGGCAAATAGCAAGGGCATGGGAGTCCTTGGTAAAGCTTTTCTTTTTAATGAAAAACAGCCCCAAATTATTTTTTTTCTAACAATGAGCAGCCTGTAAAATCGAGCTGCAGACATAGATACTGGCAGTCCTGCCAATCGTGTTCAATCAATCACGTTCAACCAATCATGTTCAAGATGGCAGCTCCATCGTCCCTTCTCTTTGTCAGCTACGTGTACAGTAAGAAGCAAACAAGATGTCACTAATCAACTGGAAAGCCCATTGCATAATAAGATCAGGGTGGGCAACCAAGCTTCCCCACACACTATGTAGATGTCATACCTGATTGAACCAATCTGTGAGCACTACATAAATCAGACACTGCTTTCTGCAACCTGCCTATAAAATGTGCTGCAGTCTGCTGCCTCCCTCCTTTTTGGACATTTGTCTCTTGCAAGGAGCTGCTTTCCTCTCTCCTTTATGCTATTAAGCTTTCCACTCCTTAACCCACCTACATGTATCCACGTACTGAATTCTTTCTTGGCACATGACAACGAACCCCAGGTTATATACCTCAGACAGCGTAGCAGTTTCACCACCCTCCTTCAAACAGTGTACTCACCATACCTGGAGGAAAGCCACATCCTGATCCCTGCAGACACAGGTACACAGAAAACTCTGAACAAACAGGACTTGCTAATTTCCATTAGTGTGTTATCATAACATCATGCCTCCTTTGTCCAATCATACGTCACACATGACTGACCACTCTTCATCAAACCTGGGCATAAAATTACACAAATTTTCCTGTTTCTGTGGGTCTTTATTTCCTTATGAAAGCTCCTGTGTCATACAAAGCTTGTATTAAATACTTTTGTATGCTATTCTTTTCTTAATCTATCGTCTGTTATAAGAGCCTCAACCGTGAACATTGCAATGGGTGGGGAAAAACATCTTTCTTCTTCTACAATCAATATAAATTTTCTTAATATTTCTTAATATTTCAACTAGCAACACATACACATACAAATATTTTCATGAATTATAATTACGTCTAAAACTTTGTTGGCAAGGTCTATCCACTAGGATATTTGTATCAAACAGAGAAATACATTGGGGTTTACTGCCAAAAAAAAGTTCCCTTTGAAAGTGGCAGTGACTCATTTTCTCTCATGATGGAGGTCCCCTGGTCTCTGTGCCTGTATGCTGGAGTGACGTCCAGGAAAAACAAGGCAAGACTCTTCTTATGCAGAGATGTGCTTAACTTGCACCATTTTATCTTTTTGTCCAATTGTTTTTCTTATGTATTTATTTTTTCATTCACATCCAGTCTTTAATTTTAGTGCATACTTCTAGTTCTAAAGTTGTTGATTTCAGAGAGGTTTCCCACTGCCTCCACATAACGTGAACACAACCCTGACACCACAGTGGATTCAGTTCTGGCATTGAACCTGGCCATCTATTTACTTGAATTAATTATTCCTAGGAATTTATTGATATTTTTTCTGTAGTCAAATCTGTGCTAAGGTTATCTCAAATATCAGAAATTTATATATATATATTTATATATATATATTTATAATATATATTTATAATATATATATTTATATATATATATTTGTTATATATATATATATATATATATTTTTGAGATGGAGTCTCACTCTGTCGCCCAGGCTGGAGTGCAGTGGCCGGATCTCAGCTCACTGCAAGCTCCGCCTCCCCGGTTCACCCTATTCTCCTGCCTCAGCCTCCGGAGTAGCTGGGACTACAGGCGCCCGCCACCTCCCCTGGCTAGCTTTTTGTATTTTAGTAGAGATGGGGTTTCACCGTGTTAGCCAGGATGGTCTCGATCTCCTGACCTCGTGATCCACCCGTCTCAGCCTCCCAAAGTGCTGGGATTACAGGCTTGAGCCACCACGCCCGGCCAGAAATATTTTTATAATTTCAAACTTTAGGAGAGAAATTAGCTAAAATTCTTTTTTTTTTTTTTTGAACTTTTATTTTATAAGATGTACATTCATCAGCCCCTTTTGGGCAAATTATAAATCTACCTCCTGAAGGGTGAAGGGGTGAGGTAAAATTTACAGTGCAAACACATTCCTGTAATATGCATTTTGTAAGAGAATTTAAATATATTTTCAGCCACATATGTTTTTCTCTTTGAATTTATTAAGAATTTTAAAACAGCAGAATTATAGACTTTGTTTATATCCTTTCTTTCCCCCAAAGGCATATAAATACATCAGAAAATAACCAATAATATTAAAAAAATAGATTAGATATATGGTGCACATAAGAAAAATAAGATAAACCCAGAGGTACTGTTAATATGCAAATCCTACAGTTATAAAACATTCTACATATTTGCTAAAATGGACAACAAATTTGAGTCTAAAATTTCTAACTGTCAAAGCAAAGATCCTTGCAGCGATATAGAATATCCTAAGGGACTAATAACAAACAGTTCCTCAAGAAAAAGCACAGCTCTCCTGATCCTAAGACTGAAATAAATTTCTCGTGTGAGCTCCATAATTGAAGGCTCTTAGAAGTGGTAGAGATATTTGTGTTTAGCCAGTTCAAGAACCTATTGAATGCCTGTATTCATTCTACTCTATCCTTTCTAAAAGACCATATCTCTACTTGAATGAGTCCATTGGCAGAAAGCTCAGCACTAATATGGCATTTTATTATTTAGCGGACAATTTCTAGTTTTTTTAAAACAATGTATTCCATTTATTTAGCCTCCTTTTATGTATAATCCTCTGGTCATAATTGTAATTATCTGGAGCAAGGTAAAACAAGAGTACTCTTTATTCCACTTTTAAATAATTTAAGAATTGCTGTCAATGCTTCCTTATTCATGCATTCATTTATTTAAAAATTTGCACTGTGTTGCTAAAATTTACTAGGCACTATGCTATAAGTTCAGTGGATATAACTGTGAACAATGAAAAACATAGCTCTCTAAGTCCCACAAGGTTGACAAACAACAACAACAACAACAACATTTTTTAACATGTATCTGTAATTCTTCAGTTTCTCCTATGGACTAAATATCAAGCATCTCTCTCTTCAGAGGTGCTCTTTGTCCTCGACTGCCCTCCTCTGTTCCCTGGTAGCTTGACTCTAATGGACTATATTAATGGGTCCTTTGCCTTTGGGATTCTAGATGATTGGGGTTCAGCCAGAGGTAAACAATAGAAAGGGGGAAAGACAGTTAAGTGATGTCATTTACTTCTTCAGTTGACTCCCTGTGAGGACACTATCAGTTTCACCCACTGGCCAAAGGTCACAGCTTCTGTGAGATAGTTTTGTTTCCAGTGTCTTATTTTTTTTAATTTTATTTTTCCATAAGTGATTGGGGTACAAGTGGTATTTGGCTACATGAGTAAGTTCTTTAGTGGTGATTTGTGACAACTTGGTGCACCCATCACCCAGGCAGTATACACTGCAACATATTTCCTGTCTTTTATCCCTCCCCACCTCCCATCTTACCCCCAAGTCCCCAAAGTCCATTGTATCATGTTTATGCCTTTGCATTCCCATAGCTTAGCTCCCACATAGCAGTGAGAACATACATGTTTGGTTTTCCATTGCTGAGTTACCTCACTTGGAATAATAGTCTCTAATCTCATCCAGGTCATTGCAAATGCTGTTAATTCATTCCTTTTTATGGCTAAGTAGTATTCCATCATACATATATATATGTATACACACACACACACACATATATATATATATCAGACTTTCTTTATCCACTCATTGATTAATGGGCATTTAGGTTGGTTGCACAACTTTGCTATTATGTATTGTGCTGCTATAAACATGTGTGTGCAAGTATCTTTTTTGAATAATCACTTACTTTCCTCTGGGTAGATACCCAGTAGTGGGATGATCTTCGACAAAGCAAACAAAAACATGAAGTGGGGAAAGGGCACCCTTTTCTTCAAATGGTGTTGGGATAATTGGCTAACCACATGTAGGAGAATGAAACTGGATCCTCATCTCTCACCTTATACAAAAATCAACTCAAGATGGATTAAGGACATAAACCTAAAACTGAATCTAGAAAAATTCTAGAAGGTAACATTGGAAAAACCCTTCTAGACATTGGCTTAGGCAAGGATTTCATGACCCAAAATCCAAAATCAATTGCAATAAAAACAAAGATGAATAGCTGGGACCTAATTAAACTAAAGAGCTTTTGCACAGCGAAAGGAACAGTCAGCAGAGTAAACAGACAACCCATAGAATGGGAGAAAACCTTTATAATCTATACATCTGACAAAGGACTAATATCCAGAATCTACAACGAACTCAAACAAATCAGTGAAAAAAAAATCCCATCAGAAAGTGGGCTAAGGCTATTATGAACAGAAGATATACAAATGGCAAACAAATATATGAAAAAATGCTCAACCATCACTAATCATCAGGGAAATGAAAATCAAACCCACAATGCAATACCACCTTACTCCTGTGAGAATGGCCATAATCAAATAATCAAAAGATAGTAGCTGCTGGCGTGGATGGGGCAATCAGGGAACACTTCTATACTGCTGGTGGGAATGTGAACTAGTACGGCCTCTATGGAAAACAGTGTGGAGATTAAAGAACTACCATTTTTTTCCAGTGTCTTATAATCAGTTTCTCTCTCTGTTTGCCACTCGGTTTGCCTAGGGTCTCCAACTCTTTCTAGTTCAATGGTACTGAACATTCCCTGTGGTTTTCTTATACCTTGGGCATTTTTTAAAAATTGATATTATATTTTACTGTATTTGTTTCCTCTTAGAACTGTGACAAGAATAATTTACCACACAGAAGTAATGCCAATCATATAATAAATGTATCTAATAAATGTCAAATAAAGAATTTTTTGGAACAAAATCCTAAAAGTTGATAATACCGAGTTCACCTTATTCTACGTCTTTTTGTCCTTCTCCTCCTCCTCCTCCTTCCCCTCCTTTTCCTTCTTCATTTCTCTCTCTCTCTCTGTGTGTGTGTGTGTATATGTGTGTGAGTGTGTGTGTGTGTGTATATATATATATGTATATGTATATACATATATATATATAATCTTGTTCCCCTACATAGAGAAACTTTGTAATTCTTGGAAACCAGATATTTGTGATTCATGAATTAATATAACTTTCATTAGGCAATTTTCTATGTGCTTCTAGACTCAATAAAAGTCACTTCTTATTGACATTAATAAATTGTAGTGACAACTAAAATAGCTCAAAATTATATTAATATAGTATAGTATATAGTATATTTATGTAGTCATAAAAACAATAACCTTTAAATCCTATTATGTATTTTTCCAGGAATACTTTAATTTGTCAAGGATATGATTAAAATGTGATGTCTAATGTTGTACAATAAATATATACTGAAAATACACCAATAGTTGTTTCATTGTCTTTATTTTATTGTAAATATATTTCATAATTAGTTGCCAATCATTCTTATTTTGATATACTAGCATAAATATGGCCAAACATGGTAAAAAAAAAAAAAGGACATTTGCACTCAGACCAATGATAATGCCTTCTGATTGATTTCAACTTTCTTTTGTTCACTTTTAATAGGATAAATTACTGAAGGAGATACTTCAGTTTTTCCCTGTTATTAGTTCTTTCATAGTGGAATATCTATGTCAGATGAAGACATATGTGATGAAATCATAAGACACACTAATGGAGATACTCCCATGTCTTATAAGAGCCAATGTTGTGTGCTATATACTCAGACTAGAATTTAGAACATATTTTATGCTCTATAAATATTTTAAAACTGATTCACTAATGAATGATGCATTTGTCAAATGATATCCATGCAGTGTGGAGGTTATTAAAAATATGGACTGCTCACTTGAAACAAATGGGGACTTAATCATCTACCCTACCACCATAATAGTTTGGAAATGAACAACACATGGAGGGAGATTAATATTGTCTGAACATTCAAGAAAGCAGTGAGAGTGAAAAGCAAAACAAAAAATAAAAAATCAAGAATTAATATCTTATCTGAAAGAGAAAACTAAAAGAGAATACCAATGTCACTTTCACTAATCAAGTCAATAGGAAGTCAAGAATTATGGATGAAAATTAAAAAATTAAAACATATTACCCATTTCCAAAACCTTTAATTAGGATTATCCTCTATTTTACCATAGAAAACCCCTAAACTGACATTTTATTTTGATTGGTTGACAACAGAAGCAGCAGCCATCTTGGCACTCTGCTTGATGATGGTTTCATTCCCATGTATGGAGAAGGTGATTGCAGATCACGTTATATTTAGCCAAGCAAAGAAGGCTGAAATTTTGGAGCCTAGCAGATGCAAGAATCATTGAGAGATAGAATCACAGTCTTAAGGGCCTCTTGAACCTTGATCAGATGTGCTTGAAGTCCACAACTTCTGTGCACTTTATGGAAATTACTTTTCACACATGTGACCCAGTAGTGTCCTTGCTTTATTTTTTTAACCCAGAGGAGCCTGGGTTTTGTGTTATTTACAGTTAGAAGCATCATAATTTATATTTGTGATCTCCCTATTATAAGCCTCTTAAAATTTTTTGATAAAAGGCAAAACTGTTTTTTCCAGGTATTAAATTTATATAATAATTTCTTAGCCCCGTTGAGGTTAATTGTACCCAAATAGTATAGCTGCTATAAAATGGAATAGTGTGTGTCAAATGGGAAGCATCAACAAAATTTGTGTTTTGGTATCTATACCTATAATTCATGCCACACATGCACTTGTTGCATTCTCAACTAAATAAAACCTATTCATCTTTTCCCAAAAGAAAACATCCCAACATTTCTACCTCTTACTAAATCATATCAACTCTTTTTGTCAGTTCCAGGTGCATTACTTTATGGAACAGCTATGACTAAGTAATGTACACAAAAACATAAAAAAGACCAGGCGCGGTGGTTCACATCTGTAATCCCAGCACTTTGGGAAGCTGAGGTGGGCGGATCACAAGGTCAGGAGATCCAGACCATCCTGGCTAATACGGTGAAATCCCGTCTCTACTAAAAATTACAAAAAAATAGCTGGGCGTGGTGGTGAGCACATGTAGTCCCAACTACTCAGGAGGCTGAGGCAGGAGAATGGTGTGAACCTGGGAGGTGAAGCTTGAGGTGAGCTGAGATCGTGCCACCGCCCTCCAGCCTGGGCGACAGAGTGAGACTCTGTCTCAAAAAATAAAATAAAATAAAATAAAATAAAATAAAATAAAATAAAATAAAATAAAACAAAATAACAATGGTGGATAGAAAGAGGGGTGACAGAAATAAGAATTATTATTTGCAGAAAGATCAGAAAACTTGTATCACACCTTACTTCAGGAATAGTAAACAACTTTTCAATTAGAATAAGTAGTTTTGGGCCAGGCGCGGTGGCTCACGCCTGTAATACCAGCACTTTGGGAGGCCAAGGTGGGCGAATCACGAGGTTAGGAGATTGAGACCATTCTGGCTAACACGGTGAAACCCTGTCTCTACTAAAAATAAAAAAAAAAAAAATAGCCAGACGTGGTGGCGGGTGCCTGTAGTCCCAGCTACTCGGGAGGCTGAGGCAGAAGAATGGCGTGAACCCGGAAGGTGGAGCTTGCAGTGAGCAGAGATCGCGCCACCCGCACTCCAGCCTGGGCGACAGAGCGAGACTCAGTCTCAAAAAAAAAAAAAAAAAAAAGAGAATAAGCAGTTTTGAATTAGAATAGTTAGAATAGGCAGTTACGTGAGCTGCTTGGCTAGCCAAACCAGAGGTACGCAAGTATATACCTCTTACAAGGTTCTTATATGTGCAGTGTCTTCTGAATACCTTTTGTCTATTTGAAGCAACTGCTCTGTACTTTATTGTCACGTTCATAATGTCACTTTAGGGGTTTGTATAACCTCATCAGCCAAATCCATATTGATGATAATGTATGTGTCTTGGTACATTTGTCTTTTAAAAAACTGTTAGTAGGCTTCTGCTAGTATGGCCAACATCTAACAACAGAACCCCTGCCTAGCCATAGTTTTTAGATTAGAAGCAGGCATAGATGTATCTCGTTGCCTACGGAATTGGTCTTGGTGCCTTAGTGATTTGTCTATCGCACGGAGAAATGGCTTCACATTTTAGTCAAATTCAATCTGTCTTGTGGTATGGAGGCAAAGTTATATTTATTCTTTTTCTTCAGAAATGTAAGCATGTTATTTTTAGCTGCAGAGAGCCTTGGCATATGAGAATCCTCCTGATTCTCCTGTTAAGCTTCTCACCTCCATGTGTGATCTAGCACCAACTTCATATTTTATAATGCTTTTTTTGTACATCTGGATGAGCCAGATATGTCCAACCTCCATACATCGTTGAAAAAGTGTTTTAATTATTATTAGAACAGAGAGTTTGCTTTTATTCAGATACTTTTGAAAATTATTCCTGCTCTAAAACCCACTCACATCAATCAGTATGTAGAACTGTGTGAAAGAAGGAGGAGTTATTTTGGGAGCAGAGGGAATTTCTATAATACCTTGAAATTACACTAGTTAAAAAACTGTAATGTCATGTTATAAGCTTAACCATGTTAAATAGAAAATGACATTTGAAATGGTGACAATATGTCTTCCAACTTTGGAAAGCTCTTTTATGAACATTTATTTTATTATATGGATTTGGCTTTGGAATAAGAGGTTCATGAATGTGGAGGATAAGAGTTCATCTGCAAAGACTAATTTCTGTATGTAGTTAGACAGAAGTGAGTTTCTAACTCACAGGAGTGGCAACTTCACTGAAATATTAAATCCAGAGGGGACAATGACTCTATTTATTTATTTATTTATTTTTAAACGGATTCTTGCTCCTTCACCCAGGCTGGAGTGCAGTGGCGCGATCTCTGCTCACTGCAAGCTCTGCCTCCCGGGTTCACGCCATTCTCCTGCCTCAGCCTCCCGAATAGCTGGGACTACAGGCGCCCGCCACAACGCCCGGCTATTTTTTTTAATATACTTTTAGTAGAGAAGGGATTTCACCCTGTTAGCTAGAATGGTCTCAATCTCCTGACCTCGTGATCTACCTGCCTCGGCCTCCCAAAGTGCTGAGATTACAGGCTTGAGCCACTACGCCCTGCCGACTCTATTGTTTATAAAGTCAGCCAGTATGTTCAGACTAATATCATCTTGTGGTGTACTTGTTATAAAACTAAATAACTTAGCTCATTAAACTACTAAATGAATTAAAAGGCACAATCACACTGGAGGATTATTCCTACACATATTATCTGGTTATTCTATTATTTTTTGTCTTGCTTTAGGACATCCCTTTCAATAATGAAATCTCAAATTTTGGAACACTACAAATTATCATCCTGGTTGTCTACCTTTAAAAGTTATGAAATATACAGTCATTACTACAAAAGTAATTATTCATTTTGCTCACCTAAAATACATACTCATATATGAATGTTTTTCTACTATTATGATAAATATTTTTTCAAAAACAGGCATTCTAGTTTGAATAAAATGTTATTAAATAAAATATAAGATAAGGATTAATGAATTTAAATTTTTTTGGAAGCAGCAAGATAGAGAGGAAAATAAATTTGTAGTCACCACTCATTAAATGTTAAATCACTGGTTAATTATTATATCTTGCTGAGTTTCATTTTCTTCCTTTATAAAATGGAAAATTTCCTGTTTTTGTAAGACTGTACTAGAATACTAAGTGCATTTTATGTTGCCTCTCACAAATATGTCTTTAATGAATATGTTTTTCAACTGTTCTCCAGTTAAGTCAGAATTATTTGCAGAAATATTCAAAATAGTATTGCATAAATAAAAATGCATATCTTTATGTGTGTTTAGAAATAATCACTTTATCTCTTGCTAGAGTCTTTTAAAACCATATTTTTCACTAATTAATATCGCAGCATTCAACCTTCTGTAACCATATGAATTTTTATTATAATTTAACTGTAAGTATTTGTATCTTACTAATGCAGTAAACAAATTGAAATCAAGCAGCTTTTTAAAAATTGCTCATTTTACAATCTTTTATCATTATAACACTCCTTATGAAAAATATATTACTCATTAAAATAATTGACAGTTATAAAATGAATGTGCTCTTTATTGCCTAACTTGTCACAAAGTTTTGATGCATTTTATTATCTATAAACATTTAAATTTCTAGTGACCCCTTTCTTGCAATGATTCATTGTTTATGCACCATAAAGTTGTTCTGTTATCTATCATTATAAAACAGATAGGCATACTTTTTCAAGAGTTAACTGAAAGTCAACTTGTAATGATCAATAATATTCATATTAGCCATTGTCAAAGAAAAGCAATATTAAATTCAAGAGCAATGTGATTTACTTGAAAGAGCCTAGATATATAAATTACCTATCACGGATTGTGCTTCTGGTTTTTCAGCCAGAAGCAGAAATGAAACGGATGTTAAATTTATCAAAATCCCTTTTGAAAATATGGAAATGCAGGCCTAGTGGATAAAGTGATAGCTCAGGATCCTAACAGAAATTATGAAAGCAGAATTTAAGTTTATTTGTTTTTCTGGCTATACAATACTTTAAAAATTGTCTTTATAAAGTACATAATAAAACAAAAGACAAAAATTAAATGAACTTCCTTCAAGCTCATGCATCCATCTAGGTATACTCCAAACTTCCTAAGCAAAGGATATTGAGCAAGTTTAATCCTCACTCTTGTTATAGTCTTCACTTTTCAATTTACCACAAAATATAGATTTACAATCATACTTTTGCAAGATTATTGATCTTTTCAATTCAAATTATTAATCCATATGTAACATTTCAAACATTTTTTATCTGTTACTAAACTTGGCTCTTTGTGACATATAAATCCTTACTTTTTATTTTTTCTGCTATTCTTTTTCTCTTCTAAACCCTCTACACAGATTCTTATTTTTCTTTATATTCTCAAAATGAGATTCCTACTACAAAGAACAAATTGGGAAAATGCTGTCAGGCAATCAACTAATAGTGTTTCTCTACATGAAATTATTTCTGGATATTATTAGACATTTCTGCAGCATTTATTCATTTACCTCATTAAAATTCTCCCATTTTAGAGTAAGTGGTACCATATATTCTTTCTTCCCACTTCCCGTGATGATCTTCGTAATTTTTAATCGACTTTAATTTTCTATTCATATCTAACATATTTTTCCCTGAAACATTTAATTTTATTTTTTCTTTTCACTCCTCATTTGTTATCAAACTAATTCCAATAGTTTCAGTTTTGTGTGCTACATGTTTTATATTTACATTCTATATTCAGCCTATTCTTTTTCATTTTTTGGTTCCCTTAGACACAGGCAAAAAGCAACTGCTGACATGGGCCCCAAGCTGAAAAGGGCCAGTATATCATACACACATGTACATGAACATATATACACAGAGAGAGAGAGTAACACACACACACACACACACATACACACACACACACACACACACACACAGAGAGAGAGAGAGAGAGAGAGAGAGAAAGAGAAAGAAATAAATTCTTGCTCTATTTCCTAGGAACTAAGGCTACCATAAAAATGCTGTGAAGAGACATTGGTTGTATCTGTGCCAATGATGTTGAGAGACACCGCTTCAGAATTCGGGGCTAGTTTAATTAACAGAAGTGAAAAGACACATCTTTTATCTTTTCAAATCTTTCCTCTTAGAGCAAACAAATTAATAATTCTTGCATAACAAGTATTATTTTCCAGTAGAGTCAAGCATTAATTTTCTTGATTGTCTCCATGCTCTACTTCTTGGTTCCAGAGATGCTCAACGAATGTAACATTTACAAACATTGAACATGGTAACTGGGAAAGACTTTGGAATTTTAAATAATTTATAAATACATATGTGTATATATGTGAGTGTGTATATATACATATGCATATGTATAGTTACAGCATATGTGAGTTCTTTGACAATTACATGATATTAAATACAAGAATTGTGAATAGTTTTATATTCAATAAATTATGTAATACAATACATTAACATTTTAAAAACAAATTACTACAATTTTAGTGTTGTTTAAATAAAAGTCTTTCAAATTGTATTAATGGCTCTAAGGGAGATGGTAATGAAAAATTAGTGTTTTGATATCAGCCAAATTTTGGCAAAAAGCCCAGAAAAATTTTTTTTTCATTGTCAGTGCATAGTTTAAATTATCACTATGAGACATAAGATCAACAAATGAATAGCCATTACATGTTTATATCAATTAAAAAATTATGTAGGATATTTCCGGACCTGCTTGTAGTCAGAATATCTTTATGATCCCATCATATCTCAAACATATTCTCAAAAACTCAGAGAGGTTGCCTTTTAAATACTCTTGACTCAGCAGTATTTACTTTAGACGAGACACTAAATAAACTAACGGAAGTAAGAAAAAAAAACTATCCCTTATATGAAGAGAGAATTATAAGAATTCTAAATGAAATTGTCTTAGATTTACACTGCTCAATTAATGACTGTGATATAGTTTCAGAATATGTATATAACACATACATCATTTACACACATTATTTATACTATATATTTAATGATACAGAATATTGTATTTCTATATGCTAATATATTGCAATAGCTTAAAATGACGATTCTAATGTGGATATTTTAATTTTAAATAATTTTTAAAATATTTTTAAGCTCATAGAAATGATGGTTTTTCTTGAATCAAAAGAGTTAACATATGAAATGTACACTAAGATTTTATTCCAATAACGTTTTTAAGAATTTAGAAAATGGCCGGACGTGGTGGCTCACCCCTGTAATCCCAGCACTTTGGGAGGCCGAGGAGGGCAGATCATGAGATCCGGAGTTCGAGACCAGTCTCACCAATATGGTGAAAGCCTGTCTTTACTAAAAATACAAAAATTAGTCAGGCGTGGTGGCACATACTTATAATCCCAGCTACTCAGGAGGCTGAGGCAGGAGAATCACTTGAACCTGGGAGGTGGAGGTTGCAGTGAGCTGAGATCACGCCACTGCACTTCAGCCTGGATGACAGATCAAGACTCCATCTCAAATAATAGTAATAATAATAATAATGAAAAAATAAGCAAAAATGATGATGAAGGAGAAAATAAATGTAAACCAGTCTACAGTCTAGTTAGAAACTATATCCTGAGCACTATAGATTAAGGTGAAATCTCAATGGGAAAATACTTGAATAAATTGAGAAGTTTTTCAACAAATGAGTAATATAGTGCTTCTATCTTTGTTAGAATAATAATTAAAATATTATAGAAGATAAACCTGAGGGATACTATATAGATCTAAATAATCCAGTTGTCTTCACAATTTTGCCAGCTTTGGCCATATACCAAAAGTTTATAACTTATTCTTTCTATTTTCTTTATTTTTTTGTGTGTACACAGCAGGTGTATATATTTATGGTGTACATGAGATACTTTGATACAGGCAGGCAATATATAAGAATCTTGGTAAATGTTTTGAGGTATTCTGAACAAAGAATAAATGATATCCCACCGTGATAAACAAGGTATCCACCCCCTTTAGCACTTATCCTTTGTGTTATAGACAATTCAATTATACTCTTTCAGTTATTTGAAAGTGAACAATTAAATTACTATTAATTATAGTTACTCTGTTGGACTTTCTATTTTTCCAGTGCAGATGTATGGTTGTCAAGTTAGCAGAATAAAACAAATATTATTTAGTTGTTGGTTAGTTTAGTATGCAAAATTTAAACATTTAGCATGTTATAGTTTAAACACTATTTGAACTCTTGCCCTAGGTAAAAGTATAGATATACATGCACATTTCATAAGGATGCCACTTTTATAATACATCTAAATGTGAGTTTATGTTTATTCCTTCCAGAATTTTCTTCCTGTGTATCTTGGCCCAGTGAATGGGGCCATTATTCATCTAGCTGAGTGAGTCTGAACGATTGAATTCATGTGACTGGTGCACCATACATCATCCTCTCTTACTGATTCAAAGACATTGCTTCCACAGTTTTTCCTTCTCACTCCCTTGCATCTTAATTTTTTTATTAACCACTTTATCATTTCCATATGCACAAAAAATTGTATTCTTACTCATATTTTACCAGAGAAAAGGCATTCTCTTAACTGCAGTTCCTTTTTAAACGTCCCACTCCATTACTTTTCTCCCCATTACAATAAATTATTTTGAAAGAATTGTCTATATTTCCGGAGACAAACTCTTCTCCTTCCAAAACTTTTACCCTTAATGTTATTTACTTGCTCTTTGCTTTTGTGCCTGTATTGCTTATTATCTTCAAATACATTATTGTTTTCTATCTATTATATGTATTGAGTTATCTGTATTTCCCTAAAATATTACTTTCATGATGTCAGTGATGTTTTTCTCTCTCTTGTTTGTTCATGGTCACCAAGTGTCTATAAAGTTGTTAAGCATAAAATAGGAGCTCAATAGATATTTGTTGAAGGAATTAATAAAGGAATTCTTGGTTTTCACCTTTCCCTCAGCATCCTGATGTGCTTAATATTCACTATCTGTGTCACATCTCTTTATTCTATCCACTTCTTTTTATTCTCACTGACAGCACTTTCCTCTAAGCCACTGTTATTTTTTGGCATAGTTTATTTGAGGAGTTCCCTGATTGCTTTTCCTATCTTAAGTTCATCTTTCTCTCATCCTATCTTTACAATGAGTGACCTTTTAAAAACATATGTTTTATTCACTAATCTCTGTACGTAAATATAGAACACTTAACTGCTGTCTATAAAATAAAATTTCCTGCTGTGTTGTACAGGGAACTTTTTGACATGGGCACTGCTACCCTTTTTAGTCTTAGATGCCACGTGCTCCACATGTCATTATGAGTCTCACCAATTCCTGCTGTTCAACACTTACTCAGTTCCCTTTTCAGTTTGAAACTAAAAAGGTATGCTTGAAGTCACCCATCCTGTCTTTGCCACCCATTCTCTCACTTCAGAAAAGAACACATCCAGGTCTACTCATTAAAAAATATGATAAATTAATAAAATAAATATTTGTGATGAGAATACAGTTGTCTTAGTAGCTTTCTTCATATTTTCCCTTTTTTTTATTTTTCATCTCACTGCAACCTCCACCTCCTGGGTTCAAGCAATTCTCCTGCCTCAGCCTCCTAAGTAGCTGGAACTATAGGCATGTGCCACCACACCCAGCTAAATTTTTGTATTTTTAGTAGAGACAGGGTTTCACGATATTAGTCAGGATGTTCTGGATCTGACCTCATGATCCACCCGCCTTGGCCTCACAAAGTGTTGGGATTATAGGTGTAAGCCACTGCGCCCAGCCACACATTTTCCCATTTTCTTAAAGAAACCCGTAGTGGTTTCATTCATCTCTTAAGCAGTTGAGTTGATAAAAATCCAGTCAACATTTCAAAGGAGATATATTCAATTACTTAACAACCACCAACTGGAAGAGTAACCATTACTTTTGAAGCATGGTTAGGCAGGTGTCTCTATGGTAGCCAAGTAAACAAGACTTCTATGTAACATATGCTGGTTCTGGATGCTCTACTGCCTAGCTCTTGTTCTAATGTTCCATGATACAACACCTCAGCTGGTCATTTCCTCCAAGAGCCACTTGATTTACTTTGCATTGCCCTGTAGCCAGTCCTGTTCAAAGGCCTCCAAGCTCTTGGATTGTTCAGAACCCAGCCTCAGACCATGCAGACAGAGCCAACAAAACCATAAATATTTCTTTAATAAACAAATGATTATTGATACATAAATTTTGTGCTTAAGTGTTACATAAATGATTTGGTTTATATAGACAACATATATTAATGTTTTCCACTCTATTCTTATTATATTAATGCCATTTTGCTGTATATTTACCTTTATGTTTCCTCTTTTCTGTTAAATTTAATTCCCTTTGCACTTGTCTACATCGAATGCACTAGACATCTCTCAGCTAGTCCTGCCTAAATCTGTTCATCATTTTACTTCTTTCTTTTTAATAATTTCAACTTTTATTTTAGATTCAGGGAATACATGTGCGAGTTTTTTTACATGGCTGTACTGTGTGACACTGAGGTGTTTGGGGTGTGAATGATCCTGTCATGAAGATAGTGAGCATGGTACATGATAGACAATTTTCAACCCTTGCTGCCATTCCTCTCTCCATTTTCTGGTACTCCTGAGTGTCTATTGTCTCCATCTTTATGTCCATGCCTGCCTGCTCAATGCTTAGCCACTACTTGTAAGTAAGAACATGCAGTGTTTGCTTGTCTGTTCCTGCATTAATTTGCCGAGTATAATGGCTTCCAGCTGCATCCATGTTGCTGCAAAGTGCATGATTTTATTCTTTTTTATGGCTGCATAGTATTCCATGGTCTATATATACCACATTTTCTTTTTATCCAGTCTACTGTTGATGGGCACTTAGGTTGGTCCTTTTTCTTTGCTATTGTGAATAGTGCTGCAATAAACACACATGTGCATAGTCTTTTTGGTAGAATAATTTATTTTATTTTGGATATATAATCAGTAATGGGTTGCTGGGTCAAATGGTAGGTCTGTTCTAAGTTCTTTGAGACATCTCCAAACTGCTTTCCACAGCAGCTAACCTAATACACATTCCCACCAACAGTGTGTAAGTGTCCCCTTTTCTCTCCAGCCTCACCAGCATCTGTTGTTTCTTGACTTTTTAATAATAGACATTCTAATTGGTGTGAGATGGTATCTGATTGCAGTTTTGATTTGCACAAAACAAATGATTAGTGATGTAGAGCAAGTTTTCATATGTTTTTTTGCCACTTACATGTCTTCTTTTGATAAGTACCTGATTATGTCTTTTGCCCAGATTCTGGATATTAGATCTTTGACAGTTTGCAAGTATTTTCTTTCATTCTGTTGATTGTCTGTCTATTCTGTTGATGGCTTCTTTTTTCTTTTGCTACACAAAATTATTTAGTTTAATCAAGTTCCACTTGTGAATTTTTGTTTTTCTCGCAATTACTTTTGAGGACTTAATCATAAATTATTTTCCAAGGCTGATGTCCAGAATGTTGTTTTCTAGGTTTTCTTCTAAGATTTTTACAGTTTGAGGGCTTACATTTAAGGGTTTAATCCATCTGGAGTTAACTTTTGCATATGGTGAAAAGTAAAAGTACAGTTTCAGTTTTCTGCATAGGGCTAGTCAGCTATCCCAGCATTATGGAATAGGGAATTCTATCCTCATTGCTTATTTTTGTCAACTTTGTCCAAGATCAGATGGCTGTGTAGATCAGATGCAGTGTTATTTCTGGTTTCTCTATTCTGTTCCATTTGTCTATGTGTGTGTGCTTTTGTTTTGGTTTTTGTTTTCTACCAGTACCACGCTGTTAAACCTGTTTAAAACTAAGACCATTTGATGTAGTTTTGCTAATATGGAATTCTTCTCTACTTTTCAACAATGCTAGATGCTTAAGTATGATATATAGATATATAAGTATATTTTAATACATTCACTATTTCATTTACTTTTCCTTGCCCCAAAAGGCACAATTGAAAATCTTTATACATGCATTTTGTAGCTGAAGATAAACTTAGCCAAACAATATTTGTTGTGTAGAAGTGTGACATCTCAAGTTTCCCAAAAGAAACCATTATTAACATATAAAAAGATGAATGCCGGGTGCGGTGGCTCAAGCCTGTAATCCCAGCACTCTGGGAGGCCGAGACGGGCGGATCACAAGGTCAGGAGATGGAGACCATCCTGGCTAATACGGTGAAACCCCGTCTCTACTAAAGAATACATAAAACTAGCCGGGCGAGGAGGCGGGCGCCTGTAGTCCCAGCTACTTGGGAGGCTGAGGCAGGAGAATGGCCTAAACCTGGGAGGCGGAGCTTGCAGTGAGCTGAGATCCGGCGATCCTGCCACTGCACTCCAGCCTGGGCGACAGAGCCAGACTCCGTCACAAAAAAAAAAAAAAAAAAAAAAAAAAAGATGAATAGCTTCAGATGAAATAAGATATTGTATTTCATTGCCTAACATACTTATCATATTATATCATCATGTACCTTCAAGCACTATAATCATTATGGTGTCTTAGAGCTTCAGTTTGATACATAGCTACAAACATTTTAGTATGTTATTTTCACTAAAATAGGTTTACGTTTCTAATATATGAAATTGGCCTCTAATGAGTACTGACCCCATCAATTGTGATATTACATTAACTAATTCACACCAAATGCTTTCACAGTACCTGATACTGAGTATGGGCTATACATTTTAGCTATTACTATAGGCCTACATTTTTCAATCTTTGAATATATTTTTTCACAAAGACTTTGAAAGTATGTATATGTATAGACATATCTAATTTACAAATTAAAAAAAAAAAAAACTTTGACTACACAGGATACATAAAGCCAGATTTTATATCTTGTACTTCTACTAAACTTAGAAATAATATTGAGGTGTAAGATAAAATTAGAGTGCTGCTTAGGAGAAAAGAGAAGAGATGGCTGTGCTTTCCTACCTAGGGAAATTAAGAAAAATTTAGAGGTTATTGATTATAGGGTTAATGTCATAAGATTAGTAAATAATACAAATAAGGGTTTGTGTGTGGAAATTTTCAGAAGAAATGACAAAAATTTTTACTCTTTTACAAACTTATGTACACACATACATACATATGCACCATCAATTTTCAAGGCACGTTTTGGCATGTGATTCAAAGTCTCATGTGCCCTTGTCTTGTCCATGTGTGTAATAGCTTCAAGTAATAGCCCATGATAACTTGGGATTATTTGTAGAACAGCACTCTACACTCTAGAGATATACATTGTCAAAGATATTTCAGATTAAAAACTGGATTATAATATCCTGTTACAACTTTATCATAACAAACTTCATCAATGCATGAGGTTTGTATCTATTTTAAAGGTTGAAGGGAAAGGGTTTAGAGCAGAGGCCATTGAAATATGGATCATATACCAATTCCTGTCTATTGCCTGTTTTTGTAAATCAAGTTTTATTAGATCAGAGTCATCCTTATTGGTTTACAAACAAGCAAACCATAGATTGCTTTCCTGCTACAAGAGAGAGTTAAATACTTTCTGCAGAAACCACATAGCTCACAATCTTAAGATATTTACTACTTAGCTATTTAAAGAAGCTTGTTGACCATTTGTTTAGAAGGCCTGTAATATCTTATGGTTTGTGAGGAATGTGCGCCATGTCAATGTTATGGAGACTTGGTAAATGTTTGAGGCATTCTGAACAAAGAATAAAAAGAAACTTAATTCAAGATGGATTAGAGACTTAAATGTTAGACCTAATACCACAAAAACCCTAGAAGAAAACCTAGGTGATACCATTCAGGACATAGGCATGGGTAAGGACTTCTAGTTTAAAACACCAAAAGCAACGGCAACAAAAGCCAAAATTGACAAATGGGATCTAATTCAACTAAGGAGCTTCTGCACAGCAAAAGAAAATACCATCAGAGTGAACAGGCACCCTATAGAATGGGAGAAAATTTTTGCAATCTACTCATCTGACAAAGGGCTAATATCCAGAACCTACGAAGAACTCAAACAAATTTACAAGAAAAAAACAAACAACCCCATCAAAAAGTGGGCAAAAGATATGAACAGATATTTCTCAAAAGAAGACATGCATACAGCCAACAGACACATGAAAAAATGCTCATCATCACTGGCCATCAGAGAAATGCAAATCAAAACCACAATGAGATACCATCTCACACCAGTTAGAATGGCAATCATTAAAAAGTCAGGAAACAACAGGTGCTGGAGAGGATGTGGAGAAATAGGAACACTTTTACACTGTTGATGGGATTGTAAACTAGTTCAACCATTGTGGAAAACAGTATAGCGATTCCTCAAGCATCTAGAACTAGAAATACCATATGACCCAGCCATCCCATTACTAGGGATATACCCAAAGGATTATAAATCATGCTGCTATAAAGACACATGCACACGTATGTTTATTGTGGCACTACTCACAATAGCAAAGACTTGGAATCAACCCAAATGTCCATCAGTGACAGGCTGGATTAAGAAAATGTGGCACATATACATCATGGAAAACTATGCAGTCATAAAAAGGGATGAGTTTGTGCCCTTTGTAGGGACATGGATGCAGCTCGAAACCATCATTCTCAGCAAACTACTGCAAGAACAGAAAACCAAACACCGCGTATTCTCACTCATAGGTGGGAATTGAACAATGAGATCACTTGGACTTGGGAAGGGGAACATCACACACCGGGGCCTATTATGGGAAGTGGGTACGGGGGAGGGATGGCATTGGGAGTTATATCTGATGTAAATGACAAGTTGATGGGTGCTGACGAGTTGATGGGTACAGCACACCAACATGGCACAAGTATACATATGTAACAAACCTGCACGTTATGCACATGTACCCTAGAACTTAAAGTATAATAATAAAAATAAATAAAGAGAAAAAAGAAGCTTAAACAAATTTAATAAATTAATTCCCACATGCAATTTAGTTAAAACAATTTAATAGTTGTTAAAATTTTAATTAATTTTTGTGGGTACATAGTAAGTATATCTATGCAGTACTTGAGAAGTTTTGAAACAGACATGCAAAGTGTCATAATCACATCAGGGTAAAAGAGGTATCCATAACCCCAAAAATTTATCGTTAGTGTTAAAAACAATCTAATTACACACTTTTAGTTATTTTTAAATGCTCACTTTTTTTTTTTTTTTTTTTTTTTTTACTATAGCTACCCTGTTTTGCTAGCAAATACTAGGTCTTATTCATTTTTGCAAACTACTTTTTATATCCATTAACCATCTCCACTTCCTTCTCACCACCACCACAATACCCTTTCCCAGCCGCTGATACACATCCTTTTACTCTCTGTCTCCACAAGTTTAATTATTTTAATGTTTAACTCCCACAAACAAGTGAGAACCTGTCAAGTTTTTGTTTCCATGACTAGATAATTTCACTTAACATAATGACCTTCAGTTCCATCCATGTTGTTGCAAATGACAGCATCTCTTTATTTCAATGACTGAAGAGTACTTTGTTGTGTCAATGTACCACATTTTCTTAATGTTTCCTTCTGTTGACGGACATTTAGGTTGCTTCCAAATCTTGGCTATTGTAAATAGTGCTGCAATAAACATGACAGTGCAGATATCTCTTCATGATATTTACTTTCTTTCTTTTGAGTATATATCTAACAGCGGAATTGCTGGATCATATAGTAGCTCTATTTTTAGTTTTGAAGAATCTCCAAACAGTTCTCTATAGTGATTGTACTCATTTACATTTCCGCAGTGTATGAGGGTTCTCGTTTCTGCACATCCTCACCAGCATTTGTTATTGCTTGTCTTTCAAATAAAAACCATTTTATTTGAGATGATATCTCAAATGATATATCTTTTTGAGATATATCATATATCATTTGAGATATCTTATTGTAGTTATGATTTCCATATCTCTGATGACCAGTGAGGTTGAGCACTTTCTCATATACCTGTTTGCCATTTGTATCTCTACTATTGAGACATATCTATCAGATGTTGCACATTTTTTTTAAAAAAAATGAGATATTATTTTTTCCTATACAATTGAGCTCAGAATATATTCTGATTATTAATCATTTGTCAGATTGGTAGTTTGCAAATATTTTCTCTCATTCTGTGGATTGTCTCTTCACCCTGTTGATTGTTTCCTTTACTATGCATAAGTTTTTTAATTTAATAGGATCCTGTTAGTCCATTTTTGCTTTGGGTACCTGTGCTCGTGGTTGATTCCTCAATAAATCTTTGCCAAATCCAATGTCCTGGATAGTTTCTCCAGTATTTTCTTCTAATGCCTTAGATTTAAGTCTTTAATTCATTTTTTGATTTTTGTATATATAGAGAGATTGGGGGTCAAGTTTCATTCTTCTGTGTATAGATATCCAGTTTTCCCAGCATCTTTATTGAAGAGACAGTACATTCCCCAATGTTTATTCTTGGCACCATTGTCAAAAATGAGTTTACTGTAAATGTATGGATTTATCTCTAGGATCTGTATTCTGTTCCACTGATATATTTGTCTATTTTTCTTCCAGTACCATGCCATTTTTGGATACTGTATCTCTGCAGTATAATTTAGAGTAAGGTAACATGATTCCTTCAGTTTTTTTTTTTTTTCTTTTTTGTTTATGATAGCTTTGGCTACTCTAGGTCTTTCATGACTTCATATAAACTTTATAGTTTTTTTCTGTTTCTGTGAAGAATTTCATTATTTTTTAATGGGAAATGCAATAAATCTATAAATTGCTTTGGGTGGTATAGGTATTTTAACAACATTGATTCTTTCAATCCATAAACATGGAATATCCTTCCATTTTTGTGTGTTGTCTTCAGTTTCTTGCATCAATGTTTTACACTTCTTACTGTAGAGATCTTTCACTTCTTTGGTTAATTTCTAGAAATTGTATTGTATTGTAGCTATTGTAAATAGGGTTATTTTCTTGATTTCCTTTTCAGATTGTTTGCTGTTGGCATATAGAAATCCTACTTATTTGTGTACATTGAATGGTATCCTGCAACTTTACTGAATTTATTTATTAGTTCTAATTGTTTGTTTTGGTAGAGTCTTGAGGTTTTTTCAAGTATAAGATTATATCATCTGCAAACAAAGGTAATCTGACTTCTTCCTTTCCAATTTGAATGCCCTTTATTTCTTTCTCTAGCCTATTTGCTGTAGCTAAGACTTCCAGTCCTATGTTGAATAACAGGGGTGCAAGTGGGCATTCTTGTAATGTTTCTGACCTTAAAGACTTTCACTTTTTCTCCATTCAGAATAATACCAGCTATGAGCCTGATAAAAGCCAGGTGTGGCTTTCATTATGTTAAGATATGTTCTTTCTACTCCCACTTTTTTGAAGGCTTTTATCATGAAAGGATGTTGCATTTTATCAGATGCTTTGAAGCATCAATTGACATCATATGGTTTTGTCCTTATTTCTGTTGATATGATGTGCCATATTAACTAATTTGCATATGTTGAATAGTCCTTGCATCCCTGGGATTAATCACACTTGGCCATAATGAATAATCTTTTCATTGTCTTGTTGAATTTGGTTTGCTAGTGTTTTGCTAACAATTTTTGTATCAATATTCATCAGGGATATTGGCCTGTAGCTTTATTTTTTAATTATTTTTGAGGTATTCTTTGTTTGGTTTTGGTATCAGAGTAATACCAGTCTTGCAGAATGCATTTGGAAGCATTCCCTCCTCTTCTATATTTTGAAATAGTTTGAATAGAATTGGTATTAGTTCTTCTTTAAACATTTGGTAGAATTCAGCAATGAAGCCGTCAAGTCCTGGGCTTTTCTTTGCTGAGAAACTTGTTATTATAGCTTTGATATTGTTACTTGATATTGGTCTCTTTAGGTTTTGAATGTCTTCATCATTTAATCTTGGTAGGTTCTAAGTGTCAAGGAATTCATCCATTTCCTCTAGAATTCCCCAGTATATTATCTTATAGTTGCTCACATTTGCCACTAAAGAGTCTTTGGATTTCAGTTACTATTTCCCCTTTTTCATCTCTGAATTTATTATTTGGATCTTCTGTCTTTTTCTCTTAGTCTCATTAAAATTTTGTTAATTTTCTTTACCTTTTCAAAAAAAAAATCTTTCTGTTTCATTTATCTTTTGTATTGCTTTCTTCATTTCAAATTCCTTTATTTCTGCTCTGATCTTTAGTATTTCTTTTCTTCTACCAATTCAGTGTTTGGTTTGCTTTTGCTTTTCTAATTCTTTGTGATGCAGTTAGGTTGTTTATTTGATGGTTTTCCTGTTTTTTGATGTAGGTCCTTACAGCTATTAACTTCCTTCCTAGTATTGCTTTTGCTGTATCTCATAGGTTTTCCAAATTTCTTAGATTCTTGTCTAACCCCTGAGCAGGGAAACCCCATCAACTAGCCACAAAATGACTAATATTAAATTTCTCAAGAGAACAAACATTTTCAATTATATTTTAATTATATTTGTCATATTTATTTAATTTTAGTAAGTAAATTTAGTAGAAAAAGTATTTTATATCTGAGTTTGTTAGGTAATATTAACGCTAATGTGCCTTGACAATAGGATGCTGGGATTTTTTGTCTCTCTCATCAGTGTTCCCTGAATTTTGCGTTCATGTCTCCACCAATAATTCATAAAGATGTGCTTTGTCATAATCACATGAACAACATATAAATTTGAAGTATGCGATACAGCAATAAATTATTTTAGATTTTATTTTTTAAATATGTTTAATTTATGTAATGTATCATAATGTACTCAAATCTTTTTTTGAGTGATCATAATTTTTTTTGTCTTTTCTGGGGAGGAGGCTGGCTTCTCACTCCCCGTTTCTTCCTCATTATTTATTACATCAACCCATGTTGACAAGCAACAATCTCTATTGTAATCTCCATGCTCATGTAAGTATTTGCAAATGTATATGTACATTTACATACCTCCACCTTTCTGCACAATAGTCTCTGCAAATGTTTCTGGTAAATTGTAAATTTATAATTTTTAACTGAGTCATTTTTATTGATTGGTATGTAAAATCATTTCATAAATTGTATTGACAGCCATTCACTTTGTTTTGCAAGATTTTGAAACTGTAAATCATACTATAATAAATATTTTGTGCAAGCTAAAATATCTTAGATTTTTTTACATTCCTGTGATTTCATTTCTATTAAAAAAATTCCAACAATGAGATTGTTAGATTAAAAGGGTATCCCTAATGTTACCCTAAAAATATTGTTGAATTTTATTTTGTAATTCATATGTATATGTATATATTTAGATTTACACTTAAACTGTTCTTATTAGCTTACTAATAACTAATTTCATTATTATAATTGCCACAGCTGTAGGTTAGAGTTGCTTGTGAAACAGATCTGTGAATTACATAATAACTTCAGCATTAAGTTGAACTGATAGAAGGCCTTTCTAAACTATCAATTTTTAATTTCCCTTAACGTTTTTATTTTTAAAGTTCGAATTATGTATTACCTGTCCAAAATTGGTATTATGTTAAATATTCAAAGAAAAAAAAAGACTTTTAGAGACTCATTTTATTAGTAACTATTCTGAATGCTGAAATGGTTTCATTCAGTGAAATGTAAACCTTTCTTGCCATGATTAAATACAGCTTCCTTGGCTCTTGCTTCAAAAAAGGATTCATTTTTAAAAGTATAATGACCATTCTTATACAGAATACAAGTTATTAAGTCTCCTGCCAGCAATCTTCTCTCAAGCTACCTAGTCATCTTCCCTTTAAGCTTTTCATATCTTATAGTTTCTAGATTTGGATGATTAATTTTTCTCCCTTATGCATACATTGCATATTTTTGTACATCTTTTGGCCTTTAGACTTTCTACAAAAGTTAGATGATCTAGCCAAGTATTGCATAAGGCATTTTTACATTTCCAAATGTTCTGATTCCAGTACTCAAAAATTTTTCTCTATCAACTGGAAGTAAGCTAATCATTTTTAAGAAGTGCATAATATATTTTCATGAATCGTTACTACATTGAATGAAATAAATAGAAAAAAGATTTCTTCCAACAAACCAAAGCTACTGAGTCTAGAAACTTCTGTGTAAATACTTGAAGAAGCACACATTAAAAATGGAATAGTAACTCTCTTCTTTCCCTTCTTTCCCTCTTTCAGTATTGTGGTTCTCCAAAAGGTAGCTCATGGCTGTCCTCTCTCTGAACACTGTCCCTGGGTGTGCTTATTTTTCATTGATGTGATTACTATGGTTATGCTCATGACTTCTTGATGGTTATCTTTTCATGCTTTAGAAAAGTCTTAACTATAATGAATATTTGAAAAAGTGCATGAAAAATTGTAGAGTCTGAGAATAATGTGATCTTTCCTCAAGGAATTTTAACTAAATCACCAAACAGATAATTAGATTAGGGGATTAGGGTCAATGTACCTCAATTTTCCCTTCTAGGCTTCCCAAAGCAGGAGGTTACAGTTACGAGCCACCTCACCCAGCAGCCTCAATCCAACAGCATTTATGTGATCTCTTTCCTGTTTTTTTTTTTTCTGAACTCTATGCATTAGGCCATCAGAGATTCAAATTAGAGTATGAAATGTTGACTTTCTTAATAGCCTCTGAATTACAATTTTTTGTCTCCTCAAAACCACTAGCATTTGGTATTTTCAGTTTTTTAAAATATTTTATATTGATAGATCACTGTTGTTTCAATTTGAGGTTCTGTAAAAATATAATAATGAGCAAATTTATGGTACAAATATGCTTATTGTCCATGTGTATACCTTCTTGGTGACATGTTTTTCTGATCATTTGTATATTGTTAATTGGTGTGTTTTCTTATTTTTGAGTTTTAATAATTACCTTTATATTTTTAATTACCTTAATAGGATCATTGGCAGATTTAAAGTTTTAATTTTAATCAAATCCAACTAATCAATTTTTTCATAGATCATGCTTTTGGTATTTTATCTACAAACTCATTGCCAAACTCACAATCTCTTGTCTTCTAAGTTTTGTATTTCTATCATTCACATTTAAAGTAATTATTGATATAGTTGATTTTATATCTACCATATTTATAAAAGTTTTCTATTTGTTGACCTTATTCTGTTTTTAAAAAAAATGTAATCTTATTTATTTTTGACCTTTTATTTTTTGCCTTCTCTGGTTTTAATTGAGAATTTTATATGATTCAATTTTCTCTACTCTCTTAGCATATCAATTTTACTTCTTTGTGTAGCTTTTAATTGATTGCTCTAGACTTGAATTTACAACTAACCGAATCCCACTGTTAAATAACACTATTAACCCTTCACAAGTACTGCAATTAGCTTATAATATACTATTTCCAATTCTTTCCTTCCATCCCTTATAATATTGCTATAATTCACTTCACTTATGTATATACTATCATCACCCAAATCATTGTTACTATTATTAACAATGTATTGTTATTTGTTTATTATATGCAATGACTGTTATTATTATCTGTAAAGTTATACTATACAAATTACTATTTGTATGATCAAATCAAATTATCTTGGTTAAACTGTGTTCTTTGGATGTGAACTTAAGTTTTCCTGTTTTTCTTCCCTAAGGTGAGAAAGGAAGTCTACTCAGAGCCAAAGTTGTCTAACTTATCTTCCTTTGCTGACCATACATTTGTTGCTGAACACTTTGGGAATATTTCACAATGGCCGCTATTCCCCTCACCCTGCCAGAAGTGGGAGGGTTTTTCTTGCATCTTTACCGTCAAAACCTCAGGAGTAATAGGAGGTAAATTCCATAAAAGTATAGGGCTTTGTAAGACTGTGGCCCCAAGAAATTCTTATTCTTATGAGATTATACACCACCCCAAGCGATTTGTCAAAGTTACCATTCAGTCCCATCAGATCTACTGACTTATGCTCGTTGTAAGCTGATTTTGGCTATGGTTCTCTATATTCTAGATTTTCAGCTGGTGGTTTTCCCTGTGACTTCAATTTTTTGAGTCCATAAAAAAAATCTTTGATACTTAGTGTTCTCCTTTCTTCTTGTTATAAGAACAGCAGTGATGATTTCCAGGCTCCTTTCATGTCAGAGCTGCCTGCAGAAATTTTCCAGACTTACTTTTCTCATTTCAGTATGAGGCACTAATATTTGTCCAAAAATATATAGCACACTTTTTAAAAACTAAAATAGAACAAAGTATACAACTTTTTGTAAAAAACTGCCATTTGGAACCTCTGGGTCCAAATTTTCTACACTACTACAGTGATGCTGTGAACAAAAAAGAGGAAATTAGCTAGTAGACATGCAGGCAAACAGAGTACAAGTAGAAAGTAATAAAAAGTTCTGTGACGCTGAAGTCAGGTATTGGATTAAAAACAAAACAAAACAAAAGCAAACAAACAAACAAAAAACCCTGAAAATATTAGTGTGCTACAATAAAATGAGAAAAATAATATAGATAAAAATATTGGATTAAAAAGCCATCAAAAAAGTAAATGAGTGTTTTTACTTGGTAGTTTTTGGAGTTAAAATACATACATGATAAAAACACAAAATAAATTTAGAACTTCTGTCAAATGGTTCTTCAAATAGATCCCCAAGGTAAAAAAATGTAATGACAAGAGCAATTTAAACAGTATACCTTCTATATTCTTTATTTTTAAAAAATCTATCTCTTTTACATGATGGCTCGTCATTGATTTAAAAATGAAGAACAAACTAAAAATGCAAACAATTATTTTTCTGTTAAATTCAATACATATTTATTTTAGTGTTTGAATATATGGTCACCATTATTTGATGTTAATAATTAAGCAGAAACATTCTAACACACTTTCTCTTACCTGTACTCATAAGTTCTCACTTGATTGAAGACTAACCAGCAATGTTGGTTAAAGCAATTAAAAATATCTCTCTTATCACAGGATTGATATTTATATTTAAATATATGTAAGAGTATTTTGGGATCATTAATTTAATCCAGGATTTAACAAGCAGTGCATGAAAAGTAGATAATGGTGAGAAATTAAGTAAGATAAAAGACTCTTAAGCTATCAAAAAAATGGCTTTTACTACTCAGCTTCAGATAATGGCTACTGTAATTGCTTTTAAATAAATAACAAAAAGTGGATATTTTTGGTTTATAAATAAATCAATCTTTTTAACACTATATGGGCAAAGTAAGTTCTCTCTATTGGCTGCATTTGGATCAAAGCTGAACATTTTGAACAACAGAATACTAACTGGTATTAGTATTGATAAAATCATATTTATTAATTTATAAAATTATATAAACATAAATAAATATACTCTTTAAATAGATAATTTGGGATTCACAAGTAATTTCCAACCCAAGACAAAAAATGTCCAGAATTTATGAAGCAATCTTTTCCAACTGTGGTAGGCATTACTGATATTTATTGACATCTGTCTCTCAATTTTCTTTGAATAGACACAAAATCTAATTTCTCAGATACTTATATTTTTCATAGGAGTAGTCCTGGTAACTAAAACATGGTTGACAGGTATATGTATTATACATGACCTGAGACTGAGACAGTTCACAGGTGAGTCACCGGTCTCTTTCCCTTACCATGGATAATGTAAAATGTCCATGTTTAGATAGTAGAGTGGCAAGATTTAAACAGCTTGGGGGTTGACCGCGGGCACTTACCAAAAACTGCACAAGACTCTGGGTGAGCAAGAAATTAACAAGTGTTCTGAAAAACTGTTGATATTTTAAGCTTGTTTATTATTGCAGTGTAAGCTACCATAGTTGGGAAAATATAGCAACAAATAAAATGATATTTGTAAGACAACTGTTCTGACCAATTCACCCAGTCCACATTTTCTAGCATACCATGTTACAGGAATAAGGAAGTTCTCTTACATAGGAGGAGATAGCAGGTTTGTTCATTTGCAAGTAAAACCATTATGTGCATCAATGGAAAGTCAAATGAAAATTAGAAAATGTTTTGAAATGAGCAGCAATGAAATTAGAGCATGTCACATTCTATAGCCTTCCACTCAAGCAGTGTCTAAGGTGTCTAAAGATAAATTTAAATAAATGGATAAATTCAAGCAGTGTCTAAAGATAAATTGAAATGAGAAAGGCTAACATTCGTAAACTTAAGGTTCTATATTAAAAGGAAATTAGAAAAATATAAAAACAAACTTAGCAAAAGTAGAAGAAAATAAACATAAAACAATCTATTCTATGGATGTAAATCAATTGAACAAGGAGAATCAAAAGGACGAATGCTGCTTTCTAAGACAAAGAATATAATTGGTCTATCCATAGCTAGTCTGATGAAAGAAAGAAGAGAGAGGGAAAGAGGAGAAGAGGAAGAGAAGGAGTAAGGAGGGTGTTTCAGAAGGAAAAGAGGGAGTGAGAGGTGAGGGAGGAATGGGAGAGGCAAGGAAAAATTACCAGTATTACGAATAAAAGTAAAGAATCTCTACAGATCCTCAAATACATTTTTTTAAATTTTTAATTTTTATGGGTAGATAGTAGGTATATATATTTATGGGGAACATGAGATTTTTAATACAGGCATACAACGTGTAATAACGCATCAGGGTAAATAGGAATACATTATCTCAGCATTTATCATTTCCTTGTGTTATGAACAATCTAATTATGTTCTTTTAGTTCTTTTCAAATGTACTTTAAGTTACTATTGACTGTAGTCACGCTGTTGTGCCATCATTTACTAAATCTTATTCATTCTATCTAACTATATTTTTGCATCTATTAACCATCCTCACTTTACGTCTGCCCTCTCCATTGCCCATCTCAGCCTCCAGTAACCATAATATACTTAACAGAGTACTATTCAGCCATAAAAAAATAATAAGATTCAGTCATTTGCAGAACATGGAACTGAGGGTCATTATGTTAAGTGAAATAAGCCTGAGACAGAAAGAAAAATATCACATAAATTTTTTTTGTTTGTTTGTTTTTTGTTTTTTGTTTTTTTTGAGACAGAGTCTTGTTCTGTCTCCCAGGCTGGAGTGCAGTGGCGCGATCTCAGCTCACTGCAAGCTCTGCCTCCCGGGTTCACGCCATTCTCCTGCCTCAGCCTCCCGAGTAGCTGGGACTACAGGCGCCTGCCACCACGCACGGCTAATTTTTTTTTTTGGATTTTTAGTAGAGACGGGGTTTCACTGTGTTAGCCAGGATGGTCTCAGTTTCCTGACCTCGTGATCCGCCCGCCTCCGCCTCCCAAAGTGCTGGGATTACAGGCCTGAGCCACCGCGCCCGGCCATAAATTTTTTTGTAAATTTATTTAAGTTCCTTGTAGATTCTGGATATTAGACCTTTGCCAGATGGGTAGATTGCAAAACTTTTCTCCCATTCTTTAGCTTACCCATTCACTCTTATGCTAGTTTCTTTTGCTCTGCAGAAGCTCTTTAATTTAATTAAATTTCGTTTGTCAATTTTGGCTTTTGTTGCAATGGCTTTTGGTGTTTTAGTCATAAAATCCTTGCCCATGCCTATGGCCTGAGTGGTATTGCCCTAGGTTTCCTTCTAGGGTTTTTATGGTTTTGGGTTTTACATTTAGTCTTTAATCCATCTTGAGTTAATTTTTGTATAAGGTGTAAGGAAGGGGTCCAGTTTCAGGTTTCTGCATATGACTGGCCAGTTTTCCCAGCACCATTTATTAAATAGGGAATCCTTTCCTCATTGCTTGTTTTTGTCAGCTTTGTCAAAGATCAGATGATTGTAGATGTGTGGTGTTATTTCTGAGGTCACTCTTCTGTTCTATTGGTCTATATATGTGTTTTGGTACCAGTACCATGCTGTTTTCGATAGTGAAACATTCACTCCCATCTCCTCAAGATCAAGAAGAAAATTATGATGCTCGGTGTTGACATTTCTATTCAATATTGTGCTATAGGTACTAGTCAGTGCAATATAGCATGTATCAATAAACGTAAAGTATAAGAATTGGAGAGAAAGAAATTAAACTTCCTTATTTACATACAATATTTACATATGATGTAAGGATTTCAAAAGAACATACATATAACACAATCTAAATTAATAAAGTAATTTCATAAGGCATTCATATAAAAATAATTATTTGTTTATTCTATGCCAAGATAACAGAAAATTAAATTTAAATTAATATTCACACTAGCAAGAAAAACATCAAATTTATTATAATAAATCTAATTGAAAAATGATAAAAGTCCTCCATACCAAAAATTATAGAATGCTTTTGAGAGAAATAAAACAAGACCTAAATAAATGAAGGAATATTCTAGCATCATAAATTAGAAGTCTCAATATTCTAAAGTTGTCAATTATCCACAGATCCAAGTACAGATTGCCCCTCAGGTTTTGTGTGTGTATGTATATATATATATATATATTAATATATGCATGTGCATGCATGTATGTAATGAAATTGAAAGCTGATTATAAAATTCCTATGAAAGTGAAAATCAATTTTTTTCTGGGCTAAATAAGGTAATCTTGAACAAAAATAATTATAGCTAAATATTAATACCATAAGTTAATAAGACCTATTATGAATTAAGATAATTAAGACAGAAAGGCAATGATGCAAGAATAGAAAACATGAGCAGTAGAATAGAATAGAAAGCCTAGTAGTAGTCTTTCACATAAAAGGTACCTTGTTTTATGACAAATGGAACACAGAAAGAAAGAAGAATCTTTTCAATAAATGGTGCCATGTACACTGGAATAAACACTTTATGAGACCTAGCCAATCACATGCACAAAAAATCAACATCAGATGGATGGTTAATTTAATTATGAAAGATACAACAAAAGCTTAAGAAAACATTATCACGAAACATCTGCAAGATTTTGGAATAGACAAAGATTGAAGAAACAAGATGCACAGTACCTAAGTGTGTGTGTGTGTGTGTGTGTGTGTGTGTGTGTGTGTGTGTGTGTTCCGCACTGTGTTAAAATTATGAACATCTGGTCATCAAAAGATAACATTAGGAAAGAACATAGGCAACCCTAAGACTGGAAAAGGTATGTGAAATATTTTCATATTTAACAAAAGACTTGATTCAGAATTATATAAAATTCTTAAAAAATTATTAGGAAGAAGACATAAAAATTCAACAATTTTGGAATGATTACATTATAAAAAGAGAATATCAAAATTGCCAATAAACATGGGTAAATACTCAGCATCTTTAGTCATCAAGAGAATGCAAATGAAAATACGATACAATAACATTACACACTCAACAGAATCGCTAAAATGAAAATGATAAAAAATGCCATGTGTTGAAGAAGATGTTGAACAACTGTTTTTTCATACCTGGATATTTGTAGGGAGTGTAAATTGTTACAATCACTTTAGAATTCTGTTAGGCAATGGTGCATTTTTGATGACCCAATAGTATTACTCCTGGGTATATATATACTCAATAGAAATATATAAATATGTTCATCGAAAAGCATACACTATAATGGTTGTATCAACACTACTCACAACATCTTCCAACTGAAAACTATATAAATGTACACCAGTAGTAGAATGGATAAATAAGGCATCCTATATTCCCAGAATTGAATCCTATTCAGCAATGAGAATGAACAATCCACAACTATATACAGCCATATGGATGAATATCATCAACATAATTTCTAGCAGAAGATGCCAAACTCAAATGAAAATATACTGGTTGTTCCTAATTTATCTGAGTATAAAAATGTAATTGATGCATTTAGAAATGAAGATATATATACATTTAGAGATAAGGAAACTTTTAGAGTGCAAGTGGTAATTGAAAGGAAGTAGCACAAGGGTGGTTTGTCAGGTGCTGATAATACCCTGTTTCTTATTCTGGATACTCGTTACATGGTGTTTGGAGACAGCTCTCCATGGGCTTTTGAACTGTGCACATCTTGCAGACCGTTTTAAAATTGCAAGACCTGATCACTATTTCACCTGGGACCATTTTTTAGGATTGTTTATGCAACTGGCAATTCTGAGAGGTGGTATCATATCTCTCTCTACACAACAAACATTATTGCTTACTACTTACGATGAAAGTGACAGAAATTAAGCTCATATTTCTCTTATTATGAGGCAATTAAGTGCCTATGCAGATTGCAACTTTACTGATATTCTGGTTGTTATTTATTCTATGAGTAATACAGTTTTTTGTCTCTGACACAGAAACTTGGGTCTTCTGTTGGCATCCAATAACTGTATCAGACAAATTTATTGACTTATGAATAGGGTAAAGTCAATCTCTTTACACTTTTTATGAGACAGATGGGATACTGATAGAGATATGACCTTCTGGAATAGAGCCAATTAATGAGATTTAAGGGAAGTTCTTGAGTTTCAGTGGTAGATATATTGAACAAATTATTTAGTCTTTTGTCCAACAAATAGCTCTCCACTATGCAGCTTTTTAATAAAGGGGACAAATAGCAGGTAGTAGGCTCAAAAACACCTTTCCTGTAGGCATGTGGGCCTCCTCGCCAATTCAGCTGTCAGCCCCATTGTGACAATTAGCAATGAATTTCTTCTGGGGTTGAAGGAAGGTTCTACTAACTTCAGACAATATGACAATATTTACAGAGACATAAACTTACAGTGAACATGAACTGAGAAAAATTCATGACTTCTATAACCACATAATTACAGCATTGGCTAGTTCACCTGAGTCATGCAGGTTTGAGGCATATAATGCTCAACAATAAGAAATGACAGCAAGTGGAAAGCCCTACTGCTAATTTCCTCATATATATATTTTTGTCAACCTTTAATCTATTTTGAGATGACAATAAAACCTCTCCAAGTTTTCAGCAGTGAGTCCTGGCTGCTATAAGGGAGCTATGGTTCATACAAGGAGAGTTTTATAAGACTGAAAACCTCTTGTAGGAAACAATAGATGAATCATTGACTGGTATTTAGGCTCTTACTGTCCCAGACTTTTTCTCTAATGCTTCAGAAAATGACCTCTCTGTATGCATGTGTGTATGTGCGTGTCCAGATCCTAGTCCGCTTCTTTACCCTGACTTTATTTACTTTAAAGGAAAATATGTATGTAGTCTCCTTGCCTCCAGTGGGGACAAAGCCATACTTGATATGAGTATTGTGGCAACCTTCCAGGGAACAGGATGGAAGACACACATTTTCATGACTCTACTGGAATTAAGTGCCCAAATTACTATTTTAGCTGGTTCCATAGAAGAAAGGGGCACTACAAATTTTTTAATAGGCCTTGGAAGGCATCTATAGTAGGAAAAAATGTTAAATTGACTATTGCTTAAGCCCCCATAGTTGATGTCCTACATGTTTGCACTTTCTTAGTCCATATATGTCAGAGAGGATCCTCCCACTCAAGAAGAATTGTGTGCAGAGATAGAGAGACATGTAATTCATTCTACAACCTGCCCTCCCATCCTCTCCCAGGTAGCACAAGAGAAATGATATATGATCACAGGAGGACGAAGATAATATTTTAGCTTGAAAATTGGCTGCAGTCATGGTACTAGATAAGCTATTTCCCAGAGCAATGGTTTCACCTGTTTGATGTAAACAGCAAGTATGCTTCTTTTGAAAAAGCTGAATTCATGGAGGCCTGTGAGTCTCCAGCTTAATGTACGTATCTTGTGATGGATCACCTTAGACTTAATGAAAAACAAGGTGAGATGGGCCCACCAGCCTTGCTTATTAAGAAAAACAAAAATGGTATTCTTAGGAGTTCAGCTGACATGGCCTTAGCAACATCTCAGATTTATACTAAAAAGTAAAAGCTACCTCTTTGGGGGAAAATTTATCTCTCACTTCACTGCCTTAAGTAAAACTGCTGGCTTAATGAGGCTTTCCACTCACAGAGGTTTCCCCAAATGCTTGGACTTGGTTCACTGATTGCTTGCCCATGCTGAAATATAATAGTGTGCATTGTACTGCTTTGGAAAACCATCTGTCCAAAATCGGCACAAGCTAGATACAACCAAAGCCAATATGGACTATCTGTTCAGTTGGCAGAGCTCAAGAAAGTTCCCATAACCAAGCCAATACTTCCCTTGATGAACTTAGGGACATTTTTATTATCCCAGGCTGTTGCCTACACTCTAGCTGTCTGTACTGCCACTTTGGAGACTAGATAATGGAAGATTAAAGAAAATTCTCTTTGAAGCTGTAAACTGTCAGAGAATAAGATCTTTATTGCCAACCAGAAAGTCTGATTTACGAATGCAGATGCCCACGGTAAGGATCTGCTCTCTGATGCAACCAATTGGAATCAAGTCACCCTTCCCAACTAAAGAAATTTCTAGTGTGAAAATTCTAAACAGCAATTGAGACAATTACACGTTTATCCTGAGGGCACCATGTGTGTCAACATGATTAAACTTTTTATGTGGAAGCCTGGCAGAAATGTTTCTGCTACTCAAACTGAAATGCATTGTGCATTGTTGAAGTCAAAAGATAATTTCACATTTTTAAGAAATGCTAATTCTGTTCTATCGGTAGCCCTCAGACAACTGCAGAATCTCTCCAGTAGGAGGTGACCCCAAGTTACTTGATGAAGTTCACTAGAGTGATCATTGTCTTACGATTTATGCACAACCTGTAGGAGTTTATTGCTAGGATAGGGATTGTTCAATTAGAAAATGTAGTGGGCTTATTTTCCCTGATGTTAGCTTAAAGTATCAATACCACCACCTTGCGCTTGGAAGATGATCAGGTCAGGTTCAAGTCACTGGACATAGTGGATCTGGTTGATGGAATTGCCCAATACTTTCCCCTTGCAGATGTAGGCAGTTAGTGAAATAAGTGATGAATCCTGAAATAGTTGGATTATTACTTTGGGGCAAATAGAAATTCAAAATAGAGATTTAAGAAGAAAGCCTCCTAGTTTTCTAAGGTAGACTCAATGATGTATGGGATTTTTTTTTCCCCCATCTGAATAGGCATGAAATATTGAAGGTATGGTTAAGAAAAACACAAACTGAAAGGATTCGGTTTCAGCCTCTATGTGTCACATTATTTAGAGTAGTTGATAGAATAGCATACTAATATGAAAATGTTCCAGAGGTCAATAAACTGTATGACCTAAGATGGATTGTTGAGAGGAAGTCTACCATGAAATTATTGTGCTCATATAGATCTTGCTATGTAATTGGGATTATTAGACCCTGAACCTTGATCATTTTTTTTTTCTGGCCTGTTTATGTATTATGGGATTTGGAGAGGAAAAGAAATGCCTCTCTCTGCAAAGAGAGTGGGCTTGTTTCCTGCCTGTGATTACATCAATGTTTTTCTCATGCTCAGAGTTCTCCTCTCCTGTGGAATAATCCACCACACAAGCCAGCATCAGTTGGCCCTAGGCATTGCCCTGTGGGATTTAGAGTTGAAGAAACCAGAACAACTATGCTGATATGATTTCTTTGTTTCTGATCCAGGAATCTGGCATTTTCTGTCAACATCCATATAAATGTAGCTGACTCACATATTAGCATTTAAAAAGAGCAAAGTCAATTCCCTGGCACATAAGTGTTTTTTCAGTGCAGTGTTTTAAATATGTTTTAAGGTTTTCAGCCTCCCAGAAATGTAGCAGAGGAAAGCAGTAGATTTGAGATCTTATGACTGATTCTATCTCAGGAATTCACCTTCTATCTGTATTAAAGTCTGTACAAACAATATTTTTTTTTTTACAAAGTGAAGCCTGAATTTTCCATTAAGCTGGCTGCTTTTATCAAATTTATTAATTTTTCAAGAGAGAAAAAATGTGAAACAAAATGTGGTTTGTAATAATATTTTATTGCCCATGAAATATTTCTTGTCTAAAAAACAAGGATACATAAACAAATTCTGTATGTACATGTGAACAAGGACTCAGAAATTGAACATCAGCTAATTTCACTTAACAATCTTCAAAATATTTTCTTTTCAACAGATATTTGCTCTACTTTGTGTATTATAACAGCTTCCAGGAAGACGATGTGTATTAATTTGTTACCTGCTAATTTCTGGGATTTACTGTTACAAAATGAATAATATTTTGGAAAATTATTATTTCAGGCTTAATATTTCACATAAAATCTTTTCTTGAAAATTGAGTAAGTAGTTAAGTTTAAACTAGTATTACAAATCTTGGGAGTGGAATATAATATATTAGTGCTCTAAAATCAGTTTTGAAGGTCTCGCCTTCAAAGTAGAGATAAATTATTTTAATCTATTCAAAATTCTTACTATACCTTAATATGAAGTTTTATAGCACTGAGTTTTGTTTCTACTGGAACATATTCTCTTTTATATAGTTTATATATTATTGATTTATTTTTGTCTTTTATATCATTTATTTAGAACTATTAACGAAAGATTTAGAATGTCAGAACATATCAGATTACATCTGACTCAGACATTTGTCAATTAGTTTTAATATAACTCACTATAGTACTTATCAAGGTTCAAAATGGAGTTGAAAAATATGTAAGACAGTAGTGAAAAAATGGAAAATGACATTAATAAAACAATTTCATTTGCAATAGATTAAAAATATTTAGGAATAAATTTAACAAAAGCAGCAAAATTTATATTCTGAAAACTACAAAAATGTTAGGAAATAAATTAAAGATCTAAATAAATGGAAGGCATCCATGCTAATGTAACTTAAGACTTAATACTGTTAATATGGCAGTATTCCCCAAATTAATCAACAAATTCAATGGAATTCTTATCAAAATCTCAGCAGGCTTGTGTGTAAAGATTGGCAGTTCTACATTTAATTTAGGAACTCAAAGGACTGAAAATAACCTAAAAAATCATGAAAAAGAGCAAAGATGGAGGAACTACTCTTTCTGCTTTCAAAAATTGTGACAAAGCAACAGTAAGCCAGGTAGTGTGGCAGCAGCATGTGATAGACTTGCAAATCAATAGAATAGAGTTGAGAGTCCAGAGAAAACAAACAAACATGGTTAATTGATTTTTACAAGAGTGCGAAGGCATTCAACAGGGAAAGAACAGTATTTTCAATCAATCGTGCCGAGTCCATTGGATATTCACATGCACAGAAGCAAGTTGTACTCATAATTCGTATCACATACAAAAATTAACTCAAAATAGATCAGATACAGAAATGTAAGAAGAAAAAGTACAAATATGTAATAAGAAAACATTGGCACAAATATTTCTAACCACCAACCTGGCAGTGGTTCCTTAGATATGACATCAAAATACAAGTAATAAATGAAAAAATACATACGTTAGACTTAATCCAAAATACAACTTCTATTCCTGAAGGGACAATCTCAAGAAACTGAAAAGAAAATCCACAAGATGGAAGAAAATATTTGCAAATCATAACTCTGATAAGACTCACAGCAAGAATATTTAAGAACTCTTACATGTCATAAAGAGACAACACACACACACATGTGCACACTCAAATGATAAGAAGGAAAAAACGGATACTGGAGCCTCGTTGAGGGTGGAGGGTTGGAGGAGGGTGAGGATGGAAAAACTACCTATTGAGTACTATGCTTATTACCTGGGTGATGAAATAACTTGTACACCATACCCCTGCAACATACACTTTACCTATATAGCAAACCTGTACCTCTACCCTTGAACCTAAAATAAAAATTTTAAAGAAAAAAGAAAACATTGTTGGTATAATTAGAAACTAATTTAACATGAACTCTGTATTTATATGATACCATTGTGCCGAAGTTATACTTCTTGAATTTGATCACTGTATCAGGACTACATAAAAGAATATCTGTTTTTAGGACATCCATGCTAATGTTTAGAAGAGAGGTCCAGGATGTTTGCAACCTACTCTCAAATTGTTGAGTAAAAGTAAAACACTACCATTATGTAGAGAGTGGTGAAGTGAATGTGGCAAAATGTTAACAACTGGTGAATCCAGGTAACGGGTATGTGGAAGTTCACTGAGTAATTCCTGCAAGTATTATTTAATTTTTTTTCAAACTACAAATGTAAAAAGAGAGAGCTCTAATCCAAAAGAAGGCAGCCACAGTATGTACAGACACAGAAAGCTACTGTGGGACTCCTGAATTTGCAAAGTCTTAGCTAAGCCTGACTAGTTAATTGCTAGATGGTCTTTCTTTGTCCATAATATGGCACTAGGGTATGTTTGAATTTTTGGCCCTTAGTACACCTCTGACTTTAGGAATGACAGTATACCTTATGTAAACTCAAAAAACAAATCAACTCTTCTCCATTTTAACTTTGCTGGTCAAATATATTCTCAAAAGTCCAACTTCCTCACCTTTCCACTAACAAAGCTAACCAACAGATATTTTTGTAAATGACATGTATTATGGTCAGTTCAGACAATGACAAATGTGCCTTGATATGAAGATTATTGAGAAACAAAATATTAAGCTATATGCTTAGTTGTCTGTATTTTATAAACTTTAAAGAAAGTATCTGATTATCATGTATTTCATCAACAAATAGCAATATCTAAAATACACTTTTGTAATTCCAGTGTTTATTTGGTAATGTTCTCCTTGCTTGAATTTTATGTTAAAAACCATGAAAACTTCAATTAGAATTAACAAATGTTCAGAGGGTTAATTTTCACTTTAGAAATATGAAAGCAAGACCTTTTTTATATAATTACTAATTAAATGGCCAGAGAGCATTTGAAAAACAAACCAAAAAAAGCCTCTTTAATTCTACCATGAAAATATATAACCTCTGTAAGAATTCTGGTGTGTAACCTTCTGGACTTTTTCCTACGCTATGAGAGCTGTTTAGTAAACTACTTTTTAAACTTAAAAAGAAATAAAAAATAAAACACTGGCAACTCCAAATTGCTAGTAAGGATATGGAGTAACAGGAATTCTCATTCATTGCTGGTGGGAATGAAAATAGTTGCAACCACTGTATAAGACACTTTGGTAGCTTTTAAAAGCTAAACATAGTGTTTTTGTATAATCCATCAATTGCAGTTGAAATCATATGTCCTCAAAAAAAAAAAAAAAAACCTATGAACAAATGTTTACAACATATTCATAGTTTCCAAAAAATGAAAACAATCAAGATTCTCCTCAATCGGTGAAAGGGTAAACAAACTGTGGTAATCCGTAAAATGAAATTGGATGGTTTATAAAGACATGAGAAGATATGGAATAATCTTAAATGCCTATTGCTAAGTGAAAGGAACCAGCCTGAAAAGCCTAAATTCTGTATTATTCTGTCTATCTGACATTCTGGAAAGGAAAAACATACAGAGACAGTAAAAAGGTCAGTGGTGGCCAGGGGTTCAGAGGGAGAAAGGGCAGGATGCAATGACAGATCACAGCAAATTTTCAGGGCAATGAAACTATTCTGTATGATACTATAATGCTGGATGTGTAAAGTTATGCATCCTTCAAAATGCATAAAACTGTAAAATACAGGGAGTGAACCCTAATGTAAACCATGCAGTGCATGAATATCGGTTTCTCATGCTTATGCATTGTTGGTGAGAGTATAAACTAGTTCAGACATTGTGGAAAGCAGTTTGGCAATTTCTTAAAGAACTTAAAACAGAATTGCCATTTGACCCAGCAATCTCACTGTTGGGTATATATCAAAGGAATATAAATTGTTGCACCATAAAGACACAGGCACGTGTATGTTCATCACAGCACTACTCACAGTAGCAAAAACATGGAATCAACCTAAATGCCCATCAATGGCAGACTGGATAAGGAAAAAGTTGTACCTACGCACCATGGAATATTATGGAGCCACAAAAATGAGTGAGATAATTTCCTTTGCAGCAACATGAATGGAGCTAGAGGCTATTATCCTAAGCAAACTAATGCAGGAACAGAAAACCAAATACTACACGTTCTCACATGTAAGTGGAAGCTAAACACAGAATACATATGGACACAAAGAAGGGAACAACAGACATCTGGACCTACCTGAGACAAAAGGGTGGAAGGAGTGTGAGGACTGAAACTGCCTATTGGGCACTATGCTTATTACCTGGGTAATAAAGTAATTTGTACACCAAACCCCCGTGACATGCAATTTATATATATATATATAGGAAGCCTGCACATGTACCCATGAATTTAGATTAAAAGTAAAAAAACAAAAATACTGGTTTCTCAATTGTAAGAAATGGATGACATTGATGAAAGATATTAATGGCGAAACCATGTGCAGGAGTGGAGCAAACATATATGAGCTCTCTGTACTTCCCCTCAACTTTTCTGTACACATAGAACTGTTCTTAAAAAAATAGTGTATTATTTGCTAAATGGTAAAAGTTCTTGTTTTATAATGATTTATTTTAAAATATTTAATTGACAAAGACTAAATATATTCAATGTGTACAACATGACGAGTAGGTATAAATACACATGGTATAATAATTATAATTAAATTACTACATTCATCACCACCTATGCTATGCATGGGATCCCTAGAACTTTTCATTGTCTCACTGAAAGTGTGTGCCGTTTGAGCAACATTTCCTCATTTTCTTTTGCCTCCAGACCCTTGAAACTACCACTCTACCCTCTACTTCTATGAGTTGGACTTTTTTAGAGTCCACATATAAACGAGGTCAGACAGTATTTGTCTTTCTATGTCTTGCTTATTTCACATAGCATAATATCCTCGTTCTGATTAGAAGATATACAGATGGCTAACAAGCATGCATAAAGATATTCAACATCATCAGTCAGGAGGAAAAGGCAAATCAAATTGGCAATCATACTATTAGGTAACCCACTAGAATGACTAGGATTAAAAAGCCAGGCAGGGTGCACTGGCTCATGCCTGTAATCCCAGCACTTTGGGAGGCCAAGATGGAGGATTGCCTGCGCCCAGGAGTTGAAGATCCGCCTAGGCTACACGGTGAGGCCCCGTCTCTACAGAAATTTTTTAAAAAATTAGTTGGGTGTGGTGGCACACACCTTCAGTCCTAGCTATAAGAGAAACTGAGGCAGGAGGGTTTCTGGAGCTCAGGAGGAGGCTGCAGTGAGCTATGTTTGCACCAGGGCACTCTAGCCTGGGTAACACAGCAAGACCCTGACTCAAAAAAGAATAAAAAGGTAAGACAATAACTGTTAGAGAGGTGTGGAGTCAGAGAGTGAGAACCCCCATATGCTGCTGACAGAGAAGTAAAATGTTACAACTGCTTTCTAAAACATTCTGGTAGTTCCTTAAACAATCACACATAAAGTTACCATATGTCTCAGCAATTCCACTTCTAGATATATTCCCTAGTAAAATGAAGACTTATCTTTATACAAAAAGTTGCACACAAATATGGATAGCAGCATCCTACAAAAAAGCCATATGATGGAAATAAACCAAATGTCCATCAACTGACAAATGGATAAACAAAATGTGTTATATCCACATTTTGACGTATTACTTGGCCACAAAAAGGATTGAAGGATGGATACATAGTACAATATGATTTAACTATGAAAATATTAGGCTATATGAAAGACAGTTCCAAAGACCACATATATGAGTACATTAAAAGAAAAATTCATAGAGACAGAAACTATTTAGTTGTGATTTCTTAGGAGGTATTGATATCTTAGGATATATACAGATATCTTAGGAGGTATTATATACCTCTTAGGAGGTATATAAAGGGAAAAAAGGGTATTTATTTTTGGAGGGTGATGGAAATTTCAAAGTTGATTGTGTTTGTGGTTGCATAATACATTGAGTGGTACATTTTAAATGGGTGAATTGTGTTGCATATCAATTATAGCTTAAAGCTGTTACAAAAATATGGAGGATAACAATATGTTACATAAGTTAATTTAGTGTAATAATCCAATGTAGTAACATAGACTTTGTCAATAGCACAGACTAGACTATGGTCTGTGATGATAACTCAGTCTAGCTGCTTACTAACTCTAATCTTTCTCTGTTTCTTGTTTGAAAAGTAGATATGATATTAATTATTTTCTCAAGGGGTGTGTGTGTGTGTGTGTGCTTGTGTGTGTGTATATATATGTGTGTGTCAGAGAGAGAAAAAGACAAAAGTAATCCATGCAAGGACTTAAGAAAATGTCTGTAATAAATTACAAAATTATTTGCTTTGGTGATGTCATTATTTATTCAATAGAGGAGTTCTGAGTTTCAGAAACTAAGCAACATGTTATGGGATTTCTTTTGAGGGAGAAGGAGGTAATATTAGTAAATATCAAGCAAATTTTTACATTACAAAAGAATAACAAATTATGTTGAGGAGGGGAATTGATAAACACTGAAGTTTGGATTAAACTTAAAAAAAAATTTACTGTCTCTGTATCCCATCTTTGTTATAAAGATGTCCAAAAAAGAAAAGTATTCCTCCTGAGTTCTGCTAATTATTTCTGAGAACTAATAATCTTTCTAATGTAGCTTACTAGCTTGAATCTGTTTGAACTTGTCATATGAGAAAGTTTGGTTTTTAGGATATCACTCCTTTAAATCTGCTCTCCTTTGTCAGGAGATACAGAAATACATATAAATAGATATAGCTACAGATATAGATGGATATCATATTGATACAAAAAAAACAAAGAGTGTAAACGTTGATAATAATAAACCTACTAAAGAAACTGAAAGATATGCAAGTTGATCTCCTGTGTCTGCATCTAATGATATGTTAGTAATTATCTCCTTAATTTACCATGCTGTCACCAGATAACAATGAAACCTCAACCTCTTTTTATATCATATTCAACTTGATAACTCTGAATGCATTTTATTGCTTAGAAAAAAATACATCATATATAGTAATGTTTTTGAATTGCCAAATTATGATTAAGCCATAAAAGCTACATTCAGATAGTTATAAAGGTCAGACAAACCTCAAAAGCAGGGCTACTATGAGTGAAGCAAAGATTTTATTTCTCAGTTACTCTTTTATGCCTCTCTGTTGCATCCCATGATAAATAAACAACAAATCAATATTTGAAGGTCTCTGCCTACAAACAAACCAAAAAACCCACCATTAAAATTATGCTGGTTAACTCTTCCTACTCACAAAAGACTGATATGATTTAATATGTACATATACACACACACATATACATATTTCAGAAAAAGAATAAGTCTTTGGTTTTGGTTTGTCTTTCTTACAAATATGTAAATAATTAGAAATTATTTTGTCAATTACAAAAGTACAATAGTTAAAATGGTAATTAATTTAAAAATATATTTTACATCTCAATAACAAAAATTTGAGGAGAAGCATACAGATTTCTAAAACACTAGTCCTTATTTGATATTGGAAGTTGGTATGAGGGAATTGTAAAAACCTATGACAACCTGATCGAAACTGTGGATTTGTTTATTTCAGAAAATGGTCACATGCATGGACCTCAAACTGTGACATGGAGCAACATCTGCCACCCCAGCAGGTTATCAAGTCTATTTCTACTTCTTTGTGTACTGTCTCACACTTCCATGTGTTTCCCTAGTAAAGCTGCCTTCTTGTTTAGTAAACAAAGCACTGAAGACAGAGAAATGGACTTTCTCAAAGAGAGAAGGCCTATTCTTTCATGGAAAGTTTTTAAGCAGAAGCCCTACATATTTCAATAAAAAATACTGTATTAACTGTGGTTACTTGTAGCATGTTAAATTGCTACTATCTTATCAAGTATTAAAATGACTTAACTTTTTTTTTTTTTTTTCTTGAGACGGAGTCTCTCTCTGTGGCCCAGGCTGGAGTGCAGTGGCGCGATCTCAGCTCCCTGCAAGCTGCGCCTCCCGGGTTTACCCATTCTCCTGCCTCAGCCTCCCAAGTAGCTGGGACTACAGGCGCCCGGCTAGTTTTTTGTATTTTTTAGTAGAGACGGGGTTTCACCGTGTTAGCCAGGATGGTCTCGATCTTCTGACCTCGTGATCCGCCCGTCTCGGCCTCCCAAAGTGCTGGGATTACAGGCTTGAGCTACCGCGCCCGGCCAAAATGCCTTACCTTTTAAATCTCATAATATGCATTAGTGTTTTTGTGAGTTTGTGTTTTAAAAAATCTGTGTATGAAACATATGATATGTTTAAAATGTTTGCAACACATAAATAGCTTAAGATAGTATTTTTAAGAGGTAGTACTTTATGAAGAAAACAGATAGGTATGTAAAGTCCGAACTTGTTTGAATCATTCTGATCATTTATTACCTAAATAAATGAAGAGCTTCATCTCTAAGATACCACTCCTTTTCTCTAGAATAAATGCCATTTGCCTTTTGTTTTTCCTGTTTGTGAAGGATAGAGATAGAACCATTGCAGATATTGAATCACAAATTTCTAAATCCTGCTTTGTTGCCAAGATTTAACCCCCCTTTTACAAAGACTGCAAGGTAGACATAAGCATAGAGAGGACTTTCTTATTATTTAATTTTCATTATTTTTCCCTCTTTTCTTTAGTTTCCTTTAAACGGACTATTCCAATGGTAAAAAAAAAAAAAAAAAAAAAAAAAAATCTTATTCTAGGAAATTTATTCTAGGTCATAGGCCTCCGGGTAGGGCAACTCCTAGGTGAAGATAACTCCAGGCTCTTCTCCTACAAGCAGCAGGACAAGAACGAAAGAAAGAAATTCCTCAAAGACACCAAACTCTAATGAGGAATAAAAAGAAGCTGTGCATATATTATGGCCTAAGAAATACCCTTACTATTTGGCCACCTTATTTGTCTATATATTTCTATATGAAATCAATAGAAATGAGTAATTGAGGTCAACCTAGAATTGTCCCTAAAGGCCAAGTAAGTTTGTTTTCTCTCATGAATAATTATAAGCTGTTAATAATCAATAGGAGTTAACTGCTCTCTCTGAGGGTTATTGTACTCCTCAGAAACAAAGAACTACAGAGTTTCAGAAACATCTATCCTGGCCTTTGAATCAATTTGAGAATTATGTTACCAACACTTTGGCCCACTGAAATTTATATGACTCTATTTTCTCTGAAGAATCTTAAATGGGACACAACAGAATATTAATCAACCTCACCTCAAGACTTCACATTCCAGTAGAAAAGTCAGTTGATGAGTTATTCCTGATCTGAATCTTACATTGCTATAATGTCCAAACAAACTCAAAAGAAAGTTATATAATACCATCATTTAGATGCCAGGGAATTTAATAATATGAAACCTCACTATTAGGTCAACTATTTTATATGGTAAAAATAATACTTCAGAAAATAAACTTCTCAATGTAATTTGCATCCATTTCCTCAATTCTTTTGCTATCCAGCAGCAATGGCAAAAATAAGTCTCATGTGTCTCATTGACATGGCTGAATCACAATTCGTCAATCTCATTTTCAAACAGTAAGCTACTGAGATAACATCTATCTGCCGGGCTGGATTTTAAAGGAAAATACATCAGTAGGGCACTTGATGTGAAAGAAAGGAGTGATTGTAAGGAAACCAGTGATGGTGGTATTAGTGGTTGATTTCAAAATCACTCTGTATTTTCTTAGTAAGTGTAAATTGTGCACAATATTTTTTTCCATGATGGAGGTAAGCATAAATAAGAGTTTTAATTAATCTTTTTATCAAACTCACAGACTCTTAAAATTCTAAGTTCACTCCCCAGTTCCCCCTCAACAGTAGAAAAAATCATAAAAGATAACTAAATAAAAATTCCAATAAGCCTTAGGGCCAAGTTATTTTTACTGTTGGTTTGTGTTTGTCGTTGTTATTCCCTGTTGACACAATGTCTTCCTAAGGAAGATTTGGCTATGAAGCAATTATCCATCCCTGACCATATTATTCACATCATAACTACTATGCAAATGGGTGCTGGGGGGCAGGTGGAGGGAAACGGAAAAAAAATATTAGAAACCACACACCAAGAAAGACAAATGCTTCCAGCTCCAGGGCCCAATAAACACCTGTCTGACTGAGCTGCACAAACCTTTGTTATTTATGAACAGGACATGAATAGTGGCATGGGACTATGGAGCTTGCAGTTCAATAAGTTAACTAGTCTTCTGTGGAGACCTAGCGTGTTGTTATCAAGTGGGCCTCTGGTTGTCTAGTTCTCAGGACTTATGATGATTTTTGAAATCTTTTCCCTTTTACTGCAAAATTCTGTTCATTAACTGTTGAAATTATAACCCTGTACTTCCGAACTAGTTTCAGGCAGGGCCTTCCTCTACCTGTGGGCATTATGCATGCTGTCCTCTTGGAACGATCACAGCTTCATATATGTCCAACAAGGGATCGTTAGATAAAATGACAAAGTGACAAAATAATTGTGGATAATACTGGGATAAAATGTATTTTGATAAAATATACAACCCCTACCAAACTATACTTGATGTTGTGCAGTAATGACTTCTGTGTCTCTCATAGACACAATTTTAACCTCCCATATTCAACACCTCAAATTCAAACACCTAAGCTAGGTCACCAAAACAAATGGAAAATGTGGAAATTTGGAATATTTATCAATAAAAGGAACAGAAATAATGAAACAAATACAACTCCAAAATCATTCCTCTTGCATTTATCTTGTGTAAAACAATGGATGGCTTGATGATTCTGACAATAAAGGCATTTACTTTTCAAATACTTATTGTGAATAAAAAACACTCTCAAAATCAGTGGGAAAGAGAAAATTGATAGAGTTGCCATCTAGACTGGGATAAAAATTGAAAACAAATTTTGAAAGGAGCATCTATTTCTAACTTGACAGTGTAGTAGGCTAAGTCAGTCATCCTACAATGCAAACTCACAGATAACTTGTTTTAACATTGCTGAAACAAGAGTAATAAACTCAATAAAAATTCCACTTCAACTTGACATTATACATTAAGAAGTACAAATAATGCATCTCCCTTTTTAACTTCCAAACAACTCTTGTAATATTGGTGCTAAAACAACAAAGAAAAAATAATTATAGATCAGTTTTTTGTTTATAAAACCGTAAGGATTATTTCTATAATAGAATGTAGGAAAGTATATTTTTTATATGTTTAAATGCAAATATATGCATAATTTTATATGAATATAAAAGGATCTTAGCCTCCACACTTTGCTGTTTTCCATTACTATTACATCATAGAATAAAATATGCACAAAATCAGAAGAGAATATGCCAAACTGCTTTATTCTTTTTGCAAATAAGAAACAAACTGAAACTCAGTCAAGATTAATAAGTTGTATTATTACTTTAAAGGTGAATTAGACACTAGATTGATGAATAAAGACCTCTAAAATATGTATTAAGGAAAAAATTGTGTATAAACAAAACTGCAAATGTATGAAATGTATGAAAGATTTAGACATAGGAAATGTTTTATCACTGAGCTGCAGGAGCAAGATGAGTCAAGAAAAATGATGGGGGCCAGAACTTTTAGAAACTCAAAGAACCTTAAATAGAAGTAATGGATAGTCACTGGAGTATTGTAAGAGGGAGTAACTTATTCTGGTGTCAGTTTTAAGATGATCTCTCCACTGCTGTATGAATGATAGAACCAAGAAGAGAGAGGCAGATTCACCAGTGTGGGGCTGCCTCGGTTATTCAGGCACTTGGTCACCAAAACTGGTTGTTTAACCATTCAATTAGATGATAAAAAATTACTTCAGCAAACACGCTGGAAAATATTTATTTTTGAATGATATACACGACTACTAGCTTGATCAACATGCATATTCTAAATCAGGTACAACAATGTAAGAAGAATGTAAAATAAATGTATATAACTATAAATATATAGTTATATATCATACATCACATATAATAATTATTAAATTATTCTTAAACTAATCATAAATTGAAAACATCCTAAGTTAAAAATACCTTTAATACATCTAACCTACTGAACATCATGGCCTAGCATAGCATACTTGATTGATTGATTGATTGACTGATTGATGGAGACAGAGTAATGCCATGCCACCAAGACTGGAGTACAGTGGCGTCATCTCGTCTCATTGAAACATCTACCTGCTGTGTTCAAGCGATTCTTGTCCCTCAGCCTCCCCAGTAGCTGAAATTACAGGCCAGTGCCAGCACACCCAGCTAATTTTTATATTTTTAGTATAGAAGAGGTTTCGCCATCTGGCTAGGCTGGTCTCAAACTCCTGGCCTCAAGTGATGTGCACATCTCGGCCTCCTAAAATGCCGGGATTACAGGTGTGAACCACCATGCCCAGCTGTGTAGCCTACTTTGAATGTGCTCAGTACACATATATTAGTTTACAGTTGGGTAGAAATCATCTGGCAACATAGTACATTGTAAGGTATTGGTTGTTTACCCATGTGATCACATGGTTGACTGGGAACTGAGGCTCACTACCACTGCCCAGGATAGCAAGAGATTATCATAAAGTAAATCGTATCATTAGTCTTTGAAAAGATCAAAATTCAAAATTTGACATATGGTTTCTACTAAATGCAATTTGGTTTGGCACCATGATAAATTTGAAAAGTTGTGTTAATAATTGAAACATCATAAGTCAGAGACCATCTGTACGTATAATTATAAACATATTTGTATTTTTGCTTGCTGAATTGTTTAAGTTTCTTATAGGTTCTGGATATTAGACCTTTGTCTGACACATAGTTTGCAAATATTTTATCCCATTCTGTCAGTTGTCTATTTACTCTGTTGATCTTTTCTTTTGATGTGCAGAAGCTCTTTAATTAAGTCTCACTTGTCAAATTTTGTTTTTGTTGCAATTGTTTTTGAGGGCTTACTCATTAATTATTTGCCAGGGCCAATGTACAGAATGTTTTTCCCTAGGTTTTCTTCTAGTATTCTTACAGTTTGAGGTCTTATATTTAAATCTTTGGTTCATCTTCAGTTAATTTCCACATATGGTGAAAGATAGGGACCCAGTTTCTTTCTTTTGCATATGGCTAGCCCACTACCCCAGACTGTTTATTGAATAAGGACTTTTTCCCCCAATACTTATTTTTGCCAATTTTGTCAAAGATCAGGTGGCTGGAGCTATGTGACTTTATTTCTGGGTTCTGTATTCTGGTCCATTTGTCTATGTGTCTATTTTGGTGCCAGTACCATGCTGTTTTGGTTACTGTTGCTTTAGAGTATAGTTTGAAGTCAGGTAATAAGATGCCTCCAGTTTTGTTCTCTTTGCTTAGGGTTGCTTTGGCTCTTTATTGATTTATATGTATTTTAGAATCATTTTTGTCTAATTATGTGAAAAATGATGTTTGTATTTTGATTGTAATATAATTGAATCTATAGATTGCTTTGGGCATTATGGCCATTTTAATGATATTAATTCTTCCAAACCATGAGAATAGAATGTTTTTTCCATTTGTTTGTGTTATCTATGATTTATTTCAGTGATGTTTTATAGTTCTCTTCATAGAGATCTTTCACCTCCTGGGTTAGATGTATTCCTAGGTATTACATTTTTTGTGTCTATGGTAAATGGTATTGTGTTATTGATTTAACTCCCATCCTGAATGTTATTGTTGTATAGTAATGCTACTAATTTTTGCACATTGATTTTGTGTCCTGAAACTTTACTAAAGTCATCTATCAGTTCTGGGAGACTTTTGGTGGAGTCTTCAGGGTTTGGTAGGTATAGAATTTTATCTTTAGTGAAGAGAGATCATTTGACTTTTTCTTTTCCTGTTTAGACGCCTTTTATTTCTTTCTATTGCCTGATTTTTCTGGCTAGGATTTCCAGTACTATGTTGAATAGAAGTTGTGAGAGTGCCCCATTAAAAAGCGAGCAAAATACATGAGCAGATACTTCTCTAGAGAAGACAAATAAGTGGCCAACAAACATACGAAAAAATGCTCAACACCATTAATGATCAGAAAAATGCAAATCAAAACCACAGTTAGATACTGTCTCATAGTCAGTCCGACTATTATCAAAAAGTCAAAAAAACAGCTGCTGGCAAGGGTGCAGAGAAAAGAGGAGGTTTATACACCACTGGTAAGGAAGGTAAATTAGTTCAGCCACTGTGGAAAGCAGTTTGGAAGTTTCCCAAACAACCTAAAATAGAACTGCCATTCAACCTAGCAATCCCACTACTAGACATATAGCTCAAGGAAAATAAATTGTTCTACAAAAAAGACATGTGCACTTCTACATTCATTGTTATACTATTCACAATAGCAAAGACATGGAATCAACTTAGGTGCCCATCAGTGCTGGACTGGGTAAAGAAAATGTGGTATATATACATCATGGAATGCTGCACCATCACAAAAAAAGGATGAAAGTATGTCCTTCACAGCTACATGGATGTAGCTGGAAGTCATTATCCTAAGTGAATTTATGCAGGAACAGAAGGTAACCAAACACTGCGGGTTCTCACTTATAAGTGGGAGCTAAGCAGTGAGTATACGTAGACAAAAACATGGCAAAAATAGACACTGGGAACTGCTGGAGGTGGGAGAAGAGGAGGAGAGAAAGGGCCAAAAAAGTCCCTACTGTGTACTATGTTCACTACCTGGGTGATGGGATCATTTGTACCCCAAATCTCAGTATCTACAATACACTTAGGTAAACAAACCTACACATGTACCCCCTGAATCTAAAATCAAAGTTGAAGATATAAAATAAAAACAATATAAATATATACAATATATTATTACGTCATAATTATTGTGCTATTTTTGAGGATAGTGCTTGTCTTCTCTTTTTAACCTAATGTACATTATGATTTCCTAGAATTAAGACCACGAGATGTGTCCTCTCCCTGATGTGTGCTGGTGATTTCATCATTATTTTATTATTTCTTCATAGGAAAGTTTTAAAGTCATATATACATTTGACGTAGTTGATTTAGTTAAGTTTAATATTTGATAAATCAAACCCAGACATACAGTAATATGACACTTTATACTGAGCCAAAAGATTAAGTGAAGGTTTTAGTGTCTACTGTACTTTCACCCTTACCTTGCTTCCCTCTATTCATCTCTTGTACCATTAGTGACATATGCATAGAGGGAAAGTATCAATATCAATTAGAATATTAAACGTCAATAAAGACCTGTACACTGCCTACTATTACTAGACCTTTCAATAATATAGTACATTTCCTTGGGATTGTAGACATTAATATGATAAGAAGCTAAGTTTACTTGCTGAAGACTTGGGTGGGTGAAGTAAGGAAAAAGAAAAATTCAAGAATAACCTCATTACGGAAATATCCAATATAATCTAAGGTAATCCTGAAAATAAAGGATATTTGCTGATATTTATCTATTGACTAAAGTTTATAAGAAAATTTTGTAGATATTAGAACTAGAATTTAGTTATCCTACACATTTTAGTTGAATATAGGAGGAATGTAATACTAGCTTTGAATTTTCTGAATCTCTTTGGAATTGTTTGAGAGTCATTGAAGCTTTCTTGGATCTTTTACTGAACTATGATTGTATGGGCTTAAAACGTCCCTGGTGAGAATCTATCCAGTCTATGACTGGATAGACTAAATTGTGCACCCTCCATCAAATTTATATGTTGAAGTTCTAACCCCCAGTGTGACTGTTTTTCGAGACAGGACCATTAATGAGGAAATTATGGTTAAATTATTTTCTTTTTTAACCTCCTGTGCCTTATGATTTCCTAGAACTAAGAACAAGAGAAGTGTCATCTCCCTGATGTTTGTGGGTGACTTCATCATCATTTAAAAAAATCATTTATTCATAGTAATGTTTTAAAGCCACATACCCATGTAATTAGAGTTTACTTAGTTTATGATTTTTGTAAATTAAGCTCAGATATACAGTAGTGTGGCACCATAACTGGTGAAGGTCTAATTCAATAGGACTGATGTCGTTAAGAGGAGGAGACACCAACGAAAAACACCACGTAAGGCACCGCAAGAAGCCACCATCTGTAATCCCAAGAGAGACGCTTCACCAAAAACCAAATCTGATGACACCTCGATCTTGGACTTCAAGCCTCTAGAAGTATGAAATAAATTCCATTATTATAACCCAGTTTGTGACATTTTTGTTACAGCAACCAGAGTAGATTAATACAATAATATTTAAGTAATAAACACATAAAATTGGTATTCCAGCCACAGCCATATTGGTTTGCGCATTTTAAGGAGCAAATTCAGACATTTTCTTGTGTATCTGATTATAATCTATTCCTTAAATCCCTTGATGAACCTAGATTACTTGAAGACAATTTTTATTATTTTTGAGATGCTCTTAAAATCTATGACCTCATAATATGATGCAAAAAAATGTGCATCTTATGCATTCATGCTTTCTAGTAGTTTGACTTAAACTGTAGTCATTAATGTTATGACACAAAAAGTCTTGGAATTTATTTCCATAACCATAAATTTTAAGTAAAATATGGACATTTGGTTTAATCTTATCAAGATTAATAGACATGCCTCACTTAACCTTAACAGTTAAAGAATTTGAGAAACTTTAAAAAACTGTCTCAATAATAGAATAAAATATAAATATCCAAATGAATATATTATAAATATAGATTTTAGAGAAAAGGAGAAAGGAAGATGGCACTTGAAATGGTTTCCCTTTGATTCTTAAAAAAAAAAAAAATCAATCAACACACAAAAATCCATTAACCTTTAGAACACCCTGTAAGGCTACTTGGGTCATCAAGTGTAATATGTAATTCTCAAAAGTACTTTACAACATATTTTCTGAGGATTTGATGGAATAAATGAGAAGAAACAACTAACAATATTCTGATAAGCTGTGAATAGGAAAACAAATTCGTCTGAAACATTACTGTTAAATGTCAAATTTTAAACAAAAAATAATTATCATGAACAAGATCCACAAAAGTAACATTCATTATAATAATGTAGATTTTTTCTTGTGTCATATAAGCTTTAGAGAAAAATATAAATAATAGACTTTTGCTATTTTCAAAATAATTAACATGTAAGAAAAAGGATTTAAATATTATTTGAAGTTTCAGTGACACCATAATATGGACCAGGAAATTGTCTAGGATTCAAATAAATATTCTGAATCACAGATTACCATAGGCCAACACATGACATCAGTTACCTAGAAGATGGCCAGGTAGGAACGACAACTTCACAGTACAGCACTGTCAGTCATGTCTTTCAGCAAGAACCCCAGTGGCAGCAGTTCCTAAAGTAGTCTCGAGGACAGTTTGGGAGCTAGTCTCTCCTCAGCGAACAGTCCAGGTGTGAATAGAGGAGATGCATATTAGGCAGGTGTGGGAGCTGCCCTCACATAACATCCTCTGGATTAAAATCTTTATTTCCCATAGCAGTAAATATCACCTTTAACATTTCTTTGTACAGCACCTATTTAGCCTTCCCACTACAAGAGTTATGTCTTCAGAGATACTCAATTCTATAGTGTCCACACTGGGTATTTAAAGTTCATTCATAGTTCCCAATAGCCTGGATGACATTTTTCTATTAGGAATCATTTATTTGTTATAAATAGGTTTCCTAAACAATAATTGAATTCCAGTCATCAGATTACCATAGTGACAGAGTTGAACATTTTTTCTTCAAACTTCGCATTCCCATGCAACAGAGAAAATTATTTTTTAATCTATGTATTTGTATACACCATGTTCCTCATTGAGGACAACAAAAATTGCAAAATACAACTTCTTGAATTATTTTTAAATTTAATATAACACAATTATTTTAATTTTTATCCACGGAAGCAAAAGTATAAGGGTATTTTTCAAAGGAATACTAAAAGGAATGATTTTCCATTCTAGGTCAGAAATGTAAATCTATAAAGTATAAAACTTTTGTAGTATGATACAAAATTTAGAGAACTAAAATAATGCAACAATAAACACTAAAAGGTACACATATTTAGGACATATGTATGTAAGCCTATATTTTTTATACATATATGCATGTATACATGTGCATACATAGTATACATGTATGTGTCAGACATACATATATAGTAAAATATGTAACTATGTAATACAATACAAATATAATATATATGTTTACATAGTTGTAACAAATCAAAGATGAAGAACATTATCAATCAATAAATTGAGTGACATTGAAAAATATGTTAAATCACAGATCAATGGCATGTACAGAAGTGAATACACTATGTATTAATTCATTAAATACAAAAATCATCAGCCATTCAAAAGTATTAAAAAAGGACATTTAAATGCTTATTAAATCTCCAGTAGAATGGTTTATTGAAAATAATTTTCAAAGAAAATGTGTGGGCTCTTAGTGTTAAATTCCATTTCAACAAATAATAAGTTTCTATCATGTCCCCGAGATTATATTTTTAAGTAAACTTTTAACTTTTGAACGTCAAAAAAAAGGCAAAGATTTTTTTTAAAAATGTCTGGTTTTTACCTTTATTTTTCCTTAGCTTTTGGCTGTTAGACATTTCCGAAGAAAATTTGTGATCTGTCCCTAGATAGTATTTTATATTTCAAGGTATATATTTTCTCTAGGGATTCTATCCTCATTTAATCATTTTTTTCTTGTCCATCATGTCAGAGGAAGCAGTTCTCATGTGCCTAGGCTCTGAGTTATTACGCATCAGTCTGAAACATTTCTCTGTAATTACCTGTTGTTACAATGGATTTATTACTTAACATTTTTAAGCCCACATTTTCTTCTCATTTAGATAATTCCTAATCCATGAAGTAGTTGTAAACATGAGTGTAAACACTCAGTAAAGGTTAGTTGCCATTATAAACATTTTTCAATGTCTCTTCTTTTATAAAATTATATTACTACAGGCCAGGTTCAGTGGCTTATGCCTGTAATCCCAGCACTTTGGGAGGCTGAGGCAGGCGGATCATGAGGTCAGGAGATCGAGACCATCCTGGCTGACAGGGTGAAACTCCATCTCTACTAAAAATACAAAAACTTAGCTGGGTGTGGTGGCAAGCACCTGTAGTCCCAGCTATTCTGGAAGCTGAGGCGGAAGAATCACTTGAACCTGGGAGGTGGAGGTTGCATTGAGCTGAGATTGCACCACTTCACTCCAGCCTGGGTGACATAGTGAGACTGTTTCAAAAAAAAAATGTATATATATATATACACATATTATATTATATATATTTTATATATTATATATAATATATATTATATGTGTGTGTATATATAAAAAACTGCATAGTATACTGTTTTCCCCTACCTTGACTTACCTAGAAAATATTAAGGGTCTTATATGTTTTTCCCTTTTACTCGGGATTCTTCTGTCAGAATTAAAAGATTTATTTTGTATCTGATTGTAAATTTGAATGTTTACAATGATATGAGATAGTAATGTGTAATTTTACATGATGCTTCTTGATCTAAAAAGATGTAAAAAAATGTTTCTGATAATAATATTGGGAAACATTATGCGTCAACATCACTCCTAAATTATCCTAAGGCGATATTTTTATAAAAGTATATTACAGGACACTTAGTTAAACATGAAAGATATTTGCATTTTCTACAGAAAGTTTTTTTTTTTTTTTTTTTTTTTTTTTTTTTTTTTTAAGACAAAGTCTCACTCTGCAACCCAGGCTAGAGTATAGTAGCCACGATCTCGGCTCACTGCAACTTCCTCTTCCCTGGTTCAGACACTTCTTCTGCCTTAGACTCCCAAGTAGCTGGGACCACAGGCACGCACCACCACGCCTGGCTAATTTTTGTATTTTTAGTAGAGACGGTGTGTCACCACATTAGCCTGGTTCGTCTCGAACTCCTGACCTCAGGTGATCCGCCCATCTCCGCCTCCCAAAGTTCTGGGTTTACAGTCTTGGGCCACCACACCCAACCCAGAAAATATTTCTTAATGAAAGTGGAAGTATCACTAGGCTGCCACTTTCACATGTGACTATTGTTTGCCAGTGACCAAGTGCTCACAATTATCCATAACTTACCCACCCATTTGGCTTGTCAAGGCTTCTGTCAGACTCCTCTCCACCCCGCAATTTCCTCAACTCTATTTTGTCCCCACATATAAGCACGTACTAAGATGCAGGGCATTCCTTTTAAGCAATTCACACTAAGAATTGTCAGACCACCTAAATATATGCTGTTAAGCCTCTATGATCCTACTGTCTGCTCACCTTCAGTGCTCATAAAGTTCATGTTCCACATATTTAATGTTTAACCCTTTCTTCGAAAGAAAAGTATTTTTATCTTTGATTTTTGAGATGCCTAGAAATTCAGAGGTCAAAGTGTGTATTAGTTTGTTTTGTGTTGCTAAAACAGAATACCACAGAATAGGTATATATGTGTGTGTGTATGTGTATATATATATATATTCTCTACAGGCTGAAAAGGCCAAGAACAAGAGACTCACATTTGATGGGGGGGGTCTTCTTGCTGAATCTCCCCATGAAAGAAGAGAGAAGAGCGAGAAAACCTGAGAGAAAGAGCTATAGAGCAAGGGAAGGTTGAACTTGGTTTTTATAATAAGCTGACTCTTGCAATAACTAACCCATTTCCATAATGATTACACTCATCCATTCAAGAGGGTAGAGCCCTCATGATGTAATCACTTCTTATCAGGCCCGCCTTAAAACACTTTTGAACTGGGGATTAAGTTTCTAACACATGAACTTTGAGGAATACAAATAAATAGTAAAATGACCTTCCTATTGCAATAGTCTTTTCAAACAAAGTCTCTCCTTACATAAATCCAGATTTGTTTATATTTGCCATGGACATCATTTCTGGATTATCTGTTAGATTTTGGTATAGTTACCTAAAGTTTGAAAATTTATAAAATATTGTTTGACAGATGATATGGTTTGGCTGCATTTCCACCCAAATCTCACCTTGAATTGTAATAATCCCTACATGTCAAGGGCAGGGCCAGGTGGAGATAACTGAATCATGGTAGCAGTTTCCCCCGTACCATTCTCATGGTAGTGAATAAGTCTCATGAGATCTGTTGGTTTTATAAATGAGAGTACCCCTACAGAAGCTCTCTTGCCTGCTGTCATGTAAGAGGTGACTTTGCTTCTCATTCTCCTTCTGCCATGATTGTGAGGCCTCCCCAGCCATGTAGAAAAGTGAGTCAACTAAAACTCTTTCCTTTATAAATTACTTAGTCTTGGGTATGTCTTTATTAGCAGTGTGAGAACAGACTAATACAGTAAATTGGTACCAGTCAAGTGGAGTGCTGCTCTAAAGATACCTGAAAATATGAAAGCAACATTGGAACTGGGTAACAGGCAGAGGTTGGAACAGTTTGTGGGGTTCAGAGGAAGACAAGAAAATGTGGGAATATTTGGATCTTCCTAGACACTTGTTGAATGGCATTGACCAAAATACTGATAGTGATATGTACAGTAAAGTCCAGGCTGAAGTGGTCTCAGGTGGAGATGAGGAACTTCTTGGGAACTGGGGCAAAGGTGACTCTTGCTATATTTTAGCAAAAAGACTGGAAGCATTTTGTCCCTGCCCTAGAGATGTGTGGAACTTTGAAATTGCAAGAGATGATTTAGGGCAACTGGTAGAAGAAATGTCTAAGCTGCAAAGTGTTCAATAGATGACTTTGGTACTGTCAAAAGCATTCAGTTTTATGTATCTACAAAGATATGATTTGGAATTGGAACTTATGTTTAAAAGGGGAGCAGGACATAAAAGTTTGGAAAGTTTGCAGTCTGATGGTGCAATAGAAAAGAAAAGCCCATTTCCAGAGGAAAAATTCAAGTCCACTGGCTAAATTTGCATAGGCAATGAGGAGCCAAATGTTAATCACCAAAACGATGAAGAAAATGTCTCCAGAGCATGTCAGATGTCTTCAAGGCAGCTCCTCCCATCAAAGACCTGGAGGCCTAGGAGGAAAAATAGGCATCAAGGGTCAGGCCCAGGGCCTTGCTGCTTCGTACAGCCTCAGGATTTGGTGCCCTGCATCTCAGCCATGGCTAAAGGGTCAAATTAAAGCTCAAGCACTCACTTCAGAGGGTCCAACCCCCAAGTTTTAGCAGCTTTCATGTGGTGTTGAGCCTGCAGGTGTACTGATGTCAAGAATTGAGGTTTCAGAATCTCTTCCTGGATTTCAGAGGATGTATGGAAACACCTGGATGTCCAGGCACAAGTCTGATGCTGGGATGGAGCCCTCACGGAGAACCTCTGTAGGGCAGTGTGGAAGGGAAATGTGGGTGAGAATCCCCACACAGAGTCTCCACTGGGTCACTACCTAGTGGAGCTGTGAGAAGAGGGCCACCATCTTACAGACCCCAGAATGGTAGATTCAACAGCTTTCACAGTGCACCTGGAAAGGCTCCAGACACTCAAGGCCAGACAGTGAAAGCAGCCAGGAGGGGGCTATACCTTCCAAAGCCACAGGGGCAGAGCTATTCAAGCATCAGTGTGACCAGCCGCCTCTAGCATCAGTATGACCTAGATGTTAGACATGGAGTCAAATGAGATCATTTTGGAGCTGTAAGATTTGACTGCCTGCTGGAGTTTGAACTTTCATGGAGCCTGTAGCTGCTTTATTTTGGCCAATTTCTTCCATTTGGTACAGGTGTATTTACCTAATGCCTGTACCCCCATTGTATCCAGGAAGTAACTAACTTGCTTTTGATTTTATAGGCTCATAGACAGAAAGGATTTGCCTCATCTCAAATGAGACTTTGGACTGTGGACTTTTCATTTAGTGCTGAAATCAGTTCAGACTTTGGGGAATTGTTGGGAAGGCATGATTGGTTCTGAAATGTGAGAACATAAGATTTGGGAGGGGCTGGGGTGGAATGATATGATTTGGCTGTGTCTCCACCCAAATCTCACTTTGAACTGTAATAATCCCCACATATCCAGGGCAGGCCCAAATGGAGCTAATTGAATCATGGATGTGGTTTCCCCCCTACTGTTCTCTCCTGATTGTGAATAAGTCTCACCAGGTCTGATACTTTTATAAATGGGAAGTTCCCCTGCACAAGCTCTCTTGTCTGCCGCCTGTAAGACTTTGCTTCTCATTTCCCTTCCACCATGATTGTGAGGCCTACCCAGCTATGTGGAACTGTGAGTCAACTAAACCGCTTTGTTTATAAATTACCCAGTCTTGGGTATATCTTTATTAGCAGTATCCAAACAGACTAATACAACAGGCTTTTTTTCCCTTTATTTTATATTTTCCTGAAAGATAAATATTGAATTTCAAAGATTTTTAAAAAATTATTTTTAAGGTTTCTTTTAAATTTTAAAAAGATTTCCTTTATAGTTTTTTTGTTTTAAAGACTCATTTAAAATGACTTTATAATATCACCACAGGGACAATAATGCTAAAATAACAGAGCTAGACTCTTCTTCCACTTTGTGAATAATGGAGGGATCAAAGTCATTCATACCCAGATTTCCATTCGTAAGCTATACAATATTACAAAAAAATTAACACTGAGATTACTTGTCTTATTATCTTATTTAAGTAAAAGGTTGTTACTCATTGTGACTAGAATTGTAACAATTAGACTTATTCTCTGAATGCATTAAAATAAATAATTTCTACAATTAAAACAAGTACACAATTTCTATAGCAAATGTGGAAAGTATTCCTCTATCTTCATTTAAATTCACAATAATTTTAGTAACCCCTATTTAAATACATCCAGGTTAACAAATCAAAATACCATTTACTGGATAACTTGTAAACAACAGAAATTCATTTGTTACAGTTCTAGACACTGAGAAGTTCAAGATCAAAATACTGGCAGATTCAGTGTCTGGCAAGGACTCAGTTTCTTATAGACAGCCCCTTCTCACTGAGTTCTCACATGGTGGAAGAGGCAAAGCAGATCCCTGGGGACACTCTGGGCAACTAATCCTCTTCATGAGGGGTTCACCCAAAAACCTTACTTCTGATCACCTTTCAAAGACTTCACTTTCCCATTACAATGATGCGGGGGATTAGGATTCTGCATATAAATTTAGGGGGGGATATAAACTTTCAAATTGTATCTATCTTTGCTTTTTTACCACCTCAGAAAGCAGTAATATTAAGGCACATTTTCTGTATGTGCAGAATCTCCATTATATCATTTTAACAATGATAACTTGATCATATAATATATATATATATTTATTTACACTTACTTTTGTCAAAGTTCTTTCAATCATCCATTAATTATCAGCTAAGAATCAGGGTTACACAACTCTCTAACAAAACTACATACATAAAAAGTCTATACAGGATGTACGTAGAGTTGTTAGAGACTCTGAAAACCTCTATTGTACATTTAAATCTCTTTCTTTTTGCTCCGGGACCACAGAAAATTACATGCATTTGCTCTGTAGACTTGATTAATTTCTTCACATTGCTCTAGAACAGCCTGGCTCTTCTCTTTTCATTGGCCTTCTCGATAGAGCTTGGCTTATCTCATGACCCATATGCTTCATTGAGTCTTTTCTCAAGACTTTCATTTGCACTTAAAATCATCTGCATAAAATAGCTTTAGCATCTTTACCTTATATTTCTACTTAACTGCCTCATGTGTATATTTTTTACTCCTCATCTACATTGTAATTCCTTTTTGAAAAGATACTTAATTCTCCTTTTAATTTCCCAGCATGTCCTCATCCTGGACATCATAGTGATGGAGTCTGTGAAGGATTTCTTCTTACATATCTGTAAAATACTGTGACCTTCATTTTAAGTTATGCTGAAAAATGTTATTCATCCCTTAAAACTTCCTTATACAACTTCTATTTATACAGTACAGTAGGAATTTATCTGTTCTCTTTTGGTAAAATTTTTAAACAGAAAATATATAAAACTATTTTAAAAGTTTTTTGATAAGTAATGGACTACATGAGATTTTTAGGATACATTGTCACATGGATGTTAATTTAGAGGAGCTATAATTAATAGTTATATTAATAGTGAAAAGAAATAGAATACATAATTTTGCTAACAAATTCATAAAATTATAAACGTATATATTTTTGACATAGAAAGCAAACCCTATTAACTAATAATTATTAATGATGCTAATGCATTCTATTACTCTTTTGAAAATTGATTTTGATGTTGACATGTAAGCTTTCAGTTTATATTTAAAAAACAAGGCAATTAAAATACGAATAAAATAATTTACATATTTTACAAATATAAAATTATAAAATACATTTAAAAGTATTTGAATACTCATTGAAACTAATTTTTCATAAAGATAAGTTATAATTATAAGCAGCTCTAAGAATTATCTTCTTATTAAACATCTGTAGATACATATTTCACTATAGTAAAGGTAACGAGCTAGCCACAAAATGTGTGATACAACTTAAAATGCAACATTTTTTTAGGAGAATCATACCTAGCAGACATTATTTCCCATTTTCCTGTTTTGTTTTGGCCACAAATTGTTTTACCATAGAAAGTACATTGGTCATTAGTATATGTAGTATTTTGCCTTTGTATTAGTCCATTCTCGTACTGCTATGAAGAAATACCCAAGAAGTGCATTACAAAGAAAAACAGCTTTAACGGACTCAGAGTTTCACATGGTTGGGGAGGCCTCACAATCATGACGGAAGGTGAAGAAGCAGCAAAGGTATGTCTTACATGGTGGCAGGTAAGAGAGCATGTGCGGAGAACTGCCCTTTCATAAAACCATCAGTTCTCATGAGACTAATTCACTATCAGGGGAACAGCATGGGAAATACCTGCCACCATGATTCAATTACCTCTCACTGGGTCCCTTCCTTGAAACATGGGTATTATGGGAGGTACAATTCAAGATAAGATTTGGGTGGGGACACAAGTAAACTGTATCTTTCCACCCTGGTTTCTCCCAGATCTCAGGTCCTCACATTTCAAAACCAATCACGCCTTGCCAATAGTACCCCAAAATCTTAACTCATTTCAGCATGAGTTAGACTAAAAAGTCCAACTCCAAAGACTCATTTGAGACAAGACAAATGCCTTCCATTGATAAGCCTAGAAAGTCAAAGCAAATTAGTTAAGTTCTTAGATACAATGGGGGTACAGACATGGGATACATACACTCATTCCAAACGGGAGAAATTGGCTAAAATGAAGGGGCTGAGGGCCTATGTGAGTCTGAAATCCAGCAGGGCAGTCAAATCTTAAAGCTTTGAAATGATCTCTTTTGGCTCCATATTTAACATCCAGGTCATGCTGAGGTGGGTTCCTACAGCCTTAGGCAGCTCCCTCCCTGTGACTCCTCCTTCTTGCTACTTTTACAGGCTCGCCTTGAGTGTCTGTGGCTTTTCCATGTGAATGGTGCAGATGTTCCAAAGTTTCCCACATTTTTGTGTCTTCCTCTGAGCTCTCTGAACTGTTCCAACCTCTGCTTGTTACCCAGATCCAAAGGTGCCCCCACATTTTCAGTTCCTTATATCAGTACCCCACTCTACGGGTACCAATTTACTGTATTAGTGTATTTTCATGCAGCTCTGAAGAAATACCTGAGTCTGAATAATTTATAAAGAAAAAGAGCTTTAAAGGACTCACAGTTCTACATGGTTGGGGAGCCCTCACAATAATGGCAGAAGGCAAAGGAAAATCAAAGGCATGTTTTACATGGTGGCAGGTAAGAGAGCCTGTGCAGGGGAACTACCCTTTTATAAAACCATCAGTTCTGGTGAGACATATTCACTACCATGAGAGAAGCATGGGAAATACGTGCCCCCATGATTCAATTACCTCCCACTGGGTCCCTCTCCTGACACATGAGAATTATGGGAGCTACAATTCAAGATGAGATTTGGGTGGAGACAAAGCCAAACCATATCATGGGGTAAGGAGATGTTAAAATTAGCAAAGAAGAATTTTAAAATAGCTATCATTATTTTTCTCAATAATGTAAAAAAATGCTTTCAGTGATAGAGATGATACAAAAGGTCTGCATAAAAATAGAAACCATAAAAAAATGAAAATTTCAGAGCTTAAAATGTAATACACTGGGTAAAAGATAATGACTAAATAGATATATTTGGAAAAGATATTATGGAACAGATGTAGTTAACTTTAAGATGAATGAACTAAAAGCATCTAATTGGAAGAAGAAAAAAACATTGAAATGAAAAGGAGCAGAGCCTAAGAGATCTTTGAGACATCATCTAAAGAAGGCACATATGTGTAATTAAAGTTCTTAACAAGAGGAGAGAATGAGACAGGAAAGAAATTGAAAAACAGTGGCCAAAAAAAATCCAAAATTTGATAAAGAAAATAAATTTTCATAATTGAAAAGCTCAGCAAACCTAAGACAATATGAATATAAAGTAAACTATGGCTTTGCCTAAAAATTAGAGCAAGTTTAAATTAAGACAAATATAAATAGAATATTGTAAAAATAGAGAAAATGCCATAATACACATAAAGGAAGAAAAATTTAGATTGCCAGTAAATATTCATTAAAAACTGCTAACGCCAGAAGATAGTGGACCAGCCTCTTTAATGCACTGAGAGAAAAATAACCTGCAAACTCAGAAGTCTATATTCAGCAAAAATATCATTGAAACAGTAGATGAAATAAACAGATTCTTAGACAAGCCAAAGCTTAGAGAATTTATTGACAGCAAAGTTTCACCTCAAGATATACTAATGGACATTCTACATTGTAAGAAAATAACATCAGATCTTCATGAAGATGTAAGGTCTGGAGAAATAAATAAAGATAACCAAAAATGAGAAATACCTAGATACACATAAAAATATAATTTTTCTCTTCATTTATTTAAAAGCAGAAAGAATATTTTTTAAAATGTCACAGTTTGTGTGTGTATGTGAGGGGTGGGTTTCTCATATATGTGGACAGGTTCCATAAGATAACTATAGCATGAATTACAGATTGGGACTTAGTTAATGGACCCATAGGATTTCAAGGTTGCTATATTATATGTGATATGATACAATATTAACTCTAAGTAGATTGTGAAAACTTAAGAATGATTAATATAATCTCTAGATCAATTATACCTGCAAAATACCCTTCCAAATAGTTGTAACAATACGACCAATCAATAAAATGGAATTTTAAACTTATACAGACCCTTTGGAAAATTATGTGGTAATACATCTCAGCTTATTTTAGGATTCTTATTTATTAACCACCTAATGATTGGCACTTATATAACACATATAGAGCAAAACTGTGTTTTTACAGAAAATGCTGGATGAAAATACTGACAATGGTTATGAAGTACATAGTTTCATATTTACTCAGTTTTGGAATTTTAAAGTTATATGAATACTATCGTGGGTATTATTACTATTAATACATTATAACTTCCATTGAGGTTGTAAAGACTGTCTTTCAGTTATTCAGTCCTTATCTTTTTTTCTTTCTCTCACAAACATATACAAATATAGAATTCAGGCTTTTGATTTTCTGTCACTGCTTTCTGCAATGTTACTGCATTTCTCTCTCAAATTTCACTTGATTGCATTAGTCCATTTTCACTTTGCAGTACATAAATACCTGAGACTGGGTCATTTTTAAAGAGATTTAACTGGTTCACAGTTCCACAGGCTATATAGGACATATGACGCTGGCTTCTGTTTGGCTTCTGGGGGAGGCATCAGGAAATTTACAATCATGGCAGAAGGCAAAGGGGGATCCCCCATTTTACATGGCCAGAGCAGGAACAAAGAGAGACAATGAAGGAAGGGAGGTGCCACACAATTTTAAACCATAAAATCTCATGAGAACTCACTCACTATCATGAGAACAGCAATAAAGGGAAGGTACTAAACCATTCATAAGAAAGCCAGCCCCATGATCCTGTGTCCTCCCACCAATGTTGAGCATTGCATTTCAACATGAGATTTAGGGAAACAAACATTCACACCATATCATCAGTACTACACTCTGTGCTCAAAAGATTGGCTTGAAAAACAGATTATAGCACCCTTAAAGTACTGTTTTATATAATCTGACCTAGGTCATAGGAAAGATAAATTACGGTACTGAGAACAGAATCTTGCTACTGTAAGAGCTTGTTTAAAATCTATTCATTAATGTTACTTTCTAAATTAAGGATTTTACCTTAAAAAGCGGAGGGATATTGGATACCTAAAGGAGTAACTTGAATTAAAATTTTCATCAGTTCAATTTCGTTTTCTCATATGTTTATAACATAATTTTTTTCATTTATGAAATAAAATTGATGCTGGGCCATGTTAAGGAATCAGCATTTATCCAGGTGGATGACTGAGAAACAACTGAGGAGTAAAGTAGGTGAAGGCCTTCAACTGTAAGAATACAGAACCTTTGAAAATGTGGTCAAGAAACAATACTGGAAATTCTTTAGCTCTAAAGAGACAATTACGACAAACTGGTATATTATTCCTTAGAATCTTATTTATTCATCCATTCACTCATTTTCTGTAGCACAATACATTTTAAATCAGGAATCTGGTACGGAAATGAGACAAAATGAAGAAGGAATTGTTCAAATCATGGAGAATGAGGATAGGTTGTGTTGTAGTCATTATAACAAATATTCACCATATTCTTTCTCTAAGATGCGGTATCTAGAATGCATTGTTCACATTAATCCAGAATAAAGGACAGTCATCTCCACAGTCTGCCCCAGAGATTTGAGAAGAATGATACATAGCCAAGAAATTTTCAAAAACTTTATATTTAAACATAATAGAATATACTTATCAGTAGGAAACTAATTTCTGGACATTTCTAACATTTTCTATATATTCTTTCTTCCTCTAATATGCTGTAATCAGTCTGTGTTGTCTCAAGTATGTGTTTCATGCTTGCCATCACAGAAACCAAGATCTGTAATGACTTTTTTTTTTTCTTTTTTTTGAGACAGAGTCTTGTTCTGCTGCCCAGGCTGGCGTGCAATGGGGCACAATCTTCGCTCACTGCCACCTCCGCCTCCAGGGCTCAAGCGATTATTTTGCCTCAGCCTCGTGAGTAGCTGGGATTACAGGCACCCGCCACCACACACCTGGCTAATTTCTGTATTTTTAGTAGAGAAGGGGTTTCACCATGTTAGCGAGGCTGATCTCGATCTCCCGACCTTAGGTAATACCTTGCCGCAGCCTCTCAAAGTTCTGGAATTACAGACGTGCGCCATTGCGCCCAGCCAAGATCTGTAATTTTTTGCTATCTGCTTTGTCCAGAGGATAGAAACGTGACCTAGTCAGGGCCAGACAATGTTCCTTCAGAGTTAAGTGAGGCAAGAGGTGCAGGCTTACATTTGTGCAAGCAGCGTTAATTACATCTTGAAGTTAGGGTGATGTTATATTGGCCAGGTTGTTTGTGCTTCATGCTTTTTTATCCCACCATGTTTCCATGGTTTCTGCCCGTTTCACAAGCCTGATAATCTAACTTATTTTGACTTCCAATAATGTCTATTTCTGCTTAAGATAGCTGTAGAAAACTTTTATTTTTTAAAATCAAAAACTTTGACAATACAAAAAGAAACCTCTATTCTATACATAAATATTGAGTTTTGGCATTTCCACAAAATTTTTGAATTGTGAGATGGTGAATATGACATTTACTTTTTGAAACACTATTACTGTTTATAAGTCATCTGGACTCAACTTTTTCCAGTGAGTTACTTTTCAATTCCTGTTTTGTGAAACAGAGAAACACATAATGTTAGTTCTAAGATCAAAATGTATGTAGCCGAGGCCTTTTACCACAAGACTTGATGTAGTACAGATATAGATGTGGACATTTGTTAATGCCCTTAGTTCCAATTGATACTTTCTGCCAAGACCAAAAGGTTTGAATAGTGAAGACTATATAGAAAGAGAAAACTCTGCAACCATTTCTACACTTCAGAATTTTTTCCAATTTCAGTTCAATTCGAACCCTCACATAGCAAGTTGTACTACTACAGAGTAATCTACTTCATGTAAATTACTACATGGGGTTTATTCCTAGAGATTACTTCCTAACTTTATTTGATAATCTGTCTCTTAAAACAATGTTATATTGAACTGTATACTTTAGCTCCAAATTTATCATTTGATTTTCTGTCTAGCATCAATAAATCAGACACAGGTCATTCTAAAAAAGAAGAGTATATGAACAATTAAATGATAGTTTGATTAAAATCACTAGAAAATGATGCATAAATATAGGCTATAATACCTATAATCTAATTGCAGGAAGGAGCATGAGAGTATAGCAAAACAAAACACATTGCATCAGTCTATAGTCACAGAATGAAAGAACCGAGAAGGCAACTCAATTGAATTTGAGACTAGATTCAACACTCATTAGGTTGCAGGCAGTCAACATTTTTACTGTGGATGAAAAAAAATCAGTGAAATCTTACAAAGAAATTCCTCAAGTAATGCTATACCAGTCAAAGATATGCCTATCTTCGTATTTCCTTATCCAGATTTGTTTACTAGAGAGAAAGCTAAAAGTTGAAGTATGATGGTTAATACTGAGTGTAAACTTGACTGGATTGAAGGATGTTAAGTATTATTTCTGTGTGTCTTTGAGGGTGTTGCCAAAGGAGATTAACATTTGAGTCAGTGGACAGAGAGAGGCACCCCACCCTCAATCTGAGTGGACATCATCTAATCAATTGCCAGCACAGCTAGAATAAAGCAGGCAGAAGAAAATGGAAGAGCAAACTTGCTGAGTCTTCCAATCTTCATCTTTCTCCTGTACTGGATGCTTCCTGCCCTTGAACATTATTTTGAACTCTTGGACTTAACCTGTGATTTGCCAAGGGTTTTTGGGCCTTCACCTACAGACTGAAGGCTGCACTGTTGGTTTCCCTACTTTTGGGACTTGGACTGGCTTCCTTGCTCCTCAGCTTACAGACGGTCTATTGCAGTAGTTCGCCTTGTGATGGCATGAATCAATGCTCCTTAACAAAATCTCTTTCATATATACATCTATCCTATTAGTTCTGACCCTGTAGAGAAATCTGACATATACACCTAGTGTTACTCTTTGTTAATTGTTTTTCTCTTGAGAATCTCTAATATTTTTCGTTTTTCTGTTGAGCAATTTCTGATCTTGCCCAGGATATTGTGAATATTATATTGTGATTACTCTGAATTCAGCACTATACTTTGAAAATTATAGTTTTTATTATTAAACCAGAAATAAACAGGGATAAAACTGAAAACTCTGTCTCTTGAGTGGCAGCTTAGACCTTTTTACAGACTTTTTATGTTTAGTTGGGTTGACTGAAGAATGTGTGAGTCGATGTTTCATCAGGGATTTGCTTGTGATAATCCCTGAAATCTATGCATGGCTTTGAAACCAGGGTGAGGTGAGAACCAGGACAATGAAGCAGATACATAGTCTTGGCAGATGTAGATGACTAAAATATTAGTAATGTTGTGAGTGCTAGGAAAGAGGAACAGAAACCTCAATGGAGACATATAATATATGGGACCTAAAGTGGGAAAGACTTTGCTAAAGTAATTATACCTTACCTACTGCAGATATAAACTTATGATCTACTAAATTGGTACATTGGAAAATATCTATAAATATGTACATTTTTGTCACCCTTTATTATTATGTGTTAATATTTTTATAGAACTGGCATTTATTTAACAATAGTTTGTTTAAATCAAAATTCTCATTTATAAATTTATCATCTTAAGAGGTAGTGCTTCAAGCATTACAAACTCATACTACTCCCAATTAGGGGGGTTATGATGATAAATTTTCCATTTCCATTTTCATATTCAGGGATTATTACTTGTTTAAAAAAGGCTAATTCATGATTGATATAAAAGATATGGCCCCTGTAAATTAGCTACAAACTGTTAAGTGCAATATATAAATGGGTAAAGTAAGATCGTCCCAAAGCTAAGTTCCAGGACTCAGAAAGCTTTGGTTGAGATCATAGAGATGAAATCTTACAAATTTCACACTGGTAACAGTTAGTGGCGTATCTTTTCTTGATCGCCTCCCCTACAAATACTAACTATTAAAGTTGGAAAAACCAAAATAGTTTTTCCATAGCACATGAGATAACCCAAAGATCTTTCTGACTTAAAAAAATTCAAAAAATTAAACAACAAATAAAAAGCCCTCAGTGCTAAAACAAGCAAACTGATCACAAAACAGAAAAAACAAACAAACAAACAAACAAAAAACCCCATACCCTCTATTTTGTGGTGTCTCATAAGTACCCTCTAAGATTTGGTCAGGACTGACCACCAAACCTCTACTACAGCATGGACCTCCTCATCAAATATACCTAACCTGCCCTAGAGTAAGTGTGTCGGGTCCTTCCTGTAAATCTATGACTTTGAAATTGGTTGTTTCTTCCCTTTAAACTACCTCCAGTGGCTTCTTATTTTAATTATTTTACTTAAATCAATTTATTCACAGTGAAAATAATGAAGACATTTGCCTGTCACATATCAGTAACAGGTCAATATTGTTTACACATTAACACAGTAAAATTTATGTTTTTAATGAAAAATATAAAAATAATCCAAAACCAAAATGTGATTCTATCTCCACAGTTTACCTGTGGCATTTCCTAATGTTGCTGTCAATCATGAAATCCACCTCAAAAACCCCAAATCCTTCATTCTTACTGAAGGAATATCACCTCTCTACAAAGGAAACTATTCTCAGTGTTGTGGTAAGTAGAATTCTAGCAATTTCCCTATGGTCTTTGTAGAATGTATTGTGCAACAAATTATTTTCAAATATTGTGGTTCTTGATGGAAATGGTGAACACAAAGTAGCCTTATTTCCACCAGGCCCTGTGGACCACCTAGCATGAGAAATAGCTTGCCCTTTCACTCTGAAGCTAGAGAAGGAACACAATAAGTACCTGAAATTGTTAAGGCTAACCTACAAAAATGTCATGGCCAGAGTACATTTCAAAGAAATAGGGTATAGTTTCTAAACCTTAAAAAAGAAAGCAGTGCTTGCTTTTCCTCCAACTGTGCCAGTGAGTGATATTTTCATTCTAGTTTCCATGACCAAATTTGTAAATAACTTAAATTTCACTGCTTAAAACTCTTTTCTTTGTATATTCAAGACTTTTAAATGGAAACATTGTTAGATTATTTGAGCAAAAGTAGTTTTGGGTAGAGTAATTTTCACTTTTCTGATTGCTGACATTCTCTTCTTCCCTAGTTTCATTTCTCCAAATTAATGGAATTTCTTCTAGTTCCAAAAGATTTCCTCCACATGGAAGTGAGCCTTTATTTCTGTAGAGAATTAATGTGGAGCAAATGTTTCATCCTAGTGTTTAATCATTTAGCCCTGCAGCCATAGCCTTTAAATTCAGCAATTGTTACTAAAAGGTGTGAACTCAGAAAATCTGAGACAGGTCTCAGTTAATTTAGAAAGTTATTTTTGCCAAGATTAAGGATGAGCACCTGTGAGACAGCCTCAGGAGGTTCTCACAACATATGCCCATGGTGGTCAAAGCATAGTTTGGTTTTAAATATTTTAGGGAGACATGAGACATCAATGTATGTGAGATGAACATTGGTTCTTTCTGGAAAGACAGGACAACTCAAAGCAAAGACAGGAAGACTCAAATTGGGGAGGGGGCTTCCAGGTCATTGGTAGATAAGAGACAAATGGTTGCATTCTTTTGGGTTTCTGATGAGCCCCTCTAAAGGAGGAACTCAGATACTTATGTATCTCAGGGAACAGAGGGGTGACTTTGAATAGAACGGGAGAAAGGTTGGGCCTAAGCAGTTCCTAGGTTGACTTTTCCCTTTAGCTTAGTGATTTGGGGGTCTGAAGATTGATTTTTCTTTCACAAAGGTAAGAATTGCAATTGTCTCTGTGACCCCTCATTGACTCTGATCCTCAACCCTACGGTTTATTTGATGCCTCGAGGTTTGTCAGAATTTCCTTCTTTTTCCTGTAACTTCTCACAATGTTCCTGCCATCTGTAAGGTAGACATTAATACTTACTGGTTTCCTTCATTACAAATCCTCTGTCATTTACCTACAGAACTTATTTGAATTTTGAATAATTGCTTTATCTTAATTCACTTGTTTTCACATTGATTAACTATCCCATACCCCCACCCCCATTTTATTGTCATGCTTATTTTCCTTTGAACATTTCTGTCAGATCTTGCAGAGGAAATGAGAGAGTTAAAGCTTGCTCTTTCCTATGTTACTATTTTTATGATAATAAATTCATATGTTTAACTATAAATGCTTAAATAAGTGATATGCATCATTGTCAACTCTGTACTATTGAAAATTTACGTTTTGAGACTTATTCTTTGAATGATAAAACTTAAGATAGGTTTTGTTTGTTTGTTTGTTTGTTTTTAAGAAGATATAAAGCCAACCTTGGGAGAGGATTAGGGGAAAATCATGTTAGTGAGTTGTTGTCGTAAATTTTATTTTTATGAGTAACTAGGATGTATTGCTGTTGTTCATTTGCTTAAATAAATAACATGATTACTATGTTTGCTGGCCATGCCTACCCAGTGTTTGGATAACCCAGCTGGAGTGGTTTCCAGGAACTCTGCTTCCATCCCTGGGGAAGTAGGAGACAGGGTTTTGCTGTAGGAGCCCAGGAAGTTGTGGGCCCATTATATAATGAATGTAAAGATTCTCTAGGTAGAATTTTCAGTATTTAGCTGGAAAAAGGGAAACTGACACATTCAATTGTCTGCCTTTTAGCAGGGGTCACCATATTGCTTATCTCTCAGAAGGTATTCCTGGCCAAAGAGTGTGGGGACTAGCCCATCTCAGCACTTCTGTGGGACACCGGGAAAGGTCTGGGAGCTGGGTGGTGGGGTTAGTGGGGTTCTTGGAGGCGCAGGTCAGTATCTTTGGAGGGAGAGAAAGAGAGAAGGTGTTGAGGCTTGGGTGTGGGGTGGAGAGAAGAGGATTGCTCATGCCCTTCCCTCCCACCCCCCAACCAGGAAAAGATTGAGTCCCAAGATTGATTTACAAGTACTAGGGGAGGTCAGCAGACAGGGAGATAAATGAGCTGCCCAAGGAGCCGCATCGGGCAGAGAGCACCTCCCCAGGTGGCTGGATCGCAGACCCACCACAACATGGGTGCTGATCCCCGCAGGGGTCTGGATGGGGGAACTGGACTCTTGCTCTGGGATGTGATAGGGAAAGGGAACACAAAGGAAAGATACCTCCGAAGGTGGGAACTACAAAGGCATGGAGGTGAAAATGGCCAGGACCTGAGCCACTGTCATGAGAAGTCAGGGGGAAAAAAAACAGCAGGAGGAGATGAGGCCAAAGAGGGCAGGAATGGCCAGCTATGGCACAGGTAAGAGTTTGGTGTTTTGAATCTTCTGGGTTGTGAGCTAGAGAAGAATGGATGCAGTTAGACTAGGACTTGAGGATATGTTTGCGCAAGCCTAGAGAGTTCAGGTGGAAAACTGAGATCAGAAAAGGGCAGAATGGTGGTTTGAGAAGAAAAGGCAGCTCTGCTGGTCAGTTCCCAGGAGCTCCAGGCAAAGTAAAAACACATAGGGTAGAGTTAGTAGTGAACCACATAGTCACAGATCAGAGAGAGGGGGTGCAGAATAACTCCAAAACACAGGCTTAAGGATCCCAAATGCAGCATCCTTCAGGGTACCCAAAAGGCTAAACATTTTTTATGTGTTTCTCTCAGTTTAATAACACTATGATGTGTTGAATATTGTTGAAATTTTATATTTTATACAACACCTTTAACCATGATTGAGTATTGATACTTCAATTTTATGATATTTTATATTTATTTGGCATCCCAGCAATCTTGTTGCTATTTTATAATATAACCTTCTTATCTTTGCAGGCTCTGACATATATGAAATTCAGTTACTGCAGTGTATTTATATAACAACACTTCCTAATAGCAAGGTTGAAATGAAATTTACTTGGGTATATCAGCTGTGAGTAATTGTATAAACACTGCTGCTAGCTCTTTAGTTCAGACATCACTACAAAAATATCAGATGTATCTCATGATCAGTGACTAAATCACACCACTTCTCTCAGAGACTGTCAGGGATTGGTCACTGTGCATCTGTGATTCAGTTCACATACAAACAGAAAACATGTATTTGTGTTGCTACCTTGTCTCCCAGTGTTAAGCCCAAGTGACATTTTACAAAAATGAGTAATCGAAAGAAGTAATAGGTCAAAGATGAAGGTGTAGCAAAGAACAGAAAAGTGGTAACACTGGAAATGAAATTGAATGTGATTAGAAGATAGTGGACATGGAAATGTTGATGCTGCTTTCTTTAGAGACACCAGACATGCAGCCAGAGGAACTTAATGAGGGCCAAGTCACCAGCATAAATGACAAAAGTGGCTGTGATGAGATGTGCGGGAGTAAGTCACTCATGAAAACAACTATCACGTTAGAGGAACTACTGAAGGATTCTCACAATATTAGAAGCAAAAGAGATAAAATGTTGAAAGCTGACTCAAACCTAGAAGGAAGGACGGCAATTCACTAAGGCATGGAAAAGACCCTTGTTCCATATAAAAGAAGAAGGTAATCAATGTTTGAACTACTCTTCATACTTCCTGCTTTTAAACAATGAAATTGTTTGTCAATGTTTCAAGTATTTTCATTTAGTGTACACTAAATAAATATTACTTTTACTGTCTCTTCATTCCCCTGTATGTCTGTTACTGACAATAAAATAATTTCTAATAGTTTGGCAAGTTCTTTTAAAAGATCACAGAACTATCAATTTTTCACTTTGAATTCTAATAGCGGCTTGGCATTAGCTCCTACTCTCAATTTCACAGTCCACAGTGAAGACTGTCCATAGTTATATGACACTGGATAAACTACTTGTCTGCTCAATTCAATTACATAATTCAGAAATGCAGCAATACAAGAAATATAGAAACAATCAACATCTTACTTGTGTTTACTATCATTTATTATAGTTTTCATTCTTTCAGTCTATCTCCACATTACTCCCCTTTTTCTTTATTAAAAGAGCAGACCCTGACCAGCCTGCCCAGCATGGCAAAACCCCGTCTCTACTAAAAATATAAAAAGTGAGTCAGTCTTGGTGGCGGGCACCTGTAATCCCAGCTCCTCGAGAGGCTGAGGCAGGAGAATCGCTTGAACCTGGGGGTCGGAGATTGCAATGAGCCAAGATCGCACCGCTACACTCCAGCCTGGGCAACAAGAGTGAATCTCCGTCTCAAAAAAAAAAAAAAAAAAAAAAAAAAAAGCGATCCACTTCTATATATAAATTCATATATAGAAATAAATGAATTTCTATTCATAATATAGTATATAAAATTATCAAGCAGGCTAAGGAAATACCATACATATTTTTTGTTTGTTTGTTCAATGTTTAGAATATTTTCTTCATCTCCCCATAGTAGCCATAATAACATCACTTTCTCTCTGAGCTTTCTAGACTGGCTTTTCCTCGTAATCAAATTATTTGCTACCCAGTTCTGTTTCCATGGCAATGATTTCTTATCTCTATCATAGGATGCTACAGGAAGTCATATGTTAGTCATATTCTGAGCTCCTTAAGCACCTGTTCCTCTTCTCATTCATCTGTGTTCCCCTAGTATGCAGCACAGTGGTAATTTCTAAAAGTAACTCTGTATATTGTTTTTCCTTAAGTAGAAAGGTAATTTTCTTTAATTAAAAAGGTAATTTTTGGCTATTTTTATACTCTGCTAAAATTCACACTTTACTTTTGGGGAGCACAATTGAGTCATATGTTTTTTGAAGTGCAACTTCCTGTTGCTGCTTGTTTTATTGGTCATTCATCTTATGAGTGACAGAAAAAGAAGTGACTTACAAATGCATCTATGCTTTTTGCATTTATAAATGCACTTATAAATGCATTTATGCATTTATCTTATTATGAGTGACAGAAAAAGGAGTGGCTTATAAATGCATCTATGCATTTTAGGCAAATACCAAGAAAACTGGAATAGAGACTATTGACTAATTTAGAAGAAACATATACTTTAGTAAATTAGTAATTTCATGCCTATGTAAAACCTATGAAATCATATAGCTGTAGACTACTTACGGGTATGTTGGTCACCCCATGGCCTGTGATTCAAACTTACCCTGTTTTATTGAATACATAGCTTGCACATTTGCATATGAAAAATTAGAAATTATCATTGGGATCATTAGCCACCCTTCACTCATTGAACATTTTTCCCAGAAATGCACTTAATATTTTATAATTTATAGGCTCAAGTAATTTATAGCAAAAATGAAAATGTGCATGGTAGATATTATATATCATCATGGATTTCTGGAATTTCTATGAAACAATAACTATATTTAGAAGTTAAACAGAAGTAATTGTTTTTAAAAATCAGTTAAGAGGAAAGCAAGCACTTTACTGACTAAACAACATTCTGCAGTGAACATCTGTTAAAATGTGGAGGATTTAGTTTTGAAAAAATATACAACAAGCATTGAGCTTAAAATAGAAAAATAACTATTCAATTTTCTAAAGTGACTCTACTCAAGGAAATCTTATTTTATTTTTCTCTGGGAATTTAAGTATGTTCCAGATGTCCCTCATGATGCGCAGACTTGTATTATATATAGACATTTATTGAGAAGGCTCATAGAGCATGACACAATACAATACGTCAAAGTAGTTAAGATAATGATTGAATTTTCCCAATCACATATTCAGATTAGTTTCCTATGACTTCCATAATAATTTACTACATTAGTTACTTAAATCAACCGAAATTTATTCCCTCACAAAACTCAGGGTCTAAAATCAGTCTCACTAGGCCAAAGTCAAGGTGTTATCAGCATGACTGCCCTACCGCGGGAGGCTCTAGAGAATGTTTCTCACCTTCCTCAGTTTCTGATGGCTTCCGGCATTCCTGAGCTAGTGATAGCATCACCACAATCGCTGCCTTCATGGTACCATTGCCTTATCTTCTTCTGTCATCTCCTTCTACCTTTCTCCTATAAGGACACTGTGATTGCATTTCGAGGCCACCAGGATGATAATCCAAGATGAGAGCCCCATTTTGAAATCCTTACTTTGACACACATGAAAAGTTCTTTATTTTTTTAAGTATAAAGTGATATTCAGGCCGGGCGCGGTGGCTCAAGCTTGTAATCCCAGCACTTTGGGAGGCCGAGACGGGCGGATCACAAGGTCAGGAGATCGAGACCATCCTGGCTAACCCGTTGAAACCCCGTCTCTACTAAAAAATACAAAAAAACTAGCCGGGTGAGGTGGCGGGCACCTGTAGTCCCAGCTACTCGGGAGGCTGAGGCAGGAGAATGGCATAAACCCAAAAAAAAAGGCAGAGCTTGCAGTGAGCTGAGATCCGGCCACTGCACTCCAGTTTGGGCAACAGAGCGAGACTCTGTCTCAAAAAAATAAAAATAAAAATAAAAATAAAAATAAAGTGATATTCAGAGGTTCTAGGGATTAGAACAGACTCTCTTTTAAGGGCCCTTTAATCAGCCTATCACAACACTAAATACTAATTTTTACACTAGTCAGTGAATTGCTCCCCTGCTTCACATTGAAACAAAGTGAATTAATATTTTTTAAAAATTGCTGTTAACCTGTGAACCAGCAGATGAATCAGATCACTTTTTAAAAATTAGAATTGATTATTCATTAATGTCTAGAGATAACCTATGACTTTTGGCATTTTTCATTTTGATTAGAAAACCATCTAAAAATGTTTATCAAACCCTATTATCTCTGTAACCTCCATTGTCATTGAATAAAATGAATTGGCTTTATCATCATTGCACAATTCATTACATCTAAAATATAAGTGAGTTTGGAAAGGCAAAGCAGTTATTTTCAAATGTGTGCAGTCACATTTTGAGGAACATGAATATACACATTAATTTGATGGATTTTAAACAGTATTACATTTTTTTCACATATGGAATGAAGTTATTTTTATTCCATTTTTCTTTGCAACAGTGCCAAATACTTTGCATATCAATTTATTTACTAGTCCTTCTTTTGTTATTTTGAGATTGCCATCTACAGTAAAATGTTCAAGTTTTCCACTTTGGAAATTCACACACCGATCCCCAAAACATTGTTTTCATATACACTGTTATGCTTACCATTATTATATTTATATATTTTTATTTATAAAATAAAATATATTTTATAAAAATATATATTTTGTCAAGTTCTACTAAGAGGCAAGAGAGAAGTAGCCCAGATGCCCCGGGGGTTAGACAGTCACAGAATCCCATGGTTTAGCTCCCTGCTGCCTCAACAGTGCCATCTCTATGTGCCTCTGTTGTCTCCAAATCTGAAACATCTCAGGTAAATTTCTTCTGAGAATAACTTTTAATCTCTTAGGGAAGTACTAACTTGGCTCTGCTGGATGAAGAAAGAAACCTGGAGACATAAATGCTTTGTGCAACTTTCAACTGGTTTCCTGGAGTTTTGTCCTAAATCTCTTAAAGAATCAAGAGGTCCAAGGGAGAGGTCAATTTTTTCCATCACCATCTTCTAATGTAGTCTATATTTTCTTTCTACTAAACAAGTTACTTTCCACTCCATTTATGCTTTTTCTCTTGAAAAGTTTCTTCAATTCTGTGGGAAAATATGAACTGTTTTCCTGTTTTCTTTGTCTTGATTAATTAGACTAGTTCTATTTCATTTCAATTTTGTTAATATCAACAAACTGGTCTTTCCAGGGGAAATGAACATTTCACCACATTTAATCATAAATTTAACTAGTATTTTTGTTTTTCTTATGACAAACATTTAATTTGGGTCCTAACTATATCTCCATATCTTCTTCAGGTATTTGGAGGAAAAAAGTGATTACTGTCAACTCAGGTAAATCTAAGAGGAATTTAGTGTACAGATCAGATACATTTCAAGGAATTTATACATTTTAAGCACAGCTGACCTTCAAAGGAACTTTAAGACATTATTTTAATTCAATAGCTTGGAGACGCTTCAAGCAGACAGGAGAATCATGGATTTTTGGTTTCACTTTGAAGTTTATTCAGTTATGTGAAATAGCTTTATTTGTGTGAGACAGATTGTGTGTGTTTCGAAGGAAAAAAGGGCTTTCAGACACACCAGAATTTAAACAAGTTGCTTTTTTCATTTTAAAGAAAAACAAAGGACAACAGACTACAAATTTCTGAGTACATTTGCCCTCATGAAGTCGCCCTTAATGTATTTGGTCTCAGACTGCTAATGACAAGCAGAATATGTGTCAATTTTAACTTTTTTTATGAATACTTCCTTCATTCACATTGTTTTACAACCACTTTGTCACTGAAAAAAGCTTCCTTGAAATATTTTTTAAAAAATCAAATATTTAATCGGTCTGATATTTTCTAACATCATCTTACAACATATTTTAAATATTTCTATTAATAAGAATTTGTGGGACTCCCAAGCAAGATGATGGAATAGGAACAGCTCTAGTCTGCACTCCCAGTGAGACCAATGCAGAAGGCGGGTGATTTCTGAATTTCCAACTGAGATATCTGGCTCATTTCACTGGAACTGGTTAGACGGTGTGTGCAGCCCACAGAGGGCAAGCAGAAGCAGGATGGGGTGCTGCCCTACCCAGGAAGCACAGTCAAGGAACTCCCTCCTCTAGCCAAGAAAAGCCAGGAGGGACCATGCCATCCATGAGGAATGGTGCACTCCAGCCCAGATACTACACTTTTCCCACGGTCTTTGCAACCCACAGACCAGGAGATTCCCTAGGGTGCCTATACCACAAGGGCCCTGAGTTTCAAGCACCAAACTGGGGGGCCGTTTGGGCAGACACTGAGCTAGAAGGTTCTTTTTTTTTTTTTTTTTTTGTAACCTAGTGGCACCTGGACCACCAGCAAAACAACACCATTCACTCCCCTGGAAAGGGGGCTGAAGTCAGAGCCAAGTGGTCTAGCTCAGTGGATCACATGTCCATGGAGCCCAGCAAGCTAAGATCCACTGGCTTGAAATTCTTGCTGCCAGCACAGCAGTCTGAAGTCGACCTGGGACACTTGAGCTTGGTGGGAGAAGGGGCATCCACCATTATTGAGGCTTGAGTAGGTGGTTTTCCCCTCACAGTGTAAATAAAGCCACCAAAAAGTTTGGATTAGGCGGAGCCCACCACAGCAGCACAAAGATGCTGTAGCAAGATTGCCTTTCTAGATTCCTCCTCTCTGGGTAGGGCATCTCTGAAGAAAGGCAGCAGCCCCAGTCAGGGGCTTATAGATAAAACTCCCATCTCCCTGGGACAGAGCACCAGGGGGAAGGGGCAGCTGTGGGCACAGCTTCAGCAGACTTAAACGTTCCTGCCTGCCAGCTCTGAAGAGAGCAGTGGATCTCCCAGCACAGTGCTGGAGCTCTGCTAAGGGGCAGACTGCCTCCTCAAGTGGGTCTCTGATACCCATGCCTCCTGACGAGGAGACACACCCACCAGGGGTCAACAGACATCTCATACAGGAGAGCTCTGACTGGAATCTGGCAGGTACTCCTCTGGGAGGAAGCTTTCAGAGGAAGGAGTAGGCAGCATTCTTTGCTGTTCTGCAGTATCCACTGCAGATACTCACGCAAACAGAGTCTGGAGTGGACCACCAGCAAACTCCAGCAGATCTTCAGCAGAAGGGCCTGACTGTTAGAAGAAAAACTAACAACAGAAAGGAAAAGCATCAAAATCAACAAAAAAGATGACCACACAAAAACTCATTTGAAGGTCACCAACAGCAAAGACCAAAAGTAGATAAATTCACAAAGATGAGGAAAAACGCACCAAAAGGCTGAAAATTCCAAAAACCAGAATGCCTCTTCTACTCCAAAGGGTCACAACTCCTCACCAGCAAGAGAACAAAACTGGATGGAAAATGAGTTTGATGAATTGACAGAAGTAGGTTTCAGAAGGTGGGTAATAACAAATTCCTCCAAGCTAAAGGAGCATGTTCTAATCTAATTCAAGGAAACTAAGAACCTTGAAAAAAGGTTAGAAGAATTGCAAACTAGAATAACCAGTTTAGAGAAGAACATAAGTGACCTGATGGAGGTGAAAAACACAGCATGAGAACTTCGTGAAGCATACACAAGTATCAATAGCTGAATCGATCAAGTGGAAGAAAGGATATCAGAGATTGAAGATCAGCTTAATGAAAAAAAGTGTGAAGACAAGATTAGAGAAAAAAGAATTAAAAGGAATGAGCAAAGCCTCCAAGATATATGGGACTATATGAAAAGACCAAATCTATGTTTGATTGCTATACCTGAAACTGACAGAGAGAATGGAACCATGATGGAAAACACACTTCAGAATATTATCCAGAATAACTTCCCCAACATAGCAAGACTGGCCAACATTCAAATTCAGGCAATACGGAGTATACTACAAAGATAATCCTGGAGAAGAGCAACCCCAAGACACATAATTGTCAGATTCACCAAGGTTGAAATGAAGGAAAAAATGTTAAGGGCAGCCAGAGAGAAAGGTTGGGTTACCTACAAAAGAAAGCCCATCAGGCTAACAGCAAATCTCTCTGCAGAAACCCTACAAGTCAGAAGAGAGTGGGGGCCAATATTCAACATTCTTAAAGTTCTTAAAGAAAAGAATTTTCAATCCAGAATTTCATATCCAGCCAAACTAAGCTTCATCAGTGAAGGAGAAATAAATTCCTTAACAGACAAGCAAATGCTGAGGAATTTTGTCACCACCAGGCCAGCCTTACAAGAGTTCCTGAAGTAAGCACTAAATATGGAAAGGAAAAACTTGTACCAGTCACTATAAAAACAAACCAAAATGTAAAGACCATAGATACTATGAAGAAACTGCATCACTAATGGGCAAAATAACCAGCTAGCATCATAATGACGGGATGAAATTCACACATAACAATATTAACCTTAAATGTAAGTGGGTTAAATGCCCCAATTAAAAGACACAGACTGGTAAATTGGATAAAGAGTCAAGACCCATCGTTGTGCTGTATTCAGGAGACCCATTTAACGTGCAAAGACACATATAGGCTCCAAATAAAGGAATGGAGGATGATTTACCAAGCAAATGGAAAGAAAAAAAAAAAAAGAGCAGGGGTTGCAATCCTAGTCTCTGATAAAACAGACTTTAAACCAACAAAAATTTAAAAAGACAAAGAACGGCATTATATAACGCCCTTCAATTACATAAGGGATCAGTGCAACAAGAAGAGCTAACTATTCTAAATATATATGCACCTAATACAGAAGCACCTAGATCCATAAAGCAAGTTCCTAGATGCTTACAAAGAGACTTAGACACACACAATAAAAGTGGGAGATATTAACACCCCATTGTCAATATTAGACAGATCAATGAGACAGAAAATTAACAAGGATATTCAGGTGTTGAACTCAGCTCTGGACCAAGCAGACCTAGTAGACATCTACAGAACTCTCCACCACAAATCAAAAGAATATAGATTCTTCTCAGCACCATATAGCACTTATTCTAAAATCAACCATATAATTGAAAGTAAAACACTCCTCAGCAAATGCAAAGAATGGAAATCATAACAAACTGTCTTTCACACCACAGTGCAATCAAATTAGAAGTCAGGATTAAGAAACTCACTCAAAACCGCACAACTAAATGGAAACTGGACAACCTGCTCTGAAATGACTACTCAGTAAATTACAAAATTAAGGCAGAAATAAGTAAGTTCTCTGAAACCAATGAGGACAAAGACAAAACATACCAGAATCTCTGGGACACAGCTAAAGCAGTGTTTGGAGGAAAATTTATAGCACTAAATGCCCACAGGAGAAAGCGAGACATATCTAAAATTGACATCCTAAAATCACAATGAAAATAACTAGAGAACCAAGAGCAAATAAATTTAAAAGCTAGCAAAAGACAGGATCCTAAGATCAGAGCAGAACTGAAGGAGATAGAGACACAAAAAACTCTTCAAAAATCAATGAATCCAGGAACTGGTTTTTTGGAAAAATTAACAAAATAGATAGACCACTTGCCAGACTAATAAAGAAGAAAAGAGAGAAGAATCAAATAGACACAGTAAAAAAATGATAAAAGGGAGATCACCACTGATCCCACAGAAATGCAAACTACCATCAGAGAATACTATAAACATCTCTACTCAAATAAAGCTGAAAATCTAGAAGAAATGGACAAATTCCTGGACACATACACCCTCCCAATACTAAACCAAGAAGAAGTTGAATCCTGAACAGAACAACAACAAGTTCTGAAATTGAGGCAATAGTTAATAGCCTATCAAGCAAACAAAGCCCAGGCCCACATAGATGTACAGCAAAATTCTACCAGAGGTACAAAGAGGAACTGGTACCATGCCTTCTGAAACTATTCCAAACAATAAAAAAAGAGGGAATCCTCCATAACTCATTTTATGAGGCCAGTACCATCCTGATGACAAAACCTGGTGGAGACATAATAACAATAACAAAAAAATTTCAGGCCAATATCCCTTATGAACATCAATGTAAAAATCCTCAATAAAATACTGGCAAATCAAATCCAACAGCACATTAAAAAGTATTCTACCACGATCATGTAGGCTTCATCCCTGGGATGCAAGCCTGGTTCAACATACAGAAATCAATAAATATAATCCATCACATAAACAGAACCAATGACAAAAACCATGTGATTATCTGAATAGATGCAGAAAAGGCCTTTGATAAAATTCAATACCACTTCATGCTAAAAACACTCAATAAACTAAGTATTGATGGAACATATCTCAAAATAATGAGTTATTTATGACAAACTCACAGCTAATATCATACTGAATGGGCAAAAGCTGGAAGCATTCCCTTTGAAAACTGGGACAAGACAAGAATGCCCTCTCTCACCACTCCTATTCAACAGAGTATTGGAAATTTGAGCCAGGGCAATCAGGCAAGAGAAAGAAATAAACCATATTCAAATAGGAAGAGAGGAAGTCAAATTATCTCTATTTGCAGACGACATGATTATATATTTAAAAAACTCCATTGTCTCAGCCCCAAATCTCCTTAAGCTGCTAAACAACTTCAACAATGTCTCAGGATACAAAATCAATGTTCATAAATCACAAGCATTTCTATGCACCAGTAAGAGACAAACAGAGAGCCAAATTACAAGCGAACTCCCATTCACAACTGCTAAAAGAATAAAATACCTAGGAATACAACTTACAAGGGATGTAAAGGACCTCTTCAAGGAGAACTAAAAACCATTACTCAAGGAAATAAGAAAAGACACAAACAAATGGAAGAACATACCATGCTCATAGATAGGAAGAATCAATATCGTGAAAATGGCCATGCTGCCCAAAGTAATTTATAGATTCAATGCTATTCCCATCAAGCTACCATTGGCTTTCTTCACATAATTAGAAAAGAACTACATTAAATTTCATATGGAAACAAAAAAGGGCCTATACAGCCAAGACAATCCTAAGCAAAAAGAACAAAGCTGGAGTCATCATGCTACCTAACTTTAAGCTATACTACAAGGCTACAGTAACCAAAACAGCATGATACTGGTACCAAAACAGATATTTAGACCAATGGAACAGAACAGAGGCCTTGGAAACAACTCCACACATCTACAACCATCTGATCTTTGACAAACCTGACAAAAACAAGCAATGGAGAAAGGATTCCCTATTTAATAAATGGTTGGGAAAACTAGCTAACCATATGCAGAAAACTGAAACTGGAATCCCTTCCATACACCTTATACAAAAATTAACTCAAGATGGAGTAAGGATTTAAATGTAATACCTAAAAGCATAAAAACTCTAGAAGAAAACCTAGGCAATGTCATTCAAGACATAGGCATGGGTAAAGACTTCATGAGTAAAACCCCAAAAGCAATGGCAACAAAATCCAAAATAGACAAATGGAATCTAATTAAACTGAAGAGCTTCTGCACAGCAAAAGAAACTACAATCAGAGTAAACAGGTGACCTACATAATGGGAGAAAATTTTTGCAATGTATCCATCTGACAAAGAGCTAATATCCAGAATGTACAAAGAACTTAAACAAATGTACAAGCAAAAAACAAACAATCCCATCAAATAGTAGGCTAAAGAAATGAACATATACTTCTCAGAAGAAGACATTTATGCAGCCAACAAACATGAAAAAAAGCTCATCATCACTGATCATTAGAGAAATGCAAATCAAAACCACAATGAGATACCATCTCCCACCAGTTAAAATGGTGATCATTAAAAACTAAGGAAACAACCGATGCTGGAGAGGATGTGGAGAAACAGGAATGTTTTTACACTGTTGGTTGCGGTGTAAATTAGTTCAACAATAGTGGAAGACAGTGTGGCAATTCTTCAAGGATCTAGAAGTAGAAATACAATTTGATGCAGCAATCTCATTATTGGGTATATAACCAAAGATTATAAATTATTCTACTATAAAGACACATGCACATGTATGTTTATTGCAGCACTATTTACAATAGCATAGAGTTGGAACCAATCCAAATGCCCATCAATGTTAGACTGGATAAAGAAAATGTGGCACATACACACCATGTAATACTATGCTGCCATAAAAAAAAGGATGCATTCATTTCCTTTGCAGGAACATGGATGAAGCTGGAAACCATTTTCAGTAAACTAACACAGGAACAGAAACCAAACACTGTATGTTCTCATTCATAAGTGGGAGTTGAACAGTGAGAACACATGGACACAGGGAGGCCCACACACCGCGGCCTGTCGGGGAATGGTGGACAAAAGGAGGGATAGCATTAGGAGAAATTCCTAATGTAGATGACGGGTTGATGGGTGCAGCAAACCACCATGGCACGTGTAAACCAATGTAACAAACCTGTGCATTCTACACATGTATCTCAAAACTTAAAATATATATATAAAAAATAGAACTTGTGTAATCTATATATTAAACACTATTTCTATGATCAATTTTGGACAATGCCTTTTTGATAGGTATCAGAATATTTACTGATTTTTAATTATTATCTTATTTATTTTTTATTATTTTAATTCATTATTACAAGTGAGTGTAGAGTGTATCACACTTTTTAAAACTTAAGCATATTTCCTCAATTTGTGTTTCAAGGAACACCTCTCCAGGTGGTAATAATTTTAATGAAAAAATTTATGAGAAAATGATTGCATACTCTATCTTTCTTTTAATATCCCAAAACATGTTGAATGCTTTACACTCTGGCAACTTCTGCAAGAAACTTTTGAGAATCCATTCAGTCTTCTGTTTATTTTTTTAGTCCAAGATTATAAAATCACCTTAATTACTTATCTCCTTGTTCTCCTCTCCCTCTCCTCCTCCTCTCTTTTCTCACTGTATTCTTCAACATATATTAGCATTGGAAACCCAGGATTTGTATAGTATCACTGTAACAGACAAATGGGTATGAGCTCCTCTTTTTATCAGCGTGTGTTTTGTCTTACAAAACAGCAATTTTGTGCTATTAAAAGATGCCTTTATACATTTTGTTTTCAACACATTTAGTGTGTTATAGTTTTTTATAGCCTTATCAGTCAAAATGTAGCTGTTATTTTAAAATACGTAATTTAAATCCATATTTATTATAAACAAGTTGAAATAAAATAAGAAACAAACAGAATAATTGGTTTTAAGGGAAAAACATAATCAAAAATAGTAATTGTTTTTTCTTAGGAAATCACGGGGATTTTTGCTGGTTCAGAAAACAAAACCACTCTTACAATGTCCTAGAAATGTATTTATCTCCAGGCCCCCAGTGTTAACAAAATGAATCTATTTCTCTTTGTTTTGTGACAGGAAAAACGTAGTCAACAAACATAGGCACAAGTTTTGGGGAAAAAAAAATGATTTGTGGGCTCCTTCAGACTGATAATGAATATGATGTTTTATTCAACTACATCTGAAGTTTATTTGAAAAACAATACAAAAATATCTTCATGATTGGAATGCAAAGTTATGTGATGCTATTTTCATTTATTATAGTCTAATAATTTGTTTTACAGATATACAGAATACTTAAATGTCATGTTTTTAAATTACTGCATTGGGAATGGTTTACACAGTAAGTTGATTAAGTTGGCGAATCAATAAAACATGTTAACATAAAGTTGCTGTTTGGCATGATTCATTTTAGCCTTAATTATTTTGATTTTACCTATCAGCATAATGCATATTTCCCATCTTCCAAATGATTCAAGAATCACAAATTCAGCGTTTATCAACACATTGCATGTAAACCATTTTAATTACTTGTTAATGAAGGTATCACTAGAGAAAACAATTATATGGAAAAGTTGTAGAATGTGGACTAGTGACATTGTCATTAAAGAAACCTGGTTGCATATATCATACATTTATATTAGAAAGAACCAATATTTCCAAGGTATATAAAGTCACGTTTATGCTATATGATTACCTGATTATATTTGCTAGTATTTTATATTTAAAATGAACTCTAACTAAAAAGAATGCAGTCGTATCTCAGGGTTCAAGCTATGAATGATTCTACAATTGTTTATTAATAGCTATATTGTGTGTGAGTATATGTGGAAGACAAAAGCAGGCAAAGGAGGAGGGGATGGAGAGAGAAAGAGTGAGAGAAGGAAGGAAAGAGAGAGAGAATAAGATTTTATTACCACTGGATATCACTATGAATGTTTTGATTTTATTGTATGCTAAATCCTGAAAAGACACACAAACTTCATGAGAGCTGACGTGCTGAAATCTTTATAAGCTGTCAAGGAACTCTTCAGACTACCAGTATGCCATCTTTCCTCACTTGGTTCATAACAAAGAATCCGCAAAAAAAGGGACATTGTGCAAGAAAGAGTGAAATGCAGTCTAAGATATGTACTCCTAAAATTGAAGTGATTATCTGTAGCTGCATTTAAGTCATTATTTGTCAGTTTGCAGAAGAAGCTGAAATTTGTAGAGAATACTACTGAAAAAAGAGCTATTCTGAAAATAGTGTAGATGAATATTTCAGTTTTTATGAAATAGTATAAAACATTCAGAGAAATTGGCAATGGGGGTAAAAATAGGTTCTTGTGAGTGGGGGATTTCCCATGTAATACTGACACCGAATTCTTTCAGTGCCACTTTGCCAGCTGGAAATCACAGCCAGTGGTGCCCCTGCCCGAGGTTCATTCAACTCTGGGCTCACTGCTGTGTTCATCTAACCCCCTCGGCACAGAGGGCTGCACTCAGCTCAAGCTACAAGCCCAGATCCCAAGAGTGCACAGGAACTCTGCCCTGGCTCACTGCTGTACTCTCCCGACCCACTTGGTATGTGAGCTGCACTCAGCTCACACTACCAGGCCAGATCCCGAGAATGCACAGGGACTCCTCACTCAGCCCGTGACTGAGCTGGGCATTCCATGACCTGCTTCCACTTGGGTGTCAGTGTCTGGACAAGGGGAAATGCTGCGGTTCCCAGAAACTCAGAGATGCCAGCAACTGTGGAGCTGACTCTCACCAGGGTAGTCCCTAGGTCTGAGCCTCAAGGACTGTTACAACTCTCTTTCTCTTCTTGCCACCCACAGTACAGCAAATGAGAGGTGGGGCGTGTTACAGCTCATTCATATTACAGGTCGTTTGTTCCTGTGGTCTGTAATGCAGCAAACGAGGGGCATGTTACAGTCCTTTCGTGTTATACTTTGTTCGTGTTACAGCTCGTTCCCACAGCCTGCAGCACAATAAATGGGGGCATGTTGTAACCAGCAGCATTTCTCCCTCATTGCTCGGTAAGCAGGAGGGAGGGTTACAGTTTTACAGCTCCTTTTGTACCCACCGTTCAGCAGGTTCCAGGTTCTTTTCCCACTTCCAAGAGGAATGAGGTATGTGGACACCAGAGAGTGAGCAAAGCAGAGAATGTTATTGAGCTACAGAAGGAAAGCTGTCAGCACAGAGGGTACCCAAGAGTGGGTGTGACAGCAGGCCTCTGTGTGACAGCAGGCCTGAATGCAGATTGTCCAATGTGTGGCTGCGTCCTGTTTTTTTTTTTTTTTTGAGGCAGAGTCTTGCTCTATTGCCCAGGCTGGAGTGCAGTGGTGCGATCATGGCTCACTGCAAGCTCTCCGCCTCCCAGGTTCATGCCATTCTCCTGCCTCAGCCTCCCGAGTAGCTGGGACTACAGGCGCCTGCCACCACGCCTGGCTAATTTCTTGTATTTTTAGTGGAGATGGGGTTTTGCCGTGTTAGCCAGGATGGTCTTGATCTCCTGACCTCCTGATCCGCCTGCCTCGGCCTCCCAAAGTGCTGGGATTACAGGTCTGAGCCACCATCCCCGGCCTGGAAAGAGCACAATTTGATTGACTAAAAGGCATTGAGGAAGTTCTCACTCCAGTCATGCACTCTACCCAGAACTGGCAGCTCAGTTTTCAGGCTTTAAATTGTCTTTGGTTTCATGGTTGAGTTTCACGGGGGATCCGTACCTGTCTGCCTAGGAATTTGTCTGTCTCCCTCTACTATTAATATCATTGTAAATAATTATCACCCAAAAAAGCAAATGTAAGAGTAACACTGAATTGTTTTTCCTTTTAGTAATTGATTTGTCATAAGAAATATAAATTATTAAATTAATTTCAGAAAAATAGAATCAAAGGGAAATGCAAAAGTTTCCGGCCCTTTTGGATTTACTCACAGTGGACTTACTCTAACCGGTAAACAACTACAGAATTGGATATAACATTTGAGCAAATATTTTTAGGCCTAGGAAAACAGGTAGTACAAAACTGTGATGCTTGATAGATATAAAGTGAGCCTGACCTTCAGTCTGGTTTTCAACATTAATGCACTTTTTAAACTATACTCAGAAGATGTATGTCAGAGAAAGAGAGTAGTTTCTCTGAGATGGGGATATGAAGGTTGGAGTTCAGTTTGCAGAAGAAGCTGAAATTTGTACAGAACATTACTAGAAACTAGAAAACTGTCCCAAGTTTGGCCCCAAAAGTTTTCATGAGGGCTTCCTCTTAGTCATTGAACAAGCATTGGTCTGGTCATGTGAATGATAAGTTTAAAGTCTTGAAGAGTGTAACCACTGTGCAGCTTAAAGCAAATTGGAGATACCAGCGGTTATTCATTCCTTGGACTTCTGTCTAACCAGAATGGAAACGCATCACTGAGGACTTCAAGCATCCAGTTGTGACTCTAGAAATCTTATTAACAGTAATAGTCATGTCCTAAAGTAAGAAAATGTCCTAATACTAAGAGAAACCGATCTATTCTACTAGGGCCAGGAAAAAAGAGACCAATATATTCCACTAGGGCCAGGAAAAAAGAGAATAATTTTTCTCATCTTGCTAAGCATACCAATCAACATCTATTCAGTTCTATACAGATTATACCTTCTCAATATAAACCATCATGAAAATATTTTGAAAAGAAGACATAGTGCAATCAACAAATACTAAAAATGTTGATACTAGCCCATAACCTGTATTTCAACTGAGGACACATTTCTTCTTCCCCTTTTCCAAATATGCGGTGATCCCCCTGGACCCAGCTTTCACTATCTTGTGTGTGTCTATTATTTGTCGACCTGCTGATCAGCCTGGGAACAAAGAGAGAGCCCCATTGCCTTGTGGGCTGCTGGCCAGATCCCGCAATATCTGGAGCCCAGCGTGGCCTTCTTTGTTCCTCACCTCAGTGCACTCCGAGTGCGGGTTCGTGAGGACTAGTCTTCAGTCTCGACAGTAATGTCTCCGGGTATGCTTTTTCTGATTCTCCCCTCTTTTTGGGTTTGTTGACCGGTAATATTCCAGGGTTATTATGGACAATCACAGTCTAAACACCAGGCTTATCTGTCTTTTATTAAACTTCTTCTTCAACAGGGTGGAATCAAGGCTGATTCCAATAACCTTATTCTCTTATTTCAGACTACTGAAAAATATTGTCCTTGGTTCCCTGACAAAGGTTCTACGGACCTGTTAGACTGGGATGGAGTTGGCCCCACTCTCCACCAACTCATGAGAGACGGTGTTTTACTTCCTATTTCTGTTTGGACTGACTGGGCTCTTATTCATGCTTTACTTCCTTTTCAGTCTGGTGATCCTCTTCAACTGCCAGAAGTTAAGGTGGATGGTGAACTGCTCCCTTTACCTTGGGTGGCTGACCCCCCTACTGGCCCTCTTCCTGATGATGAGGGAGAATTCCATTTCTCCTTGTTTTCTCCCCAAGAGGAGGAACCTGGTGATGATCCCCTCCCTCCGCCTCCTATCTTGGAACCTGTATATATTAACTCTTCTTCTACTAAGCCGTTGCCCCCTCTGCCAGAGGAAGACCAGTGGCATTCATCTAAATGGCCTGTTTCTCATTCCACTTGTCGTTTTGGACCTCTCCCCTCTTCTAAGCCTACTGTTTCTTTCCACGCTTTGGGACCCCTTCTTTCAGAGGCTTGGAATCCTGCTTCCCGGAGTCCTCACTCTCCTTCTCTTCCTCTGTGCCTGCACAATAGATGTGTGAGTCACCTGTTTGGATAGAGCAGTGGCTGCTTTCCAAACACAAGTTGGACCCTAAATTGAAATTGTTAATGATTTACTACAAGCAAACACTATTGAGCCCTCCTTGTCTCCATGGAACTCGCCTGTGTTTGTTGTACAAAAAAAAGTCAGGAAAATGGAGGATGGTAACAGACTTAAGAGCTGTTAATGCAGTTATTAAACCTATGGGGGCGTTACAACCCAGTATGCCCTCCCCCTCCATGATTCCTAAGGAATGGCCTTTAATTATTATTGACCTTAAAGACTGCTTTTTTCATATTCCTATAGACAAGTCAGACTGAAAAATTTGCTTTCACTATACCTTCCATTAACAATTCAGCTCCTGCAGCTAGATATCAATGGAAAGTTTTACCTCAAGGAATGATTAACAGTCCTACTATTTGTCAGTTGTTTGTCAGTACTGTGTTACAATCTATCTGACAGACTTTTAAAAATAATTACATTCTTCATTATATAGATGATATACTGATTGCTGCCCCCACTAAAGATGAATTAATTTAATGTTTTACCTCTTTAAAATTAGCTGTTGCTAATGCAGGACTCCACATTGCTCCTGATAAAATCCAACAAGCCACTCCTTTTCTGTACTTAGGAATGCAGCGAGAAGCTTGCTCCATTAAGCCCCAAAAAGTCCAATTTCATACTGACAATTTAAACATCTTAAATGATTTTCAAAAATTACTAGGTGACATCAATTATCTCAGACCAACCCAAAGCATTCCTACTTATGCATTATCTCATCTATTTGCCACTTTATCAGGAGATACAGATTTAAACAGTCCTCACTCTCTATCTGAACCAGCAAAACAAGAGATGTCTTTTGTAGAAAGAGTGAAAGAGGCACAAGTCTCTCATATTGACCCAAATTTACCTTTACAATTTTCAGTTTTTCCTTCCACCCACTCTCCTATGGAACTAGAGTACAAAGTGATTCTCTAGTTCAATGGGTATTTCTTCCTAATTCAACCTCTAAAACTCTTTCAATATATCTTGATCAAATAGACACTTTGATTGGGTTAGGACGTCAACATATCACTAAAATTTCCGGCTTTGATCCAAACATTATTGTGGTCCCTTTTTCAAAAAATGAAGTTAAAAATGCCTTTTCTACATCTTTGTGCTGGCAGACTAATCTGTCTGACTTCATTGGTACTATTGATAATCATTTGCCTAAGTCAAAATTCTTTCAATTTCTACGAAATACTTCCTGGATTCTACCAAAACTTACTCGTTCATCACCCCTAGAGACAGTCGTTACCATTTTTACTGATGGATCCAGTAATGGAAGGGCAAGGTATGTAGGACCAAAAGATAAAGTCATTTCTACTCCATACACTTCTGTTCAAAAAGCTGAGTTGTTTGCTGTTATCTGTGCATTACAGGATTTTGATCAGCCTCTTAATGTTGTCGCTGACTCAGCTTATGTAGTCCGTGCCACTAAGGCAATAGAAACAGCTACCATCAAAAATATTGCTGACACCAATATGTTTTCCTTGTTCTCTTTGGTACAAAGAACTGTCAGAAACTGAAACCATCCTTTTTTTCATCACTCACATTCATTCTCATACTAACTTGCCTGGACCTTTATCCAGTGGTAATCATGAAGTTGATACTCTAGTTTCTCTAGCCATTACAGATGCAGAACAATTTCATCAACTCACTCATACTAATGCCTCAGGTCTTAAACATAAATATTCTCTCAGTTGGAAACAAGCTAAACAAATTGTACGATACTGTTCTCAATGTCAGGTTCTTATCTTACCCACACAATCTCCCGGAGTTAATCCCTGAGGCCTTTCTCCTAATGTTATCTGGTAAATGGATGTTACTCATGTTCCTTCTTTTAGAAAATTAGCTTATGTGCATGTCACAGTTGACATCTTTTCCAATTTCATCTGGGCTACCTGTCAAACCAGAGAAGTCACTTCTCATGTTAAAAAACATATGTTTTCATGTTTTGCAGTTATGGGAATTCCTAGTGAGCTCAAAACAGACAATGGTCCAACCTATTACAGTAAAGCTTTTAAAAATTTTCTTGATCAGTGGCATATTAAACATATTACTGTTATTCCTTATAACCCACAAGGCTAAGCTATTGTAGAAATAAGTAACAAAACTTTAAAATTACAATTACTTAAACAAAAAGAAGGGGATAAGGAGTTGTCTACCCCTCACATACAACTAAACTTGGCATTGCTCATGTTACATTTTCTTAATATTCCTAAATCCAGTTCTGTTACTGCTGCTGAAAAACATTTCTCTGGTAACCATCCCATGGTAAACCAAGAAAGGGAAGTATGGTGGAAAGATGTTCAATCTAATATATAGTCAAAATGTTCTATTTTAATGTGGGGAAGAGGCTATGCTTGTGTTTCCCCAGGTAAACATCAATCTCCTGCTTGGAGTCCTACTAGACACCTTGAAATTGTGTCCTGAAGATGCATGCAACAACGAGACAGAGAAATTTGCTGAAAAGTGTTATAAGTAAATCCACCTTGTCACCTCGAAAACTAAGACAACAGATTGTCTTACTTTTATCCAATGCATTGTTGGAACTGCGGGACCAGAAGGTGGTGACCCCCCTGGACCCAGCTTTCACTGTCTTATGTGTGTCTATTATTTCTCGACCTGCCAATCCACCTGGGAACAAAGAGACAGCCCCGTTGCATTGTGAGTTGCTGGCCAGATCCCACAATACCTAATAAGATAAAAATTTGGAACATTAAAATTGTTCAAAAATGCATGGAATTTGGCCTAGTTTAAGCCGTAAAGCAGTTCAGTTTTATAGACTTGTATATAACAATAGGCTGCTATACTTAACAATATAATTGGACTTGTTGAATATACTTTGATTTCAGCCTCTCTTCATAATATGGCAATGTTATTCAGGTTTATTTATTTAATCAGTCATTATTATTTATTTAATCAGTCATGTATTATTCTGAATTATGGATGAGTTTTAGAACATTAAATTAAAATAAGAAATCTAACCCTGTAAGCAGAACTTGGAAATTAGTATGATCAAGGTCTTTTGGAGTGAGGAATATTAAAAACCTAGAGATATAATCAGGGATTATACATTAGCCACTAGATATTGGAAACTGAAGTAGTTAAAATTCTACTGCTAGTTGCAGACTTAAATTAGGATTCACTACTCTCCAAGATTACATTTTCTATAGAAAAGATATCAAAAATGAAACCTCTATAGCATAAAAGTGACTATTAATTAAAGGGAACCAGAAAATTAAAATAATTTATTTCATTTAATAATGTAAAAATACTAACTGTAACATTTTAATGAGTAACATTTCAAAATTAAAGGTGTTCCTTAATCTTTTTAAAATTGTGCATTTTTACTCCATGTGTTTTAAACAATTCAAAATCATAAAAAAATTAAGAGAAATATTAATCTAAAATAGCAAAAGTTAAGAAAAAATTGAAAAACGTATACAGAAGAATAACTTTTTATTTGTCATATATTCCACTATTGGTATAATCACTATGTTGCTAGATCAAAAGTAAATGATATATTTAAAATAACACACCCACACACACATTCTTTCTTTCTCCCCAGAGTCCCCTTCATCTTCTACTAGTTTAAATATTATTCATTTATCTTATTTTTGTTTAGAAACCTATCTAATAATTGCCCAACTTTATTGTCACAAAAACATTTTTTAAAAATCTCACTTTTTTATCTACCTCATTTATAATGATATGATTATGATCTTTGCTGACTTGAGTCTTTCAAGCTGCTGAAATTTTTCAGGCTCTGCTTCGTTGCTTCATGGATAGTGAATCTGATGCAGCTGGTCTCAGAGAGAACTCAGACATGCCCTTGATACTTATGTGTCAACATTTATGAAGATTCCAGTGTTTATTATATGGGCATAATTGTGTCCCAGTAAATACTTATGGAAAGTCAATTTTGAATTTGATATAATTTTCATACTGCACAATTTTTTCAAACCATTTAAAAATGAGAAAAACATTCTTAGCTCAGAGGTTGTACAAAAACAGGCAGCAGGCTGGACTTGGCAGCAGGCTGGTCCATAGTTTGCCAATCTCTAGTATAAAAAGGCTCCAATCCTATCTTTGCAGAATTAGGCAATACTTTCCAATTTAAGAAGTACTAAACTGAAACTTGAAGGATGAAAGAGAATTACAGTTTCTAGCACAGACGGAGATTTAAAAATATAACTGTTGGCTAAATGAGAAATTAGTCAAGTGAAAGGGATAAGGAGAGAAGAAAATGACAGTTCTAGAATAAAGAATCAGCTGTTTAAAATCTACAACAAAATTGACCGTGACATTTTTGAGCGATCAAAATGTACCTAGTGCGATTGACTTGAAGACTGTGAAATGTGGAACAGGAAGCTACATGTTACTACTGGGAGAGCCACATCCACTTTCCAAGCTGCACCTCTTCCTTTGCAAAAATGAGAAATAATATCTTCTAGCATTGCAGAGATGGCTAAATAAGGTAATTGATATGGAATTGCTAAATGGGTAGAAAGCTTAATATTTATTCTTCATATATTACCTTTTTTTCCAGAACTGTGCCTACTTAAATATTTTATTTTGACTTTATAAAATTTATTTTGCTAAGCAATGTTTTAATATTAATGTGGTTAAATTGAACATTCTCCAAATGTACTGCTTTATCAAAGTTGTGAGTTAAATTTCATTATAAAGTTTATTTTATAATGTTTGCAAATATGTGAGTTATAAATAATGTTGTAGTAGCCCAGATAGGCTGAATTGAAACCTTACGTTATTTTGTTTTGTTCTATTCTGGTTTTGGTCTGAGAGGGCATGCAGAGATTAAATCGTGTTTTTCTATTGCACTAATTTTTACAAGCTAATTTGTAATTTTATTTCATTTTTTCATTCATTTACTCAATAAATATGTACAGAGGGTACAATCATATGCAGCAATTATTTCTATATTACAGTTTCAAAAGATAGGAGGCGATTTTCCCTTGAGAATAAATCCAAAGTGTAATTAACCACCTCAGCAAGAAAGACACAATACTTCACTGTCCTTCAAATAACCCTGAGTAAATTACTTATTTCCCAATAAAATAGATGGTCAATTGAACACATATTACCTCCCTCCTACCCCTTCCTGCTGTGTATATTTAGTGCTGAGCACAGAGTCTTCTGAGTTATCAGCTATTCTTATAGTGCTATTTTCTTCTTTAATGTTACTTTTGACCTCTACATTGGTAATACTACTCAGGGTGCTCTCATTAAGGTCAATTTGTCTTATAGACCGTGGACTTCAAATGGAAAACATGTCCACTCAATAAAGGAGGTATGTAAGAAGTACTTTAACAAAAGTTTTACTTTCTAAATGAAATTTACTTCATTAAATTTGAGGCAGTGTTCCCAATGGATTGAGTGAGGAGATATTTCACTATGCATTGTGACTGGACTTCAAAACTGTCTAACATTCCCTCTGGCTCCATTCCACTGACTTATGTGTGGGATTTGGAATGTCATAGAAGGAAGCTTCAGGTTATTCATTTATGAAATGGCAGCATAAAGATCTATAGATCCCACAGAAATTTGACATCAATAATTATAATTTTTTTGTAAAATATTAAGTAATATAATTTAGCCTGAGATTAGTGTTTCAGACCTTCCAGGAATATACAAATTATCCTTGTGATCTTAAAGCATTATTGGACACCAGTGACAGAGTTTATGACTCAGAGAACTTGATTTTAATTTTTTTCTTAGGTTTATTTTTCCTTACATAGCAAGAATGAGAAATATTAAATAAAAATCATTAGAAAACAAAAGTGTATGAAGTTATAAAAATTAACCAACATTATAAGCAATTTAACAAATATGGACTGCCTACTAATTATAAAACTCTGTTAGTTCAGAAAAGAAAACAGGATATTTTTCATTCTAAAGTAAGTGATCCTAGCACTCAGGGAGGTCAAGGTAGGCGGACGGTTTGAGGAGTTCAAGACCAGAGTGGGCAACATAATGATACCCTGTCTCTTAAAAAGAAAACTTAATTTTATAAAAAATAGTAAAGCAAGTGATCTATAATTGTCAGCATTTTTATTGGTATTACAAATAGCCCAGTTAAACAGTTGTATGATTGAAATGAATACAAATGAAATATATGAAATGAATACAATGGTAGTATGTATTTTAGTTTATATCTTTGCTATCAATCTTGACAGATATTTACTATTATTATTATTATTTTCTAAGATGAGTTCTTGCTATGTTGCCTAGGTTGTTCTCAAACTCCTGGGCTCAGGCAATCCTCTTACCTCAGCCTTCCAAGTAGCTGGAATTGCAAGAATGTAACCCTATTGCCAGTTTCACAGAGATTTTTAAAAGTTTATATATATATATATATATATATATATATTCTTTATATATATGTTATATATAGACTTATATAAATCTTTTGGAAGACATGAGTGACAATGAAGAGTAAAACAAGAGAGAAGTAAATACATTGACTGTTCAAATCTGCCAAATGCTGATATATATTATCCATTTAATACTTATCTCTACTGAATGTAATTTTAGCAATAAGAAAATTGATTCCATAGTCCTTAAGAATGAAAACCAAAATGATTCAGCTGACAATGAGAAGAAAAAGATCTCAACACAGACTATATAATTCAAAGCCAATGTATATATATTGTTTTCGATATACCACATTGCCCTCTCTAAGTAAGAAGTGGCAACATTTTTTCTTCCTTTATGTCTTTTCTGTCTAGTGAATGATTTTACTACTATTTATTTACTAGAACTTTTAATGTCATTTTCATAATCTAAGAGAATTTCAATGAAAGTCTTGGGATGTAGTTGAGTTTTGCTTTCAGCTCTCAAGTGAATATAGAAGCTCTGATAGAGAAGATTTAACAAAGGAGTCACTCAGAAGAATTCTGCATGGAAAAATGGATTATAATAAGATTCATCAAAGAAAACTAAATGTACAGGAGAATGTTAAATTTCCATAGCTTAAAATGGCAAAAGGAAGATGGAGAACATATGTGAAACACAATACAAATACAATTTTTAGCTTTGGAAGTATGGGCAAAGCCGACAGCTCAGGTAAGTAACCATAGTAAACTGACTTATGTAAGCATCTCACTTTGAATGGTAGACAATCTAATCACTGGGTAGTCATAAGTAAAATATCGCTTCCCTATAAAAACGCAATGGTGATTATATGGACAGCATGTTGAGAGTATAAGAAAGAGATGTCAAATATATCCATGTCTTTCTATCACCATCTATTTGTAAGCGGTGCTTACTAAGGGGAAAAAATGGAAGAATTACAGTTTGGAAATATTTATGCTGTACAAAAAATACTTCTGTAACTGAACCTCAGAAACTTCCTGGGGAAAAAAAAAGCAGAGTTCCACTGTCAACTCAGTGGGAAGAAAAATTGAGCTAAAAGCCAGTTCTACACTTCTAGAGGAATTCAACTGAACTGTTTTGTGAAAGTATTAGAGAATAATAACTCTCTTGATTTAGGACAGGAGGCATTTATAAATGGCTTGAGGTCTCTAACTAGTCTTTCTACCACCAGTCTTGAACCTTTCAGATCTTTAACATGGCTGGTAAGGAAACAGCTACTCACCTTATGAAGATCTTTTAATACCTTCTTATTTGTCTCAAAATAAAATACAAAATTCTTGTAATAGCATAAAATGAAGCCCCCCAAATTATCATGTGGAGTCAGCTTACCTGGTTAAGTGTATCATTCTCTTATCTTTTTACCTTAACTTTGATATCCACAAAACTATATGAACTTTTTCAACGGTCTATACCCATAGACTCTCTTCTCTGTTCCAGTATTCTAAACTCACTTCACATACTTGGATATACTTGAATTGGTTTGCAATCTTTCTTATATTGTTTTTCTTTCTTTTGCCATCTTCTTTCAAAGTCCATATATTTTTCAGGTTAAATATTAGAAGCCTCTTTCATAGCAAAAATTTACTGGCTATCATTTGTAAGTTAAATTTCAAATTATATAAATGCAATTTAATTGATAACTTATACTATCAGTTTATACCCTGCTCTAGCTTCCAAGGACATGTAGATGAAAGCCATAATTCTTACTCCAACATGCCTAAAATTTAATTGGGGGAAACTTAATTAAGTAAACAATCATAATTCTTTATACTATATATCACAATTTTACTATTCCTAGTCAGCATGATACTATTTAGGAGGGATACTTAATGCCCTAGTAATTTGAGGTAACATCTAAGTTGATGTTTAAAGAAGGAGGATTAGCCAAGCAGTGTAAAAAATGTGTAGAATATATTGGCAGGATGAGGGGGCACAGAGAAAACACATGAAAGATATATGGTGAGATATGAGATTGGTGGGAGAAAGGGCAGAACTACACGGTCTCATCTACCTTGTTAAGGAGTTTCTACTCAAATCTGAGGAAAATGTGGAACTCACAAGGTGGTGTTAAACAGAAACAATATACATGATCAAATTTGTCTCTTTGAATTATCACTAGAGTAAATGAACTGTTCAGAGGGACACATGAATGGACAGAGACCAATTTTAAAGAGTCTTGTAGTAATTTAGGGGTAGAAGATAATAGCTGGTACTACATTGCAGGATGATGATAAAAGACAGTAAACAGGTTTGGGTAGTAAAATTAATTACCCATAATGATTAATTATATGTGAGAAATGACAAAGAGAAATAGGAAAATACAATGGGGCTTGTGGCTTGGACAAACAATTAGAAACTTGAAGAAAAGAAGGGATTTTATGTAGTGAAGAACTAAATTTAAAACTATGATATATACACTAGCTTCCCATAAAATACAATGTGATTATCGTATTCATATACAGATGTTCCTCAACTTCTCCACTTATGCTAGGTTTATCTGGACATAACCGCTTTGTGAGTCAAGGAGCATATTCCATGGCTATCACATTTGCACTATCGTAAAATCAAACCTCATAAGTCAGGGACCATCTGGATAGTTCCTTCTTAACAAAAAATATATTAAAAACATGACCAGGAGAATTTAAAAATTATTCCCTGTCCTGATAAACTTAATTTGTTGTTTGTTTATGCCAAATGTATTTTATTTATTATTTCCTGATCACTCTGTCTACCATGACTTAAAGGTAAAACTCTGAATATAGAACCTTAAGAAATTACTTTATATATTTAATATTATTTATATTTTTGAAATGAGGAAGGTGCTTTTTTTGTAAAATATTTAGTAGAATGTTTGTAAAAGAAATGGTGAATTGATACTTGCATAGCTGTGCCATATCTTTGTACAAACATATCTGAGCTCTTACGTATATAGTAAAGCATATATATATAGTGTATATATGTACATATACATATACGCACATATATAGTAAAGTATATATATAAGCAAACATTTTTAAGGTCAGGAACGTTTATTTTCCAAAGCATTGGAAATTTTCAAATGAGAAGTTAAATGTTAGCTTTTAACTTCGTGTGGAAAATAAATCACTTTTGCCATTTCTAAAAGATAAAAGGTCCTTCTTTATTATAGATGTTACAAGTAGTTTTACAAAATGAATGATCCAACACACCTACCACAGTTTAAATAATTAGGTTTAATAATGTAATAATTTGATGATTTAATTTTAATAAATTTAATAATTTGATTTTCATAGTCTTCCATAATTGCTTTGCATTAAAGTTGAGGAGAATAATCAAACAGTAATAATCACAATGATACTACTAATAATAGTATAAGGAGGACGGAGAGGAGAAATGAAGGAAGAAAAGGAGGAAACATAACCTTATTTTTAGCAAGCCAAGATGATTTTCTCCAAAGTTATCTTTATATCATACATGTATGCTTAAAAAAATAAAATAATATTATAATGGATATTATGTTTTCTTAACTCATTGGGGTGGGAGGGAAGCACGTATCTAAGGAGTCTGGGAATGTTGGTTACAGATGTTAAAATTCAGAATGTTTTAAAAATAATTCTACATCTAACTCCCCAGTTTCTTGCAGTTTTCCTCTGAGATATTTTATGAAGCAATTAATCAGGACATATTAACCCTCACCTATTTCTTATACTCTTTTATTGTTTTAACAGCCTCTCTTTCTTCATCAGCGAGCCATGCAATTCTCCTTGATTCACAACTTCAAACGCTGTTACATTTTGTGGCTTGGGCCAGATTTCTAAATTTAATTTTTAATTTCAGTGTGGCTGAGGTTCTCACCTTTGCTCTGATCCTGAGTTTTTCTCTGTCTAAATCAGCAGAGGCAGGGCTAACGCAAAGGGAATTGAGATGATAAATGAATCACTGTTGTGCCTCTTCATAATTCATTCCCCTTTTTCATTCTGTTGCAATCACAGCAGTGGGTTAACAGAGAGAAAGAACAGGGAGCATAGGGTTGAGTTAGTGTGGCATATTCTAACACCTCAGCTCCGCTGGAGTCTGTGTTAGGTATGAGTCAAATATTCAGAAAGGAATAGGGAAATATTTTGATAATTTCGAGGATCCACATACAAGATTAAAAAAAACACGCACATTTTAAAATCTCTATAAAGATAACAGTGTAATGATCAAGACACTGTATAGAAAGATATTTTGCATGTAATTTCATTATATTTGGGCATTAAAACCATAAGTTCTTTTATTTATATGTCAGCTTTAAAGCTGTAAAAGCCCCAAAATGTTAATGGAAGGTATACTAAGGGAATCTATTTATTTAATTAAAAAAAAAACAATAAAACACAAAGAACGATTTACTTCCAACGTCAAAGTATTTGTACTCTTAGGCTTAGACACTCATATAGGTGAGTCTGAAGGAATTATCTGTCTTCTTCCTGCACACCAAAATTTAGTTAACTCATAATCTGACTTTAGACTTCTGTATAGTCATACAGTTATTATATTTTGGGGACAACTTTTCCAGACCTCCCTGGCTCAGTCATTTCCCCCATAGTACACGTTTATGGTATCAGGGACTTCTCCTAAGTAGTAGTTGCACTACTATTTAGGGTAGTAGTAGTAGTAGTAGTAGTAGTTGCACTACTACTTAGGGTCCATGTCTTATTTGCACTGCATTTTAACTCAAATAGCAAACATAGTACATGCTATATAGTAGACAATGAAAAAAAATCTTGAGATGAATGAGCAAACAAATTTTAGACATAAACTCTTTAAAATCTTTACAAAGTAATCTCAACTGTCTAGGCAACTGACAGTATTAAAGTAGTTTGAATAAGCCTCATTCCTCCCAATTGATTGCAAACAACTTAAAGTTATATTAGGGTGTTTTGCACTCTTTGAATCAGTAACTGTTCATTGAAATAAAGTGTTTCAGTTTTAGTTTGGGTAAGGACAACATTTCTGTAGCTTTCTAGATATATGAAAACTATTCAAATTGCTTTCAAACTTATACCAAGAGAACAACTTTTAAAATAATATTGTTGCCCTTTGAAAAAATTACATGATTACATATATAAACAGAGTCTGTTAGTCACTTCTCTTTTTTATACAAATACAGTTGGTTATAATAAGAATGAAAATGATAATATTGAAATTTAAAAACCATAAGATGTTTTAAAATGAACATATTGTATAATGATCACATTTTAAAATATATAAGCCATGAAGAACAAAACATTTCTATATTTTCTTTCTGAAATAACCACTGATTCTGACATAGTAACAGATTGTGCCATGTGTATGTGTGTGTATGTATATGTAGGAATATATCATTCTAAATCTCTATAAATCATATGAGCCAAAGCAAAACATGTTACAATTATATACATATATAACTTACACTCTGTGTTAGGCAAAATTGTGCTAGAGATAGAAAATTCAATTCCGAAGTTATTTGGTACCATCATACTAGAGCATAACTTACATGTGATATAATTCTCAGGAATTAATGTTGAAAATTAGGCCAAATGGAAGTGAATTCCTTCTAAATGCCCTCATCTTTAGGTAGTTGTTTCTAAAGCTGCCTCCAGGGCTCACAGGAGAGCTTGTTTCAACCGCCTAATAATATGTGCCTTATATATCTGCTTTTTAATAGTAATCTGTTCTTTTCTCTGTTGAGCTAACCTGATATACTTACTTGAGTTATTAGGAGCAAGTGATCCATATTTTTTCATGGAATAATCTCACTTTTGAAATTTTTCACATAGAATGCATCATATACACAAAATATTGCAGTTAGCATATATTTATAATATAAAAAGCTACATTTAGGCTCGGCACAGTGGCTCATGCCTTAATCCCAGCACTTTGGAAGGCCAGACTGGTGGATGGCTTGACTCAGGCGTTTGAGACACACCTGGGCAACACGGTTGAAACCCCATCTCTACAAAACATACAAAAATTAGCCGGGAATGGTGGCTACACCTGTAGTCCCAGCTACTTGCGGGCTGAGGCAGCAGAATTGTTGGAGCCTAGGGGGTTGAGGCTGAAGTGAGCTGTGTTTTTTGCCACTGCTTACCAGCCTGGGTGACAAACTGAGACCCTGTCTCAAAAAAAAAAAAAAAAAAGTTATATTAAAATGACCACCTGTTGGATCTGGGCAAGATGACAGACTAGATGCAGCCGTGAAGTGCCACTCCCACAGAGAGATATCATGATTTCCCCTATACCAACATAGCTTGAACAGATCTCCAAAGAGAAAATGCCAAATGTGGATGACGAGAAGAGGCAGACATTGAGCCTAAAGAGGGAGGAAGCTGGAAACCACGTGGGGTGCCCCAAGGCGGTGGTTGATTCCTAGCCTTGAAAGGCATGTCCTGAAAGGGTGTGTAAAAGTTTTGGGGGACTGCCTACTCTCACCTTGAACCTCTGGGATTCCAGCTGCAAGGAACCCCACGCCCCCATCAGTGTGTGAGTTGCCAGGGGATCCCCCTAGAGATTAGAGGCAGAGCTGCATCAAGCACAGAACTGGGGATGTTTGAGTGTTGAGTGAAGGCTGACTCTTCCGAAGCCCAGCCATAAGTGCCCATCCCCAGGGCTGCCTTTCTCTGAGAGGTTCTGGGCCCAGCTAATCACCAGGGAGAATGCAGAACCTGCTTCTCCACAGGACTAGGACTGCTACCACTACCACTACTGCTACTACATCTGTCCTGAAGTCCTGCCTACCTACCAGCCCCTCCCAGGGCCCTTTCTTACCCCCAGCCCCCAATAACCATCCCTAGAGCATGTACACAGTGCAGCCTCCCACCTGAGTGGTTTATTCTACCTGAGTGCATTCTGGCAGCCTAAGAGCACTTGGGTTTCCATGCTGTACCTACAGCCCAATGCCAGGCATCTGGAGGATAGAGCTATGAGTAGCTCCTGGGCCCAGGGCTGTGGCCTGCAGTTTAAAAGTGCCCAGCTGAGATCTGTGCTTAGCACATGAATGGGAGAGGAGCCCACATTCTCAGAAAATGGAGAGGGAAGAGTGGCACAGGTTCAAGGGTTGGTTTGGGACCTAGGTGTGCCTCCTTCCACAGGGATGGTCTGAAGGGGGGGCCTATTTCCCTATGGGACTTCTCCCCACAGGAGCCCTGCAGCTTGAAAGACTACATCATCAAAAGACAAACAACAATAAAAGACAACAGAAAGACAAACAACAACAAAATAGCAGGCACGGTGCCAATTATCATAGGTGGCTCTCCCAAGGCCCATGAGCAGATCTGGTGATAGGGTCACTTCTCTCACCCGCACTCCACAGAACACAGCTGCAAATGCAAGGAATACACAAAGGAACTCTATGGCTATGTAAAAGCGTATCCACCGTCCACTGCTCTCAAGCACCATCTACTGTATTTCAGTCCAAAATATTATACAACACCAAAAAACACTACTAATACTACTCTCAGCAAAAACAAAGCCAAGAACACAACAACAAAGACCCTGTACAGAGACTTTGCCTCTGAAAACTTCTAGAAAGGAAGCCAACTGACTATACTCAACCTATACCACAGTTAAAAGAGTATCACCCCTCACGGAAGAGATAGAATCAGCACAAGAACTCTGACAATTCAAAAAGGTGGTATCTGCTTACTTCCAAACAAGTCCATTAGCTTTACAGCAGTGGTTCTTAACCAATCTGAAATGCCTGAAATGACAGACATGAAATTCAGAGTCTGGATGGCAGGAAGCTCAGTGAGACCCAAGAGAAAGTTGAAACCATCCAAGGAAGCCAAGCAATCCAGAGAAAGGATTCAAGAGCTGAAAGACGAAATAGCTATTTTAAGAATAACTATTCTATTGAGCTGAAAAATTCACTACAAGAGTCATATAATACATTCAGAAGTATTAACAGCAGAATAGACTAACCTGAGGAAAGAATCTGAGCTCGAAGATGGGTTCTTGGAATCAACTAGGTCAGGGGAAAAAAAAAAAAAAAAGCAATTAAGAAAAATGAAAACAAAACCTCCAATAAATGTGGAATTTTATAAGAGAACAAATCTATAACTCATTGACATTCTCGAAAAAGGAAGAGAGAGACAAAGCAACTTGGAAAATATATTTGAGGTTATAGTCCACAAAAACTTCCCTAATTTCACTAAAGAAGTCAACATGTAAATCCAAGAAACACAGAGAACTCCAGCCAGATATTATAGATGGGACCATCCTAAAGGAACATAGTCATCAGATTCACTAAGAGCAATGCAAAAGAAATAATCTTAAAGACAATTAGAGAGAAGGGGCCAGTCACCTATAGAGGGTAACCCATTAGGCTAGCAGCAGACCTCTCAGCAGAAGAGATTGGAGACCTTTGTTCAGCATCCCTAAAGAAAAGAAACTCCAACCAAAAATTCTGTAGCTACCAATCTAAGTTTCACAGGTGAAAGTGAAATAAAAATATTTCTCAGAAAAACAAATGCTGATGGAACTATTCCATCCTTACAAGAGGTCCTTAAGAAGTGCCAACTATACATTTGAAAGAAGACAACTGCTACCACAAAAGCACACTTAAGCACATAGCCCACAGCCACTATAAAGCAACTACGCAATCAAATCTACATAACGACCAGCTAACAACCTGATGACAGAGTCCAAAATACAAGTATCCATGATAACTTTGAATGTAAATGGGCTAAACACTTCACTTAAAAGAAACAATGACAGTCTGGATAAAAAGTCAAGAGCTAATCATTTGTTGTCTTTAAGAGATGCATCTCAGATGTAATGGCACCCACAGGCTCAAAGTAAAAGGATAGAGTAAGATTTACCATTCAAATAGAAAACAAAAAAGAGCAGGAATTGCTACTCTTATATCAGACAAAACAGATTTCGAACCAATAAAAATTAAGAAGGACAATAGAGGGCATAACACAATGATAAAAGGTACAATTCAACAAAAAACCTTAACTAATATATATATATTAGTATATATATATACTGGTATATATATTAGTATATAGTATATTAGTATATATACTAATATACTATATACTAATATATATTACTGGTATATATACTAGTATATATATTAGTGTGTATACACATACACACACATACACACACACACACACAAGTGGGAGACTTCAACACCTCACTGACAGCATTAGTCATATCATCAAGGCTAAAAATTAACAAATAAACTCTGCACTTCACACTTGGCCAATTGGACCTAATAGACATCTACAGAACACACCACCCAAAAATCACAGAATATACATTCTTTTATCTGCCCACAAAATATCTTCTAAGATCAACCACATGCTCAGTCATAAAGCAAGCCTTAATAAATTCAAAAAAATTGAAATCATACTAAATACATTCTCAGAGCACAGTGCAATAAAAACAGAAATCAATACCAAGAAAATCTCTCAGAACTACATAAATATATGGAAATTAAACAATTTGCTCCTGAATAACTCCTGGGGGAACATCAAAATTAAGGTAGAAATCAATAAATTCTTTGACGTTAATAAAAATAGGGACACAACTTACCAAAATTACTAAGTTGGAGCCAAAAGAGTGTTAAGCCCTAAATGCCTCCATTATTAAGTTAGAAAGATCTCAAATTAACAATCTAACTTTTCACCTAAAAGAATTTTTTAAAAAAGGAACAACCCTACCCTAAAGTTAGCAAAAGAAATGACTAAAATTACAGAAAAACTTATTAAATTGAGGTGCAAAAATCCATACAAAAGATCAATAAAAACCAAGAGTTTATTCTTTAAAAAAAAAATAAGATTTATAAAGTACTAGCTAGATTAACACAGAAAAGGAAAGGCGAAATACAAATAGGCACAATCAGAAGTGACAAAGGTGATATCACCATTGATCCCACGGAAATACAAAAGACCCTCAAACGCTACTACGAACAACTCTATGCACATAAATTGGAACATGTAAAGGAAATTGATACATTCTTCAAAGCACAAAACCTCCCAAGATTGAATCAGGAAGAGACTGAAACCCTGAATAGACCAAAATCAACTTCTGAAATTGAGTCAATAATAAAGAACCTACCAACCAAAAAAAAAAAAAAAGCCCTGGACCAAATGGATTCACAGCTGAATTCTACTGGACATACAAAGAATTGATACTAATCCTATTCAAATTATTCTAAAAAATCAAGGAGGAGGAGTTCCTTCCTAATTCATTCTATGAATCCAGTGTTAGTCTGATACCAAAATCTTGCAGAGACACAATGAAAAACAAAAACTTCAGGCCAGTATCATTCCCGAGCATAGATGCAAAAATTCTCAACAAAAATATTAGCAAACTGAATCCAGCAGCACAATAAACGAGTTAATATACCATGATCAAGTAGGCTGTCTTTCTGGGATTTAAGGCTGGCTAAAATATATGCAAATCAATAAATTCACCTCACAAACAGAATTGAAAACAAAAATCCTATAATCATCTCAAGAAACACAGAAAAAGCTTCGGATAAAATCCAACATCACTTCACAATAAAAAACCCTCAACAGACTAGGCATCGAATGAACATACATCAAAATAATAAGAGCCATCTATGACAAACCCACAGCCAACATCATACTGAATGGGCAAAACCTGGACCCATTTCCCTTCAGAACTGGGCAAAAGCTAGACACATTTCACTTCAGAACTGGAACGAAACAAGGATACCCAATATCACCACTCCTATTCAACATAGTACTGGTAGTCCTAACCAGAGCAATCAGGCAGGAGAAAGAAATAAAAGGCATCCAAATAGGAAAACAAGTCAAACTATTTCTCATCACTGATCATATGATTCTACACCTAGAAAACCCTAAAGACTCTGACAAAAAAAAACTTCTATAACTGATAAATGACTTTAGTAAAGTTTCAAGATATAAAATCCATATACAAAGAAACTAGTATTTCTCTTCAATGTTCAGGCTAGAGTGAAATCAACAATCCTACTACAATAGCCACAAGAAGATGAAATACCTAGAAATACAGTGTATTAATCCATTTTTACACTGCTATAAAAAACTGCCAGAGACTGTAATTTATAAACAAAAGAGGTTTAATTAATTTATAGTTCCACATGACTGAGGAGGCCTCAGGAAACTTCCAATTATGGCAGAAGGGGAAAGAGAAGCAAGGCATGTCTTACATGGTGGCAGGAGAGAGAGAGAAGGGGAAATAACCACTTTTAAACCATCAGATCTCATGAGAACCCACTGTCATGAGACTAGCACGGGGTAAACTGCCCCCATGATCGAATCATCTCCCACCAGGTCCCTCCCTTGACATGTGGGGATTACGATTTGAGGTGAGATTTGAGCGGGGACACAGAGTCAAACCATATGATACAGCTAATCAGGGAGTGAAATATCTCTACAAGGAGATCTACAAAACACTACTGAAAGAAATCAGAGATGACACAATAAATGGGAAAACATTCCAAGTTTGTGGATTGGAAGAATCAATATTACAAAAATGGTCATACTGTCCAAAGCAATTTGCAGTGTCAATGCTATCCTATCAAACTACCAACATCGTTTTTCACAGAATTAAAAAATTTATCCTGAAATTCATATGGAAAAATGGAAAATCCAAATAGCCAAAACAATCCTAAGCAAATAGAAGAAAGCCAGAGGCATCACATTGCCTGATTTCAAACTATACCCTAATCAAAACATCATGGAAAGGGTGAAGAACAAACACATGGGCCAATGGAAGAGAATAGAGAATTCAGAAATAAAGCTGTATACCTACAAAAACCTCATCTTCAACAAGGCAGCAAAAAACAAGCAATGGGGAAAGGACTTCCTATTTAATAAATGGCACTGGGATAACTGCCTAGCCAGATGCAAAAGATTGAAGCTGGACACCTACTTTTTCACATATACAACAATTAATTTAAGACCTGGTGTGGTATCTTATGCCTGTGATCCCAGCATGTTGGGAGGCAGAGGCCGGAGGATTGCTTAGACCCAGGAGTTCAAGACCAGTCTGGGCAACATAGCAGGACCTGTCTCTACAAAAAATTTTAAAAATTAGCCAGGTATGATGGTGAATGCTTATATTCCCAGCTACTCTGGAGGCTGAGATGGGAGAATCACTTCAGCCCAGGAAGCACTGCAGCAAGGCATGATGGGTGCCACTGAACTCCAGCCTGGTTGACAAAGCAAAAGCCTATCTTAAAAACAAATGAACAGTCCAGGCGCAGTGGCTTATGCCTGTAATCCCAGCACTCTGGGAGGCCCAGGTGGGTGGATCACTTCAGGACAGGAATTCAAGATCAGCCTGGCCAACTTTGTGAAACCCTGTCTCTACTAAAAATAAATAAATTATTCAGATGTGGTGGTGCACAGCTGTAATCCCTGGTACTTGGGAGACTGAGACAGGAGAATCACTTGAACCTGGGAGGTGGAGGTTGCAGTGAGCCGAGACCATGTCACTGTACTCCAGCCTGGGTGACAGAGCAAGACTCCATCTCAAAAAACTCACAAACAACAAACAAACAGAAACTTAACGCAAAGGGGATGAAAAATATACATGTAAGACCTCAAGGTATAAAAATCCTGGAAAACAATCTTGGAAATATTCTTCCCAACATTGGTCTTAGCAAATAAATTTTGTCTAACTTTCCAAAAGTGACTGCAAGAAAACCAAAAATAGACAAATGGGACCTAATTAAACTAAGGTGTTTCAGCACAGCAAGAGAAACTATCAACACAGCAAACAGAAAACCCATAAAATAGGAGAAAATATCAAAAAGTATGCATCCAACACAGGCTTATTATCCAGAATTCTATAGGAAACTTAAACAAAGGGAATAAGGGAGGAAACCACCCCTCATATTGTCTTATGCTCAATTTCTGCCTCCAAAGAAAGAAGAAGTAAAAACTAAAAGGCAGAAATGAAATCCACAGGCAGACAGCCCAGCGCCACATCCTGGGCCTGGTAGGATGATCTAATCAGTTTTGTTATCTATAGATTCCAGACATTGTATAGAAAAGCACTGTGAAAATCCTTGTCCTGTTTTGCTCTGATCTAATTACTGGTGCATGCAGCCCCCAGTCACATACCCTCTGCTTGCTCAATCAATCACGACCCTCTCACGCACACCCCCTTAGAGTTGTAAGCCCTTAAAAGGGACAGGAATTGCTCATTTGGGGAGCTCAGCTCTTGAGACAGGAGTCTTGCCAATGCTCCCGGCCAAATAAACCGCTTCCTTCTTTAACTCAGTGTCTGAGGGGCTTTGTCTGTGGCTTGTCCTGATAGATTTCTTGGTTCCCTGACCAAGAAGTGAGGTGATTAACGTATGGTAGAGGGATCCCCATAGGTGGTGTAGGCCTGCCCTGTGGAGCATCCCTGCGGGGGACTCTGGCCAGCTTGAGCGAGGTGGATCCTGAGAGTGCTCCCAGGTAGGCAATTGCCCCGGTGGAATGCCTTGCCAGAAAAGCACATGGCAGGCCCCCATGGAGGATCAACGCAGTGGCTGAACACCGGGAAGGAACTGGCACTTGGAGTCCAGACATCTGAAACTTGGTAAGACTAGTCTTTGGAAGTTGCCCACTCCATTTGAGTGGAAGCATGGCCTGATCACCCACGGTGTGCCTGTACTGGCACTTTGGTTTTTGTTTTTGACTTGATTTGGATTGTTTAATACTTTGGTTTTGGTTTTGACCTGGCTTGGATTTTTTGATACTCTGATTTTGGTTTTGATTCTGGTTTGGTGTAAGGTGTAAAAGTGTGTGTGCCCTTTTTACCTGTTCTTTGTTTTGTGGTGTGCGTGTGGTGTGAGTGTGGTGTTTTGTCTCTAGGAAACATGGGTCAGGCACACAGTAAGCCTGCACCACTAGGAACTATGTTGAAAAATTTCAAAAAGAGATTTAAGGGAGACTATGGAGTCACCATGACATCAGGAAAACTTAGAATTTTGTGTGAGATAGACTGGCCAGCATTAGAGGTGGGTTGGCCGTCAGAAGGAAGTCTGGGCAGGTCCCTTGTCTCGAAGGTATGGCGCAGGGTAACCTGTAAGCCAGGGTACCCAGATCAGTTCCCATATATAGATTCTTGGTTACAGCTACTTTTGTACCCTGCCCCCAGGGTTTAAGAGGACCGGCAGCAGCAGTACTAGTAGCAAAGGGACAGTTAGTTAAGAAAGGTTCTCACTCCACCTGCCGAGGGAAGTTGGCACCAAAAGTCCTGTCTGACCAAACACCAGAAAAATCATGGCAGGAATTGGTACCAGCAGTACACCCTCCTTATCGAGAGGAAGGGCTCCCCACCCTGAGCCCACAGCACCTACACCTCCACAAGATAACCACACCCCTAGACCAGCCAGAGTAGACAAAAGAGGAAGTGAAGTCACAAGAGAAACTCCTCCCTTGGCAGCTCACTTACAGCCCAAGACTAGAATCCAAATGCCCCTGAGAGAGCAATGATATACTGGGGTAGAGAGGATGGACACATGGTGGAAAGGCATGCCTTTGTGTATTCACCTCTGCTGACCTCCTCAATTGGAAAAATAATACTCCATCTTACACTGAAAAGCCTCAAGCTTTAATTGACTTGCTCTAAACTATTACACAGACTCATAATCCTACTTGGGCTGATTGCCCCCAGCTGCTCATGTACCTCTTTAATACAGATAAAAGGTGAAGGGTGCTCCAGGTGGCAACTAAGTGGCTAGAGGAGCAATTCTCAGCCGATTACCAAAACACCCAAGAATATATAAGAATTCAGCTGCTAGGAACAGACTCCCAATGGGACCCTAACGAGGGACCAGACATGGGGAGAGGCTAAGATGGTACCATGAGGCATTAATAGAAGGTCTAAAGAAAGGGGCTCAAAAGGCTACAAATGTAAATAAGGTTTCTAAGGTCATCCAAGGAAAAGAGGGGAGTCCAGTGCAATTCTATGAAAGACTGTGTGAGGCTTACTGTATGTACACTCCTTTTGACTCAGATACCCTGAAAATCAGCGCATGATTAACATGGCCTTAGTTAGTCAAAGTGCAGAAGATATCAGGAGAAAATTGCAGAAACAGGCTGGGTTTGTGGGTATGAATACCTCACAGTTACTGGAAATAGCCAATCAAGTGTTTGTGAATAGAGATGCAACAAGCCACAGAGAAAGCCGTAAGGAAGGCGAATGCCAGGCTTGGTGAAACGCCGACTTACTGGCCGCAGCCATTGGGGGAACCGCCCCAAAAGGAGAGGGAAAGGGGGTTCCGGGAAGAATACCCAGTCTAATTGCCCACACTTGCAACGTAACCAATGTGCCTATTGTAAGGAAATAGGACATTGGAAAGATAAGTGTCCCCAACTGAAGGAAAAGCAAAGTGATTCAGAACAAAAGACCTCAGACAAAGACGAGGGAGCTTTGCTCAATCTGGCTGAAGGGCTACTGGACTCCAGGGGACCGGGCTCAAGTGCCCCCAAGGAGCCCACAGTCAGGATTATAATTGGGGGCAAGGATACTAAGTTTTTGGTCAATACTGGTGCTGAACATTCAGTAGTGACCACCCTGGTTGCCCCCTTATCCAAGGAAACCATTGATATAATTGGAGCAACAGGAGTTTCCACTAAGCAGCCTTTCTGTCTACCATGGACCTGCTCGGTGGGATGACATGAGATATTTCACCAGTTCTTGTACATGCCTGACTGTCCCTTGCCCTTGCTGGGAAGAGACTTGCTTAGCAAGCTGACAGCCACCATCTCCTTTACAAAACAGGGCTCTTTACAGCTAAAGTTACCGGGAACAGGAGTTATCATGGCCCTTACGGTCCCCTGGGAAGAAGAAAGGAGACTTTTTCTAACCAAGCCAGGCCAAGAGACAAAACTAGCTCTAGCTAAGTGATGGCCCCAAGTATTGGCAGAGGATAGTCCTCCGGGACTGGCAGTCAACCAAGCCCGCATATTCACTGAAGTTAAGCCTGGGGCCCAACCAATTAGACAAAAGCAGTATCTGGTTCCCAGAGAAGCTCTCGAAGGAATCCAGGTTCATCTCAGGTGCTTGAAAACCTATGGAATTATAGTTCCTCGCCAGTCTCCATGGAACACCCACCTCCTGCCTGTCCCTAAACCAGGGACCAAGGACTACCGGCCAGTATAGGACTCGCGCTTGGTCAACCAAGCTATAGTAACTCTGCACCCAACAATTCCTAACCCTTACACATTGTTAGGGCTGTTGCTGACTGAGGACAGCTGGTTTACCTGTTTGGACTTAAAAGATGCCTTCTTTAGCATCAGACTAGCTCCTGAGAGTCAGAACTGTTTGCCTTTCAGTGGGAAGATCTGGAGTCAGGTGTCACTACTCAGTACACTTGGACCTGGCTTCCCCAATGGTTCAAGAACTCCCCTACTATCTTCAGGGAGGCCCTGGCTTGAGACCTGCAAAAGTTTCCTGCTAAAGACCTAGGCTGTGTCTTGCTCCTGTACATGGACGACCTTCTGCTGGGACACTCCATGGCAGTCGGGTGTGCAAAAGGGATGGATGCCCTGCTTCGGCACCTGGAGGACTGTGGGTATAAGGTGTCCAAGAAGAAAGTTCAGATCTACAGACAGCAGGTACACTACCTGGGATTCACTAGTCAGAAAGGGGAGCACAGCCTGGGGTCAGAAGGAAAACAGGTCATCTTCAGCCTACCAGAACCTAGAACCAGAAGGCAAGTAAGGGAATTCCTAGGAGCTATGGGGTTTTGCAGATTATGGATTCCAAACTTTGCAGTACTAGCCAAACCTTTGTATGGGGTTACAAAGGGGGGCGACCAGGAGCCTTTTGAATGGGGGCCTCTACAACAGCAAGCCTTTTGTAAGTTAAAGGAAAAACTTATGTCAGCCCCAGTCCTAGGACTACCAGATTTGACAAAGCCCTTTATATTCTATGTGTCAGAAAGAGAAAAAATGGCAGTTGGAGTGGGGCCCTGGCCAAGGCCAGTGGCCTACCTCTCAAAACAACTCATGGGGTTACCAAAGGCTGGCTACCATGTCTTAGGGCAGTGGCAGCAAAAGCCCTGTTAGCACAAGAAACAGATAAACTAACCCTTGGGCAAAACCTGAATATAGAGGACCCCATGTTGTGGTAACTTTGATGAATACCAAAGGACATCATTGGCTAACAAATGCTAGATTAACCAAGTACCAAAGCTTGGTATGTGAAAATCCCCACATAACTATTGAAATCTATAACATCCTAAATCCCACCACCCTGCTCCCAGTATCAGAGAGCCCAGTCAAGCATAACTGTGTAGAGGTGTTGGACTCAGTCTATTCTAGCAGACCTGACCTTCGGGCCCAGCCATGGGCATCAGAAGCCTGGGAGTTACACATGGACGGGAGCAGCTTCATCAGCCCACAAGGAGAAAGATGTGCAGGGGATATGCGGTTGTAACTTTGGATGCTGTCACTGAAGCCAAACCGTTGCCACAGAGCACTTCAGCACAGAAGGCTGAGCTCATTGCTTTAACTCGGTCTCTAGAACTCAGTGAAAGTAAGATTGTAAACATCTACACGGACTCTCTAACCCTCCAAATGCATGGAGCATTATATAAGGAAAAGGGCCTGTTAAACTCTGGGGGAAAGGACATAAAATATCAACAAGAAATTCTACAATTATTAGAGGCAGTGTGGAAACCTCAGAAGGTGGCAGTCATGCACTGCAGGGGACACCAGTGAACCTCCACCTCAGTGGCCTTAGGAAACTCTCGAGATGATTCAGAAGCTCAAAAAGTAGCATCTACTCCTTACTGGGCATCGGTAGCGGTCCCCTTACTCCCTCAAACACCTGACCTGGTACCTACCTGAGGAAGAAAAAGACTTCTTCTATGCAGAAGAGGGGCAAGTAATAAAAGGAGGATAGATCAGACTGCCAGATAGGAGGGTAGCTGTGCCACAGTTGCTGGGAGACACAATCGTATTGACCATACACGAAACCACTCATCTAGGACAAGAGTCACTTGAAAAATTGTTAGACCGGTACTTCTACATCTCACACTTGACAGCCCTTGCCAAAGCAGTAGCACAACAGTGTGTTACTTGCCAACAGCACAATGCAAGGCAAGGCCCCACTGTTCTGCCTGGCATACAAGCTTATGGAGTGGCTCCTTTTGAGGATCTTCAGTTAGATTTCACAGAAATGCCGAAATGTGGAAGTAACAAGTATTTGCTGGTTCTTGTGTATACTTACTCTGGGTGGGTGGAGGCTTATCCAACACAAACTGAAAAGGCCTACGAGGTAAGCTGTGTGCTTCTCTGAGATCTTATTCCGAGGTTTGGACTGCCCTTATGAACCAGCTCAGATAACGAGCCGGCATTCATGGCTGACTTGGTACAGAAGACAGCAAAGGCATTAGGAATCACTTGGAAGCTACATGCCGCCTACTGAGCTCAGAGTTCTGGAAAGGTGGAGCAAACGAATCAGACTGTCAAAAATAGTTTAGGGAAAGTATGTCAGGAAACAGGATTAAAGTGGATACAGGCCCTTCCTTCCTATGGTATTGTTTAAAATTAGATGCACTCCTTCTAAGAAAACAGGATACTCCCCTTATGAAATACTGTATCATAGGCCTCCTCCTATACTACGGGAGCTTCCAGGCACTCCCCCAGAGTTAGGTGAAATTGGATTACAGCGACAGCTACAGGCTTTAGGAAAAATTCACAAACAATCTGGTAAATGAGAGGTATCCCATCAGCTTATTCTCCCCAGTTCACCCTTTCTCTCAAGGTGATCCCGTGTGGATCAAGGACTGGAATGTAGCCCCTTTGTGGCCACAGTGGAAAGGACCTCAGACCGTCATCCTGACCACCTCCACGGCTGTAAAGGTAGAAGGAATCCCAGCCTGGATCCACCACAGCCATGTGAAACCTGCAGCTGATAAAACCTGGGAGGCAAAACCGAGCCCGGAGAATGGCTGTAAAGTGACTCTGAGGAGGACGACAAGCCCTGCTCCAGTCACACCTGGAAGCTGACTGGTCTACGCATGGCCGAAGCATGAGGAGAATCATCCTGGGACTCATTTTCCTTATAATTTGGACTTGTATAGTAAAAACTTCCACTGATTTTCCCCACATGGAGGACTACTCTCAGTGTATACATCAGATTACTGAGGTAGGGCAGCAAGTTAAAACAATCTTTCTGTTGTATAGTTACTATGAATGCCTAGGAACTTTAAAAGGAACATGTTTATATAATGACACTCAGTACAAGGTATGTAGCCCAGGAAACAACTGACCAGATGTGTGTTATGACCCCTCTGAGCCTCCCATGTCCACAGTTTTTGAAATAAGATTAAAGACTGAAGACTGGTGGGGACTCATAAATGACACAAGTAAAGTATTAGCCAGAACAGAAGGCAAAGGGGTGCCCAAACGCATAATCTTGAAATTTGATGCCTGTGCTGTCATTATAGCAATAAGTTAGGAAGGGGATATGACGCTTTTAGTTGGGAAAAAGGCTAAATGACTGAAAATAAGTACATTTGTCATGAATTAGGACCGTGTGAAAATGAATGTGGATATTAGTCTTGCATCATTTGGGCCACTTGCATAAAAAATGAAAAGGATCCAGTCCACCTTCAGAAAAGAAAAAATGACCCTTCCTGTACTAAGGGACAATGTAACCCCTTAGAGCTAGTAATAACCAATCCCCTTGATCCTCACTGGAAAATCAAGGGGACCGTGTGACCTTAGGAATCGACGGGGCTGGACTGCATTCTTGAGTAAATATCTTGGTTCAAGGAGAAGTTTACAGACGCTCTCCTGAGCGAGTGTTTTAAACTTTCTATGATGAACTAAATGTGCCAGGACCCGAAATTCCAGGAAAAACAAGAAATTTGTTTTTGCAATTAGCCGAGCATGTAGCCCAGTCTCTCAATGTCACTTCATGTTATGTATGTGGAGGAACTGTAATGGGAGATCAATGGCCATGGGAAGCCTGAGAATTAGTACCTACAGACCCAGTTCCTGATGTATTCCCAGCTCAAAAGAATCACCCTGATAATCTCTGGGTCCTAAAAGCCCTAATTATTGGACAATATTGCATAGCTAGAGAGGGAAAAGAATTCATTCACCCTGTAGGATGACATAGTTGTCTGGGACAGAAGCTGTATAATGGTACCACAGAAACAGTCACTTGGAGTTCAAATCACACAGAGAGGAATCCATTTAGCAAATTCCCAAAGTTGCAAACTGTGTGGACCCACCCAGAGTCCCACCAGGACTGGACAGTCCCCAATGGATTATACTGGATATGTGGGCATAGAGCTTACGCCAAATTACCTGACCAGTGGGTAGGTAGTTGTGTTATTGGCACTATTAAGTCATCTTTATTTCTACTACCCATAAAAACAGGCGAACTCCTGGGCTTCGCTGTCTATGCTTCCCATGAAAAGAGAAGTATAGCTGTAGGAAATTGGAAAGATGATGAATGCCCCCCTGAGAGAATCATACAATATTGTGGGCCTGCTACTTGGGCACAAGACGGCTTGTGGAGATACCAGACCCCCATTTACATGATCAACCGAATCATACGGTTACAAGCAGTCTTAGAAATATTCACTAATAAAACTGGCAGAGCCTTGACTATTCTGGTCTGGCAAGAAACTCAGATGAGAAATGCTATCTGTCAAAAGAGATTGGCTCTTGACTACTTGCTAGCAGCTGAAGGAGGGGTCTGTGGGAAATTTAACCTTACTAATTGCTGTCTACACATAGATGATCTAGGGCAAGTAGTTGAAGACATAGTTAGAGATATGACAAAACTGGCACATGTGCCTATGCAAGTGTGGCATGGATTTGATCCTGGGACCATGTTTGGAAAATGGTTCCCAGCGCTAGGAGGATTTAAAACTCTTATAATAGAAGTTATAATAGTAATAGGAACCTGCTTACTGCTCCCTTGTTTGCTACCTGTACTTCTTCAAATGGTAAAAAGCTTCATCGCTACCTTAGTTCACCAAAATGCTTCCGCACAAGTGTACTATATGAATCACTATCTATCTGTCTTGCAAGAAGACATGGGTAGTGAGAACGAAAGTGAGAACTCCCTCTAATGAGTGAGATTTTCAAAGGTGGGGGAATAAGGGAGGAGACCACCCCTCATATTGTCTTATGCCCAATTTCTGCCTCCAAAGAAAGAAGAAGTAAAAACTTAAAGGCAGAAATGAAATCCATAAGCAGACAGCCCAGTGCCACACCCTGGGTCTGGTATTTAAAGATCAACCCCTGACCTAATTGGTTATGTTATCTATAGATTACAGACATTGTATAGAAAAGCACTGTGAAAATTCCTGTCCTGTTTTGTTCCAATCTAATTACCGGTACATGCAGCCCCCAGTCATGTACCCCCTGCTTGCTCAATCAATCACGACCCTCTCATGCGCACCCCCTTAGAGTTGTGGGCCCTTAAAAGGGACAGGAATTGCTCACTCGGAGAGCTCGGCTCTTGAGACAGGAATCTTGCCGATGCTCCCGGCTGAATAAACTGCTTCCTCCTTTAACTCAGTGTCTGAGGGGTTTTGTCTGTGGCATGTCCTGCTATACTATGAGTAAAATCAAATAACCCCATGAAAAACGGTCAAAAGACATGAATAGACATTTTTCAAAGGAAGTCATACAAATGGCCTACAAACACTAAAAAAATTCTCACATCAGATAAATGCAAATCAAAAGCACAATGAGATACCATTCAAAATGACTATTATTGAAAAGTAAAAAATAAAAAAATACAGCAGATGCTGGCAAGGCTGAGGAGAAAAAGGAATGCTTATAAACTGCTGGTGGGAATGTAAATTAGTTCAGCCACTGTGGAAGAACACTTGAAAATTTCTCAAAGAACTTAAAACCAAGCTACCAGTCAACCCAGCAATCCCATTACTGAGTAAAAACCCAAAGAAAAACAAATCATTCTACCAAAAAACTCACATGCACTCATGTGTTCATCATTGCACTATTCACCAAGCAAAGACATAGAATCATCCCAAGTATCTATCATTGGTAGATTGGATAAGAAAACATGGTACATATAAGCCATGGAATACTACACAGTCATAACAAAGAATGAAATCTGGCCTTTGCAGTGACATGGATGGAGCTGGAGGCCATAATCTTAAGCAAATTAATACAGGAAGAGAAAATCAAATACTGCATGTTCTCACTTGTAAGTGCTAGCTAAACATTGAACACACATGGACATAAACTTGGGAACAATAGACAGTGTGGACTACTAGCGACTGGAGGCAGGGAGGAGGAGCGGGTTAAAAAACTACCTATCAGGTCCTATGCTCACTACCTGGGTGAGGGGATCTGTACTCCAAATCTCAGCATCATGCAATATTCTCTTGTAACAAACCTTCACATGTACCACCTGTATGTAAAATAAAAGTTAATATTAAAAATCAATGAACACTCCTGGACACACCACTCAACTAGACAATCTAAACATAAACAGTGTTCTGGAAATCCTCTAACCACGGTCCTAATTTTATATGAATTATCCCTCTTATTCCTTTATAAACACACACACACACACTCCCCACACATACACACACAATTTCTACTTAGTTTGAACTTCATAATTCATATAAAACTGTGTTTTCTCTTTAGTATATATCATATATATGATCAAACATTACATAAGTATGATATATCCAAATTGATGTATGTAATCATGGTACTTTTTTAGTAATTTACTTAATCATTTTGTAAAGATATGCATATATGTGTGTATGTACATATATGTATGTACATATATTTGTGTGTGTATATATATGCATATATGTGTGTGTGTATATATATGCATATATGTGTGTGTGTATATATATATTACACACAAATATATATTACTATTGATGGGCAGTTCCTGGGAAGACATTCAAAATATTTGACAATCAGTGGTACAAAGAAACTGAGCAGTCAAAGTGCCACAATTACTCCAAATGAATGTTACCTAAAAAATTAAAAAAAAAACAGTTATACCAGAGCATCTTACCTGAACCCAGTTAACTTAGGTTTCCACTTCTTTCCTATCAAAAATAAGGTTGATATGAATATACCTGAACATGTACCTTGTTTCAAATATACCAACCTTTTTCTTAAACATACACTTAAGAGTAGAATGGCTGAATGACTGAATAAGTTGAATATGAATATGCCTGTTTTCATTATATAATGCCAAATTGTTCAAGATGTGCCAATTTACAGAGTCAGCAATGTGGGTGAGTTCCCATTAACCCACTAACACTGGTTGTTATATGTTGTTTGAATTTTCATGTCTGGGAGAAGTAAGATAAAGAAATAAACAAACATCTACCACATCAAGCCTCTGGAGTAAAATGTGTGCTCCCAAAATCTTTGGATTAAGCTGGATCTGAGACTAGGAAATAATTTGTAGGATGGTAGGTTTTGTTCTTCATGGAGGAGAGCACAAAAATATATGAAAAGCTATTGAAGCCAAATTTAACAGAAACTACAAATTTTTCCTCACATTCCATTCATGTCCTATTCATAGATGCCAAATTTTACATGCACACATTAAAATCCAGGTAAGGATAAATATTCTCAATTCTCTAATGGTTTAATGAAGCCAAATGACAACATTAAAATTAGGGTTAGGGTTGGGGCAATAAAATGTAAATGGCACTTATCACATACCACAGTGATGTGGCTTATTTCTGGGTCTTCTTACAGATGAAGTCACTTGCTCTTGACCTTTGTATTTTCTTATCATACTGTCTAAGGAATGGTGATCATTGGAGAAAACTTGGAACCTTGGTTTTGAGGACGGCAATGCCAACATCATTCCCTCAGTGCTAAATCTCTCATTCCAGGCTTTTACTTCAGAGAAAAATTAGCCCATATTTAGGTCATGGTATTTGGTGATTCATCTGTAACGGCAAATTGACCTGTAGCCCACTTAGTGCACTTTAAAAATTAAATATTTTCTATTATGTACACCTGATTTGTAAAATTAAGTAAAAATAAGAATGAAACAGACATCCATCTATATATCTTTCTAATTATTTAAAAACATAGAAAAAAGATGTGATATGTATGTTTCATAAACCCATCAAACAATACAAAGTAAATAAGAATTAACATTCATATGACAAGTCCTTTCCAGATATGCTCTCCAGCTAGAAAAATAAACAAATACAAGAATCAATACTGTATATAATACGTTTTCCCTTTTGTTTAGATTTCAGTAAGATATTTTAGAATTATACCTCTAGACATATAACTTGTGTTTTGCTCATTTTCTAACTAATTTTTACTGATAGATGATATATTTTATATTGATAACTGCATAGCTTACAAAAAATTGGTTAAATGATTAATTAGTAAGCATTTCATATTGAAATAGTGTTTATCTTATAGCTCATTCTTTGCCACAGTGAAATAACATATCATGAGTTTTCACTAAATTGGCAGGAAATATTACTTGTCATAAATAAGATAATTTATTAAAATTTATTTTGCTGCAAATGGAGCTCTCTTAATATTTACAATGTAAAGTTTTATTTTGTAAGATTCTTAATAGAAATTTTCATGGTTAAGAATAAATCAGTAAAATGTAATGAGATTTTAATATTTAAGTAATCAACACTTTGCAAGATCTAAGTCTCAAAGATTTGTGAAGCATTTCTTCTTAGCAACATATAAACCTGCAAGTTTCTACTTCCGTAAGATAAAGGAAAATATGGTTGCATTTTTGAATTTAGATGTAGAAGAAACACTGGATTTCAACCTTCAATTTGTAGGTGTGTAAATGGAATTCTTTGGAGGTTGTAAAGGTATCATCTCTTTACACATAATGGTCTTAGCAGAAGCAGGGCTCGAAGCTGTGTATTTGTGTTTCAACTAATTATATGATTTTTAAATTAAATCCCTATTTTATCTAAATTCATGTATACTCTTCACAACATGCCTTTTGCAGTTAGCATTTTCTATTTTTTACTATGATTTTAACTATACATGCTAATGATGCCAACTTGTAAAATGTGATATTGAAGCTTTTTGTCATTCTCATAGCATGTGAAAGAGCTTCCAGATCTTGAAGATTAAATCAGGAAATGTTTTTAAATAAGAAGAAAAATAATTGTTTCTGCTTTCTAGTATGCATTCAAAGGGAAACAATTTTATTTACAACTTTATGCATTTCAATAACAGCATCATGATTTTTCAATGCTTTACTTTGATTTTTAGATACTGTCACTAAAAAAAAAACCCTAATACTTTATGAGTGTTTACAATTTATATATTGCCATGAAACATTAAAAATAGGATTTCAGTCACTATGCATAAGATAGACTCAGAAAGAAAAAAACACTCTAAACTTATTTTGGTCTTTTGACTAAAATTTGTATTCACAAGGAATAACCCAGCAACTTTGAACATGCACGTCAGGTCTAATGCAGAGCTTCTATTAACTGTGGTCTCCTGGGATTCATACACATCATATGTGAAGTGAATGAACCAGCTATTACCTCAACCACAAAGAAATAAAAACTGGTGTATTTTTTTCTTATTTTTTCTTTTTACCTTTATAAGTGTCTTTCATTTCATTTTCATAGCTTAGTGGTTTATGTCACTAATAGAAAAGAAATTTAACAATAAATCTAAAGTATAATAATTTAAAAAATCAGAATTTAATTCTTCTGGTATTTCAGTGAATTAATACTAGAATCAGAAAACAAAACGCTTTATTCACACTTACAAGGACAATATTGATATTTTGTTTACATAGATTTTTCAATTGGCATCTTTGTTTCTCCTAAACATTATCAGGAAATGAAGTTTATGGCAAATGGAGCCAAAGAAACATCCTTAATTTGAAAGAGACAAAACAAACAAACAAACAAAACAATAAAAAGTTCAGTGGTGTGTGCCAAAAGTGGAAAAAGAGTAAAAGGGAGAATAGCTTTAACACTGGTTGATGAGGGAGTGACAAGAACAATTACCTCAACTTTTAAGAAAGGTAGGTTAACTATGTGAACATTTACTCCTGGACATACTTTTTATAACCTCTGTATATTTGTAACTAATAATTGTGTGTGTGTGTATATATATATGTGTATGTGTATATATATATGTATGTATATATATATATGAATGTATATATATAAAAACACATGACAAAGACCAAGTGGCATAAATCTGACATAATATTTTTATACAATAATTAGAAAACAGGTAACACATTTTCTTATGATTTTATTTTTTAAGAAAGGAAAACATGCATACTTGTAATATTGTCCTAAATTTCACTAAAGGAAATATGCTTTAAATAATTGGTTTTCATAGTAAGGATGTTTTTATTCATATTAATAATGGAAGCTCTACTTGCTTCTCAGAAGAGCTGAAAGCATTCTTGAGCATAAAGTCATACACCTTTTTGGGAAAAGGTGGTGTCTAAAGTAACCTGACAAGAAACTTCCTATGTGGAGCTGGCTTTATGTCTGATTATATTGATGAAGTTCAATTAAATATTACTAGAATTAAATATAGCTGCATGGAAGAGTCATTTTTAAAATTAATAAACTGTATTTAAGAGCAGTTTTATATTAACAGCAAAATTAAGTGGGAAGTACACAATTCTCATGTAGCTCCCATTCCCACTTAAATGCAGACTCCTCCATTCTTCACATCCTGCACTAAGGTTATGCATTTGTTACAACCTATGAATCTACAATGACACATAATTATCACCCAAAGTCTATAGTTTATATCAGGGTTCAGTCTCGCTGTTGAACATTCTATGTTTATGGACAAATGAATAAGGACACATATTCACTATGATGGTATCATACAGAACAGTTTTACTGCCTCCAAATCCTCTGTGCTCTGCCTATTCATCCCTTCCACCTCCCTAAACCCTGGAAACCACTAATTCTTTTATTGTCTTCACAGTTTTGCCTTTCTAGGATGACATATAGTTGGAAGTACAGTCTGCAGCCCTTTCATATTGGCTTATTTTACTTAATAACATGCATTTCAGTTTCCTCCGTGTCTTTTAATGGGTATATACTTCATTTCTCTTTGTTGGTGAGTAATACCCCATTTTCTAGATATAGCCCTGTTTATTTATTCGTTCACCCACTGAAGGATATCTGGCAGATATCCAGCTACACAAAAATTTATGATATGTTTCTTATTTTCAGTACTGGTTCAAATATTTTTGTTTGTAAAATTATTTGGCAAATTAATAACAACTGAATTCTAACAAAAATATATATAAAGTTTTCCTGAGTGAATAGATAAATGTAGCCAAAGAAATATTGAAAAAGAATGATTTGGAGCATCATCTATACGCCATTTAATGTTAAAATATGAGGCAGATGTCAAAGAAATATCTAGAATATGGGCATTAAATGAAGAGTAGTTTTCAAGTAATAAAACTTCATTCAAATTTATTTTTAGAAAAAAATCAACTAATTTATTTTTAAGCTGAATTATCATGCACACTGAAAAAATGTATATACCTGTACTTCTTGAAATTGTACAAAATTGATGCTAGTGGAAATCATAATTCATTTTACTAACTGAAATCTCAGGTTTCTTATGTGTATATTCAGCAGTAAGTTTTAAAAATTCTTGAGTTCATTTTAAAAATAAAATATAGAATGCATAATGTAGGTAAAATAAAAGACATTCGATTCCTATAAAAAACTGCACAGCTCAAATGTAATTACCTTATTGACATCATGATAAATTTAGTTTAGAGAGTTCAAATAAACATCTGTTACCTCCACTCACAAATGTGTTCAAGCATTCATGCTGCAAATGCTTATCATATTTTTAAGTGAGAATAATTTATACTCCATTTACAGTCTATCTTTCAGCATGCTTGAATGTGACTCTGAGAGAAAGGTTTATTAATAAACTGTAGTTTATGGGAAAATCACTTAAACTTGATAAAAGACAATTATAATAACAAAGACTTTTAGTTTAATTGTAGTGATCTAGTTTCACCTACATTAGTCCACAAACCTATAATGAGATAAACTTAAGGTGATGTTTTACATGAATATATCCACAACCAAGATAATATAAATTTTCCAAAAGTGCATCCATCTTTTTGGGGGGTGGTGGGAGAAAGAGAGAAGTTGGGAAAATGGTAACTGCTGAATGAAGGTAGGAGAAAGCTGCAAAATAGTGCATTCATGAAGAAAGATATGACCAAAAAGGAGTCTTTCTTTCAGCATATTGGAGAGGCTCATATCACTGAGTTTGTAGATGGGCAGAGGGTAAGCAATAGATGTCAGATTGAAAAACAGTCATGACTTAAAATATATCTAGACAGGATTTAGCTATATTCCCAACCCCTTTCTCCATATAGAAATCTCTGCAGATAGGAACATAGGAATAAAACTTTGATTCACTAAGGAAATGATCATGATCAAATGTTCCTAAATGCTTGTATTTAGGTATTTTCCAGAGTAAAGGCACAGAGCACTGAGGCACCATTTTGTTTCTGTTGTTTTTATAACTCTTAAATCAATTTGAAACCAACAGTATCTGAATTCATGATATAATAGATATTATAATAAAGTAATATAAATATTGATTCTAAAGGAAAGCAGTAAAATCCTAGGAATATGCTTAAAAGTGCAGAGAGACAATTATGTGTATTTGTGCATACAACAAAACTCTACTGATGTTCCAAAGAGATTCACAAAAGAGTACACCCATGAAAAAAGTCTCTACTTGATATGACAAAGTAACATATAGAAATAACTGCAATGAAGATAGCATTTAATTAATAAGCCTGACATAAGAGAGAGAACATGTGTAAATAGCAAAGGCAAATGAAATTATAAAGTTAAAAATTAAAAAAGAAATGTAAAATGGTGGGGATAGAAAACATACAAGAAAGAAATATCTATATATTAAGGGCACGTGTTTACATATTGATAGAGCTCACTATACTCAAAATTGAAACACAAAAGACTCAGCCCTAGAAAAATTATCCTGAAAGTTCAGAGCACTAGGGATAAAGAAAAAATTTTAAAGTTTTCTAAAGATAACGAAAAGGTAAAAGAGGAAGGAATATCATGTTCTCAAATGGCTCTTGAGCAATACAAGATAATGTAATAAGTTCATTTCAAATTTATAAGGCAAAAATAATTTCATTTAATATTGTATCTACATTCAGGCCATCAACACTTAATCAAGTTTGTTACCATATTATTTTCAAATATGTCCACATTCAACATCTGAGGATATTCTATGAGGATCGTGTGTGTGTTGGGGGAGACAGGGTGTACAGAAAAAATCCACAAAGGAAGAAAAGAAAAATATAGGAATACATGCAATTCAGGAGAGTAGATTCCAGACAGGAGAATAATAAATGAATTTCCACAGTAACTTGCACAATATCCTTGAACAGTTGGTAGAGACTGTTCCACATTCATCTTAATATAATTTTTTAGATTATTTAAATTAGTCTTTTGAGAGATATATCAAAATAAATGGATGGTACAAGAGTTTGTATATGGATTCATTAGAAATGATATATACTTATATAGATGTCTTAATAGCTTATACAAGAGACAAGTAACAAATTCTGAATATAATTATTCAATTGTCTTAACTTTATTGTTACTTTATACTTTTATAATTTTTAAGTCTCTTGAAAATAAAAACTCATTTAAACATTTTTTATATTCATTTCCTCTTCCATCAAATTGAAGTTGCTTCTTTTTATGTTTTCTTTTTTTTTTTTTTTTTGAGACAGGGTCTCCCTCTGTCACCCAGGCTGGAGTGCAGTAGCACAATCACAGCTCACTGCAGCCTTGACCTCCCAGGTTCAAGCTATCCTTTCACCTCAGCTTCCTGAACAGCGTACATCACGGCTAATTTTTAAATTTTCTGTAGAGGTGAAATCTCCCTGTGTTGCCAAAGCTGGTCTGGAACTCCTGGGCTTAAGTGACCTTGCCACTCAGCCTCCCAAAGTTCTTGGATTATAGGCTTAGCTACTAACTGACCTGAAGTTACATTTAATAATGTCTATATACTTTTATTGGGCAGTTTGGTGCCCCCCTAGATATGTAAAACTAAATAGCACATTACTCCTGAACCCCAAACTGTAAAAAACTAACCATAGTTACAACCAACTAAACAAACAAAAACAACCAAAGAAAATTTGGCAGATTGTGGAAATTAGGCAAAGCTAGCAGAGGTGACCTACAGGGTGGCGAATGTCTTGGATTTTGTGTGTGTGTGTGTGTGTGTGTTTTGAGACTTTTCTGACATAACACAATGTTATTCCTTAAAGAACTGGAAGAAGTAAACCATAGTAAAGAAAATAGAAAGAGTGAAATCAGCAAGATATAAAAACAAAACAAAACAAAAACCAGACAGATAATATTCAGCAGTAATAAAACCAAAAGCTGATTCATGACACGATCAACAACATAGGCAGATTTTCTATAGCTAGACTGATTCTGAGGGGAAAGAAGAGAGAGAGAGAACACAAAACATCACATCAAGAATTGAATAACACAGACCCTATTGACATTTATAGGATAATAAGATAATATGACAAATAGTATTCTGCCATAATAGTCTTAATAACCAGAATAAAAAATTGACAAGAAAGGGAAAAATAGTGAAAGCTTTATGTCTATCATCAAATAGAATGTGTTAAAAAATCATTTCATGAAGTAACTTTCAAGCAAACACGAATTTAATAAGGAATTCTATCAAACATTAAAAAAGTTATACCATCAAAGTTATACAAACTTTTTCAGATATTGGAATAATAGAAATTGTATCCACTTAAACTATTCTATGAGATTGATAGTGACAGGAGAGAGACAAATTCCTAGGCAGATAGGGGTGGGTCCCTGGTGAAACTTGACCTTCAAGCCAAAGACAATCTAAAGCCTGAAAAACGAGTTACCAGTTCTGGATAGAACCCACAGAATGGAGTGAGAATTTCCATTCCCATTTTGCCCATTCTCTGTCTCTATTGGTTCTTTCTGAATGATGCCTTGTAACTAATGGAATTGTGCCTTATCCAAGACTATGTTGCATATGTCTACTTTCTCCCAATTGGTTTCTGTCACAAGCCAATCGAAGGGTTCCTTTTCCAAGCCTACCCACAGACCAATCAGCACGCATTTCCCCATTCTAAGCACATAAAAACTCCAGACTCAGCGTCACAGCCGGTTACCCACTTTTGGGTCCCCTCTTGCTGTCAAAAGCTTTTCTTTTGCTCAATAAATTCTACACCACCTTATCCCTTCTCTAGTGTCCATGTATCTTATTCCTATTGGTCATGAGATAAAGACCCACAACCTGCTGAACTGTGAGAGTAAAAGAGCTGTGACACTCCTGCTGCCAAACTATGGGAGTGAAAAAGCTGCAACAAGATCATCACAAAACTAGTACACAACAATAATAAAAAAGATAAATATTAATACTCCTCAATAACATAAATTTTTTTTATTTTTTCATTTTTTGATAATTTTTATGGGTACATAGTAGGATAGGAGGTCTATTTATTTATGGGATACATGAGCTACTTTTATATATGCATAAAATGTGTAATAACTACATCAGGATGCATGGGGTATCCATAACCTCAAGCATTTATCCTTTCTTTGTGTTACAAACATTCAAATTATTTGCTTTTATTTTTAAATATACAATAAATTACCATTAACTGTAGTCACCCTGTTGTGTTATCAAATACTAGGTCTTATTCATTCTAGCTATGTTTTTGTACCCATTAACCATCCCCACTTTTCCCCACTTACCAACCCCATCACCCTTCCCAGTAACCATCATTCTACTCTCTATCTCCGTAAGTTCAATTGTTTTAATATTTTAGTTTCCACAAATGAGTGAGAACATGTGAAGTTTATCTTTCTATGCCTGGCTTATTTCATTTAACATAATGCCCACCAGCTTCATCTATGTTGTTGCAAATGACAGGATCTCATTCTTTTTATGGCCAAATATTACTCCATTCTGTATATGTACCACATTTAAAAAATTTGTTCACTTGGTGCACACTGAAGTTGCTTCCACATCCTGGCTATTGTTAATAGTGCTTCAATAAACATGGGAGTGGAGATATATGTGTTATACTGATTTCCTTTATTTTGGGTATATACCTTGCAGTAGGATTGTTGGATCATATGGTAACTCTACTTTTAGTTTGTGAAGAATTTCCATACTGTTATCCATAATGGCTGTACTAATTTACATTCCAAGTAACCATGTAGGAGGGTTCCCTTTTCTCCACATTACTGCCAGCATTTGTTATTGCTTCTTTTGGATAAAAGCCATTTTAACTTGGGTGAGATGCTGTCTAAGAGTTTTGATTTGCATTTCCTTGATGATCAATGATTTTGAGTACCTTTTAATATAATTGTTTGCTATTTGTATGTCCTGTTTTGAGAAATGTCTATTCAGATCTTTAGCCCATTTTTAATCAGATAATTATATATTTTTTCCTATAGAGTTGTTTGAGCTCCTTATACATTCTGGTTATTAATCCCTTATCAGACAGGTATTTTGCAAGTATTTGTTCCCATTCTGTGGGTTGTTCCTTCACTTTGTTGATTGTTTCCTTTTGCTGTGCAGAAGCTTTTTAACTTGATATAATTCTACTTGTCCATTTTTCCTGTGGTTACCTGTGCATTTAGGGTACTCAATAAATTTTTGCCAAGACCAAAGTCCTGGAGACTTTTCTCAATGTTTTATTTTAGCAGTTTCATTATTAGAGGTCTTAAATTTAGTCTTAATCCATTTTAAACAATATTCTTTATAAGACATTATCAAATTAATTCTGACAATACATAAAATGAAAAGTATATTATAACCAAATATAGTTTACCCTAAGAATGCACTGTTTGGTATTTAAAAAATATACATAATTCACCATATAAAATAAATATAATAGGAATAGCATATGACCATTTTAATATAAACAAAAAATTAATTCCAAAAATTTAAAAGCCTTTCATACTTTTAAGAAAAAGGTCTGCAAATAGGAATAATAGAAATCTTCCTCAAATTTATAAAAGATGTCTATAAAAAATCTACAGTCACTATCGTATTTAACAGTGAAAGATTGAATGGTTTTGTGAGGACCATCTCAGAGTTCTAGTGTTGATATGCAGATTATTTTAAGCTGAAGATATTTGAGATTCTGCAAATTCAGAGAGGCCTTCTCTGAGCTTCCTTTATCTGATTAACAGCAGGAACTTCTGGGAAATGAGACTACCATAAACCCCTTCTCCAGCGGAGTTTCATGGCCATAAAGCTGACCTAAAGCCCTTGAGTACCTGCATAAGCAAATGTTATCAGGAGCTTTCTTACCTCCTATTTGTCCTCCTTAAAAACAAACAAACAAACAAACAAAAAACAACAAGAAGTTTTCTCCATAAAGAAACCTATTTGTTCTTCACTTAATAGCCCTTTTTATCTACCTGTCTTTTCCCTTCTAGGGTAGGTATACAAGCCTCTAACTTTAACCATTTAATGAACTCTGCCTACTTCTTTTGTTAGCTTTTTTTCCTTTTGTTCCTACAAATAAATCTATTTTTTTTAATCTCTCTTGCCTGTTAATTTGCCTTTTTTCCAGTTTAATTCACAGGCCCCCCAGGGAAAGAAATTAAGGTTAGGGAAAAGTCATCCCCTCAAAACACCTTAATATTTACCATTTCTTTGTATTGATGTACTAGAGGTGCTGGCTATTACAATAAGACAACAACTACAAAAAAAATAGTAAAAGCCATAAACATGGGAAAGAAACTAGTGAAACTGTCCATATTTGTACCTTGCATAAGTTTTTATTTAGAATATCCAAAAGATTCAATGATAACAAGAAATAATAAAGGAATTTAGTGAGAAAGCAGAAAAAAAGTTATCAAACAAATATATATACTTTAGAAAAATTTTGAAAATATAAATAATTACAAGTACAGTGATGTGAAAGAACTTTAAATATCTATGAACAGCAGAAGAAGTCCACAATTCTACAGGAAAAACTATAGCACATTGTTGATAGTTAAGTTCTAAATACATGCAGCAAGATGCCATGTTAATAAATCAGCAAACTCAATATTCTTAAGATGGTAATCTCTCTCAAATTGATCTAAAGATAAAAAGAATTCTAATACAAATGGTGAGAGGCTGATTTGTATACCTTACAAGAAAATTCTAAATTTAAAGGGAAATACAAAGAAGCTAGAAAATGACAGATACAATAAATGAACAAATTTAGATAATTTATGTTATATGAGTTTACTATTTCCTATGGAGCTATATTAATCAATACAGTTTATTAACAATGAAAGGTGGACACACGGAAATATTGGATAAAATAAATTATCCAGAAGTAAATCCATGTACAATGAATTAATTTTCAACAAAGCTATAAAACCACTTCAACAGAGAAAGAAAAGTCTGTAACAAATGGTGTTAACAGACTCTCCACAGAGGAATAAAAGAGCATCAAATTTGATATCATAGCATGCTCAAAATGTAACCTAAAATTAACCATAGACATAACTATCAAACCTATAAACAGAAACTTCTAAAAGAAGATATGAATGAGATACAATATTTCTCAACTTCAGATAAGTAAATACTCCTTAGATTAGTAACACAAAAACACAAGTTACAGAATAAAATTATCCGAAAGCATACTATATTAAAGCAAAAACTTTCGCTCTTCAAATGTTTCCAGAAAACACAAAAAGATACTCGCCATCAACATACAGAGACTCGGATAAAATATTTGTCACATGTGTAATAGACAAAGGAATTATACTGAGAATATATACATGCCTCTTAAAACGCCAAAGTAAAAAGAGAAATAGCCCAATTATAATATGGACAAACATTTCTTTCACAAGGAAAGCTACAAGAATGTCCAATTCACATACAAAATAAATGCTAATCATTAGCCATCAGAAAGATCCAAATTAAAACTACAAGGTCATGCCACTAAATATCCACAAGATTGATTTAAAATTTAAGAGTGACAACGTCAAGCAATGTGATGAAATATGGGGGAACTAGAATTCTCACAGATTTTCTATATGACTCAGATATTCTAAGTGGATTTCTTTCTTAAAATATAAAAACATATACCTGTGTGACTCAGTCATTCTGCTTCTAGGGATTTATCAAACAAAAGTAAACTTATAGCTACATTAAGACTTTTATTCCAATATTCATAGCATCTTCATTTTTGTAATAGCTGATGAGATAGTGGGAAAATATCCATCAACCTATGAATTATAAATCAATAAAGGTATTCTCATACAAGGGAATACTCATCAGCTATAAAAAGAAACAAGCTATACATGTTTGCAAAAATCCAAAATCACTTCAAAAATAAAAAAAATCAGCCTCCCTCCCCACCAAAATATATACTAAATGATCTCACACTGAAAAATACATACTGTAATATTGTCATTCTAGAAGAGCAAGTTAATCTGTTTAGTGAAAGAAACGAAATCAATGGTTGCCTAGAAACAAGTAAGGGAGTAATAAATTGAAAAGGGGAATGAGGAAAAATTTAGAAGGGATGGAAGTGTTCATTATAGTGATTGTGGGGAGAGTTTTATGTATATATACTTGTGTCAAAAGTGATCAAATTGTACTGTTTCAATAAATGGAGTTTATTTGCCTTCTATTATATTTTAATGAAGATACATAAAAAAGCATGTATGTCCTGAAATTATTTTTTAAAGAAATATATAATAATTCTCTTTAATCATCTGAGAAAATGCTTTCCTAAAGTTAATAATAGATAACTTTGGATTGTGAAGTTTTGTGTTGTATTTTGCTGTTACAATTTTTGTTTCATATATTGTTTTACTTTTGTAATGGTTGTGCTTCATTTGTATTGCTGAACTATTAAAATTCAATTAACGTATTAACAAGGTCTCCATAATCAGAGATAAGAGAGATGGTGGAAATTATTCCCTGAGCAAATCAAGGACCTCATATAATACAAAAACAAAGGTATCTTTGATTTACTTAGAAGGTCTTCACTTTGTGTTTCCAGCACCAAGCATAGTGCACATGTGTTATAGGTATTCACATACAAAACATATATAGTCTATTTTAGAGTATATTAATGCTATTTACTCATAAGCTATTAAAATATCAGATAGATTAATTAACTAACATTGTCTACTTATTTTATATAATTGGTATTGCACTTGGTGCTATTTGATTTAATCCCCAGAACAAACATTTGTTTGTACTTTTGGGATGATTCTTGGACAGCTAACGAAGAACAAAACGCAGCAAATTCAAATGCTCGTGGCATTTATTTTTTATAGTAAAACTGGCAAGATAGTTCTCATTACACCCATTTTACCCATCAGGAAACTGTATTATACAATTGGTTTGGACACGTCAGTAACCCACATATCAGCAGAGGTATATTTCCTTTTGAGCTTCAAATAAAATTTCCTGTAACCTTATGCCATGTTCAACAAGCAGGAGGCGAGTATAGGGTTTGCAAATGTAAATCTGGCTCTGAGCTGCTGTTTCTGATGCATTAGTTAGTGAACTGCTCACATTATCATCTTTTGATTTCTTTACAGTTTCCAGATAATAATGAACTCAAATAACACAGATATGGTTGTCAGCTGTTTTCTTTAATTTCCATAAAAGAACAAATATAAAAACAGTTACAGTGAAGAACAACCACCACCAGAGAAAACAGCCAAAGAAATGAAAGCAGCATGAATTAAATAATAAAACATTAATGTTAAGTAAAATTTAGTCATTTCTGACAGTGCGAGCTCTCTTCTCTGCTTTCATTCTTCTTCTGTTTGCTCCAGACTTCATGCTCATGGACATGTTCAACGCATGACGGTTAAATATGTATTTGTTGTATCCTGCTAAGCTCTTCTAGGGCCTTAACTTGCATCTAGAGTAGTGATGTTCATAAACAGCTTTTTATACAAATCGTAAGTTGACAAGCAAACATACGTTTGCATAAAATCAATATCAAGTAAGTGGTAAATGAAGCTGGTATTCACATATCTCCAAAGAGCAAAGACTTTTCACTGTACCTGCTGCCTCATATCTGTTAATAATAGCAAAAAAAATTATAGAGTACAACATATGAAGATTATCTCTTTTGAGCATACCACATGGCAGGAGCAATGTAGCATGTAAGCATCCTACTTGTGAAAATAGCTAAATGTATTTATTGATCACTATGGACCAAGAAATATGATCAGAGTGTATATCTGTTTCCTGATCCCTTTACAATAGCCATAAGAAGATACACATATTCTTATCATTAGGTACCACTGGTGTAGAATAAATCCACAGTGACAGATCTAGTAAGTTGTGGTGGCATTATCTCAAGCAAGTCTGTCTTATTCCAGAGCTTATCGTGTTAACTACTATTCTACACTACTGGCATATTATTCAAAAATTATATGAGCATTGCAGATTTGGCAGAGGCAGATAATGGGGTGCTTAGAAATCAAATAACTTTTTCCTGAGTGGCAAAACTGGTAATGATGGAATTTCTAAACCTAACCTTTTTCTGTGGCTCCAAACTCATGCTCATTTCACATCACCATGCTACTGCTCTAATCAATGCCATTTCTGCTTTCAGAAGCCAAGATTCATCACATCTACAAATTCTAATTAAATCTAGTCAGCCTATTTTTTTTGGATGGGGCTATTGTAGTGTGAAGCCAAAAACTTCAGTGATCTGTAAATGACATTAACTAAGGCTCACATTGTAGTCCCAGTGTGATGTTTAAAATTTGTCTTCTTGATACATGTGGCCTTTCAACAAGCTTATTCTTTTAAGACAATATATGTAATGTTTCAGAATTCAATATCATTAGTAATAGGTTTCTGTTTTCAAGTTGATTCATTATCATACAATAAAGTATTGTTAGTTGTCTTAAATGTTACACTATTTATTATTGAATTAGCATTGAGTTGATTTAAAATAGGTGCCAGACAGAATGCTCTAAGTATGAATTGGTTTATGAAAAAAATTATATATTACATATATACACACACATTATTATATAGACCCCAAAATTTATTTTTGTCAAACATTAATTTGTTGAATAATTTATCTTCTGCAATAGATGATTATTAAAATAAGCTGTTATGGATCTTACACAAATAACTTTATAAAGCTTCAAAATCCATAACATTACAAAGAATTTTTTCTACCAAGGCATAATTAACAAAATGTCATCCACACTGAAAACCATATAGGATATAAGCCATTTCCATAATTTTATATTATGTTGAACTAAACAATGGTTTACAGTACATATTAGCTATCAATATGTATTTGTAAATCTATCCTCAAAGATATAATCAATTAGTGCAATTTTTGTGAAAGCCATATATTTAAAACATACTTTATTCAATATGAGAGCTCTTATCCCAAGAGAAGAATAAGTATTTCAGTTCTCTCTGAAAGAAAAACAATATTAGAGTATTTTTAAAGTTGTAAAAACTCAGTATGTTCTTCCGTTATTTAATTGAATAATGAAAAAGTTTAAAATAGATAATATAACGATTCATAAGCCTTAAACCTACAACACTACTTTTTCCCCCAATTTTACTTTTTATAATTATTTTTATTTGACACATAATCATTGTACATATTTATAGGGTATAGTGTGATGTTAGGGTATAGTGTGATGTTTCAGTACATGTGTACATTGCATATTGATCAAATAATGATAATTTGTTTGTTTACCATCTCATTTATAATGTCTTTGTAGTTGGAATGAAATACATCTTAAAATGGTTGTCTACTATTAATGTGACATCTTTTCATTTTGTCCAATAGCCTTTATTGAAGCATTTCCCCCAAATTAATGATTAATAATATAAAGATAGAATATAATCTATTTATTTCATTAATTTGAGAATCAAGTATGAAAGATAGAAAATTTGGGAAGTTACATATGAGATCCTCATTATTGTGTATTTGTTTTAAAAGAATAAAACAAACTAAATACAAGCATCTTCTTCAGTTACTTTAAATATTACAGTAGTTTTACAGGAAAGATGATACATTTATTTTCCTGAAACACATTTTTTTTTTAATAGTGAAAATAGGAGAGGGTTACTAGTCCATTTTTCACAAAAATACAAGATATTTTAAGATAAACTATTCTTTTTTGAGAATAAGCATAAACAAAATGAAACAAAAAATATGATTCAAAAGGTATTTGTTTTCTAATTTTGACAAACTTAAAATATATATGTACTAAATGACAGGGAGGTTTGGCATATGCTAATTTATAGGGTTAGAGGCTGGCAGAACTGGAATAATGGCACAGCTCATATTCAAACTCAAGATATCCCTGAACAGGGCAATCATCAGGAGGCCGCCGGGTTACAAAATTGCACTTGTGATGACCTGGTCTCTGGAAGGGTTTGGCTGGAAAATGGCATGAGAAAACTCCTTAAGGTGGAGAACATACAGTCAGTCCTCACTTATCCTTGTCAATAGGTCCTTGAAAACCACTACTTTACATGAAATTGTGCAGAACAAAATTTGTATAGGCTAATTAATATAAACAAGAGTTAAGTTCCTGTGCTATATTTCTGGTGAGAAAAACATCACCAAACTTCTAAATAAAAACTCAAAACACGCTTAATATTAAATATTGAAGTAAATGTGAACTCTATATATATTTACAAAATATTAATAAATCAAGTAAGATTATTATTCACCCAGTAATTTCAGTTTGGGTAAAGCCTTTCCCAGCAGTTCAGAGGACAGGTAAGGAAGAAATCCCTAGACAAAACACTGTTTCATGGCAAGGCATACTCACTCACGCACACACACTCACTCAGACTGGGACAATGCAGATACATCAGTGAACTCAATGTGCACAGCTTTGGGATGTTGGAGGAAATTGAAGTGCCCTGAGAAAACCCATGCAGACATCAGGAAAACATCCAAACTCCACACAGAGAGTGGCACTGCTGGGAGTCAATTTTTTTTTTTCTCATCAACATTATACTGAAATGAAGTTGAATGAAACAATGTTATTCAAGAACCTGCTCTAGAAGGTATCTGTTTTGACTGGTGATGCCATATATGAATAGAATCATTAAAACTCAATGAAAAACAATAATTTATAGTACATTTAAAAATAACTCAAAGATTGTAATTGTACCATTCATAACACACACAAAAAAACTGTGTGAGGTAATGGATACCCCATTTACTCTGATGTGATTATTACATATAGCATGCCTTTATCAAAATATCTCATGTATCTCATAAATATATACACAGACTATATACCCATAAAAATCAAAATTAAAAAACAATTCAATGAACTGATGATTTTAAAAAGACAAAAGCAGTGATTTTTAAATAACATACATTGCAGGAAGCATAAAATATAATTTTCTTATTGCAAGCAAGAAAAACTGGCTCTAGCTTACTTAAAAGACTTAAAAGAAAATGTATTAGAATAAAATTTGAGGAAGCTCTAGCCAGAGCAATTAGGCAAGAGAAAGAAAGAAAGGGCATCCAAGTTGGAAAAGAGGAAGTCAGACTATCTCTGTTTGCTGATGATAGAATTGTATACCTAGGAAACCTTAAAGACTCCTCCCAAAACTCCAAGATTTGATAAATGAATTCAGTAAAGTCTCAAGTTATAAAATCTATGTCAAAAATTAGTAGCACTGCTATACACCATTTCTTTTTTAAACTTCCTAAAATGTATATGGCAAATATTTAGTTTTTAATTACACTGGGTAGAATTTACAACTTTCATAAATTATGCTACAGTTGAATATTTTGCATAGTAGTGGTCTGAAAGACCAATAAATCTAGTAACTGCCATGAAGTTTGCTAATTTTAAAATATGGAAATATGTGAAAACTTCGAAAATCTAAACTACGATGTGTAGGCCAGTTTTTCATAGATTTAGGTTTTATCATTTTTTAAAAAATATATAAATCATCAATATAATACAATTCAAAAATATCTGGTTCTACATGTTAGCTTATGCTACATTTAAAGCATTACATTAAAATCTTGATAAAATAACATTCTGCTTGATTATAATTTTTTACTTGATAGATTTTTAGTGGCTTTAATTCTTATTCCATGATTTATTTTTATTTTAAATTAATATAATGATTATCAATTTTATAAATTGCTTCTGACAGTGAAAATAATCATGTGACTTTCAGAATGAGGTCAGCTCCTCTCAGTAACACTGTAATATATCACAATGATTCAAGTTTCTCTATTACAGGCAAATGTAAAGGACAAGATGACTTTGTAACCCCGATTGTCTGGGAACACTGCCAAAAACCGGATTTTGTGCTACACTAATGTAATGGAGAGAGGTTCACTTTTGAATTGCATGATGTTCTATTGGATTTAAAAAACAAAAAAAGTCACAAAACATTTACCATAACGTTGACTGGTCATTAGGTAGAAAATCCTGATTATAATGTAAGGGCAAAATTAAAAAGGCATATATATCACATATTGTAATAGAGTTATTAAAATGAACAGATATTATAATAGCTATATTAGGGATATACAAATTATAATAAATGCATTATTAATAATTTATACTACACCGCATTTATATTGTTTTTTACTGTATACTATGCACTCTTCTGGGCACTAGAGCTAGAAAATCAACAGAACCGACAACAGCAGATGTCACTTTCTCAGGAATTTATCATTTGTTTGGGGGAAGGCATACAACAAATCCTTAATAAAAAATAACAGATAATGATCAGTGCCATGATGAAAACTAGATACCACATTATGAGAAAGAGCGGGATGTTTTACTTAAAACACACCCGGAGAAGGTGATATTATAGATTGAATTGTACTTTCCAAAAAGGTGTATGGAAGCGCCAAACCTTGTACTTGTGAATGTAACCTTATTTCAAAAGAAGGTCCTTGGAGATATAAGCCAATTAAGAGGTCACTAGAATGGGCCCTAATCTAATGTGATTGTTGATTTTTAAAAAAGAGAAAAATGTAGGCACAGAGACAGAAGGGAGAGCACTGTGTGAATAGAGAGGCAGAGATTAGAATGCTGTATCAATAGACTAAGGCCTGCCAAAGCTTTCCGAATCCAAGGCTAGGAGTGGAACACGAGGTAGATTGTTTTTCAGAGAGCTCAACAGGAATGAACACTGCCAGTACCTTGATTTTGAACTTCTAGTCTCCAGAACTGTGAGGCATAAATTGTTATTTTAATCCACCTAGTTTGCAGTACTTTGTTAGGAAGCTGATATGAATGATATTTAATTTCAGAACTAATTTATAATAAAAGTCAGCTCTGTGAAGAATTGGGGAAGATCATTCTGAATAGAAAAGTCAGATGCTGCAGAGACTTAAGGCAGGGGCAATATACCTTAGGCACAAGACATAGAAAGAAGGTGGTTGTGTGTGTAGTGTGAAGATAATTTGGTAGGGAGACAATTGTAATAAGTGTGAAAAAAAAATAACAAATCTTGAGACACCCAAATCACTAAGCCAAGGGAAAAGTCAAGCTGGGAACAACTTCAGGGAAACCTGCCTCCCATTTTATTCCTAAGTAAGATGGCTACAAAGATAAAAAAGCTACAAACTTCCCTCGCAATTTGCCCACAAATTCCTTGTGGGCCTCAAGATCTTTACCCTAAACCAGCTCAGTTAAATTTCATTGGCAATATAAACTGATGGCTTATCTTGAAATTCTTTGAAATTCTATTTCAAAATGAACACTCTGGAGAATGGATAGTGGAAAGAGGAGGTGGACAAGAGTGGAGCCCGCAGAGCAGTTCGGTATGTACTGTAGTGACTGGTGTCCTGAACCATAAATGCCTGCAATTTTTAGGCAGTTGATCAGTATTGGAGATGGTGAAGAGTTAAAGATTTGTGATATATTGACCAGAATTACTGGCAGGAGGATGTGTGTAGTGAAAATGATTAGAAATCGAAAATAACTTAGGTGTTTTGGGCTTGAAGTGCTGGGTAGTTTGTTGAGATCATGTCCTGACGTCAGAAACATTTTGGTCAGGGGCCACAAGTTCACTTTGGACATTCCAGGAAAGAAAAGTCTATTAGCTATGAAATTATAATGTTAAATTTATAGGTTTTAAACATTACAAATTTAGAATTCGGGGTGACCCTGTGTGTGAAGGAATATATCTTGAATAAATCAAAATAAAGTTGATATTTAAAGCTCCAGACCTAGATACATAAGATGCCCATCATTAGAGGAATATATGTGCTTATGAATTACTCTCTAAGGTCTACAATATTCAAAACTGGTCAGCTGTGGAGCACACAAAGTATATTGATCAACAATGACCTTGAGATAGATGAAAACTCCAGATTTGATTCAGAAATCAAAAGCAGAAAACCAAATCAGCACTCAGGAACAGATTCCTGCAGACACACAGGTCTAGCACACAAAGAATGGGTTATATTACCATTCTTAGAGAAAGGAATGAGTTACGTACTGAAATGAATCAAAGGCGATTCCAAGCAGAGGAACGAACGTGTCCAAATTTCTGGGGGCAAAGGGGCACACGATACATTAAAATAAATAGAAAAGAAATCCTTTCAGTATGATTAAAGGTAAGTAATAAAAAATGAGACCAGGGATGTGATCAAACAACAGGCCAATTGTTCTTAGTAAAACCCGTATCAAGTATGTTGGACTTTACCCTTACTGGCATGGGATGTCTTTGAATAATTTAGACCAAGAGAATGGCTGTATTACGTTAAACTATCATTCACCTGTGGTGTGAATAACAGATTTGAGAGCAGTATTAGTAAGTCCCTACTATGCTGTATTCATGTTTCTTTAATAACTGCCCCTTCATATTTCCTTAATAACATTATGTCACTGCAACATGAAACTTCATGAATACTTCAAGAAACTTCCAGAATAAACATGTTTCATGACTGTTCTTACCAACCTAAAATAAGACCTACAATGAAGATCATAACATTGTTCAGTTACCTGGAGCAGTCTTGGTCTACTCCTGTGTTTTTGGCATAATTAAGTGTATCCTTTCATCCTTAAAATGTTCCAAGTCAGGGGTGTTCTAGCGAATGTTCAACAACTGCTGGAGAGTGGCAGGTCCTAATTTGTAGCATTAGCTGATTTCCACAGTGAAAAAAATACCACTATGGTGACCACTTCAAGTGAATCATTTTTAAAACCTGGCTTACAAAACTTTTTTTAACAATCAGCTCATCCAAGCTAGTAAAATTCAGTTTCAGTCCAGAACTGGTTCGATTTTCTATAACAACAAATTATCTATTATTAGTACTCTTCTACATTCAAATGGAACTCCGTTTTGATTAAAAATTAAATGGTCACCTTACCTAAAAATGAAAGGTGTTACTGAGGATAAGTCGTATAAACATACTAAGTAAATGTTAGCTTGTACCATGCTTTGTAAATGCAGTCAGTCTGTATTTCACAAGGAAACGAAATGTAGGGTAACAATATCAATGCAAATACTTTTCCTAAAACAAAAATATTAAGTTATCAGATCAATAATTTTATAGCTCATATATTATACTTTATTAAATACTGGCCTATATAGAGTCCACAATTATAAATGTTATTTTTGAAGGAATTTTCTTTTTATATAAAAATATTTATGCACAATATTACCAGTATCTTCTAAAGCTTACTTTGGAGTGTTTTAAAACAAATCTTTAACTTTTGATTGTAGATTTTTCTCCACAAATTGAATACTTATATCATTATTTATTTGATATCATTATTAACAAATTGCATAATAAGTGTTGAAACAGTTGAAATGCTTTCTATTATATTATTTTAATATAATAGATAGATTTTAATTAAAACTAATTAGGGCCCAGAAATCATTTTAATTACTAACTAACAAAATGAAAAAAATGATGAAATATCTTCAAATCAGAATTACTAATAAGCCAGATAAGTCAATGTGTATAAAATAGGCTGCAACAACATTACAAGTAACATCAAATAAGAGAAATGAAAAAGCTGGTTTTGCATAACATAATTTCTTATGTAAAAAGTACTCATTTGGCTTACCAGACATTTTGAAGAGTTATTAGTATAAATCATCAATGTTAAAAAATGTGAAATGCCAGTAGTACCAGCTAACCAGGTGCAATTCATAAAATCTGCTTTAATCAAGATATTTGTCAAATTAAAATGTAAATTAGGACTAATTTACAAAAACATGATAATGGTTTTTAAAATCGTAAAGGAATTCATATAGAGATGTAATAGCAAATTCTGTTAAGAATGTTTATTTGAGAATCTTTTCCGCCAAATTAGAAAAAAAAGCCTAAGACTTCTGTCGTGCATGTAGCAACCATCTTTTTCTGCAATTCATCCAGGATCTGAGTTATAAATGGTTCTTGCAAATGTCAGCCAGAATTCTCCATATTAAGGAGAATGTTCAAGGGTATCCTGTGGGGAAAGGAGAATTTAGTTTTAATGAGTCAATCTTTCTTTCTGTTTGGTGTGCTTTAGCTTTTCTGTTCTGAGTCTTAATGGTTATTGCTGGAATGGTCTCACTTGGCACATTGCACTGAGATGGATTGCTATTTGCTCACAGGAAAAGTTTTGTAACTGACTAATTATGTAACTCATTGCAATATTTTCCTCATCTCAACAACTACAGTCTGGATACAGATTGTGTATGTATGTGTGTATGTGTGTGTGTGGTTTCTCCTATATAATTTTATCTTTCTTAAGTAAATGTAAGATGCAACATAATTGCCACTCTGAAAAAAAAGGTCATTTACACATTTAAAGAGATATCCATATACTATCAAAAAGTATCTTAGAAGATATCAGTTAAAAGAAGCACATTACTTCACTAATAATACTTTAGTAATTAACACATTGTACTCGACTGTTAAAAACTTACTTACTATAAAAATATGAATTGGATATTCTTAATGTATCTTGATTTGTTTTTTAAAAAGAAAACAATGCAGAACAATCATTATAATCAAGGAAGTTATAATTTTATAGGGGATGAGACTTTGAAAAAGAATATTGAAAAACAGTTTAGACATAATGTCTTCAATATACGGTAGTTCAGAAGAATTGCCACAAAAACGAAAAATAAAAGTAGATTACGTGTCTATAAAATAGCCCAGGTTACATCTTTCCAACTACAGTAAAATGTACACTTTGGTTAAGAGAATTATGTACGTTCTTTCAATTCCCTATTCCCTACCTGCTGGGTAAACAGAGGTACACTGGCAATGTTATATTGGGAAATGCTGTTAGGAAGAGTAAGAAGAAGACATTTGTCAGGCCAAGACCCACAGCCTGCTACCTAACCATGCTTTCACTGATTTCCTGCCTTCACTGAAACAAATTTACAGCTAGATGTAGTTGCCTGCTAGTTAAATACTTCGTCCTTTTGATTATCTGAAAGTATTGTCTCTCAGATGTCAGTTAAATTGAGCCACTGGTATCATTAAAAATCCTAACATCATAGCATGTGTTAGCCTTCCTAGATACCCAATTGCTGTGATAACTGTAGTCCTATATATTTTAAGAATCAGGTTCCCCTCTATTTACCTTTCCATCTTTTATCTGGAGTGCTCTGAAATCCATAGGCATGAGCTTGCTTATTAACTGAAGCAGAAAAAACTATCATACTAAATGCTCCTTCTATTGACAGAGACAAATGGACCACTGGAATATTGGCATATTCAATTTAATAATTATATTCAAAAAGGGATGTTTTAATATTTACCACAATTTTATCATTTATAATATATGATATAGAAATATTAAAATATTATATATAATTTTATGGAAAACAGGTACAAACGTTGATATAATACATTGAGGTTATAACCTCAATATATTTCTCCTTAATATTATGTATAAGCTTATCCTGATAAATATTTGACCCAGGTAAATTTGTGTCTGGTTAGCTTTTTCAACCTATCATATTGGCATTATGTTTTAAATCATGTTTCACTGTTGAAGATTCTACAAATGTCACTACTGACTTTATTCAGTCAACCAAAATGCAATACCTGATCATAACCTAATAAGAAAAGAGAAATCTTTCTCGTCAACAACAAAGACACAGACAATGGAAATAAGAAATATAAGTAGCTCTGATATCATCAGACAAGTTTTATCTTGCCAGTTATTCAAGTAAGTTGCTGTGTTTATGTTTGTGTAATGAATAAAACCTGCTAAATGGTCTGTTCTTTCTTTTTCAGTCTGAAGAAATCTCTTGTCAGTGAAGTAGAAAAATTTTAGTTCATAGATTCTTGACGTCTATTATATATATACAATGACATTTTTTACAATTTTTATTATTTGCCAATCATTAGCTGTTCCAGCTGTGTTTCGAGTTGCCAAGTAAATGATCTCCAGACTACTGAAATATTATATATTGCTTCTATCCACACAAGATTGAAGACATAGTTGTTTTGCTTGTTTTGTTTTCTCTTGTTCCCAAAGGGCTATTTTTAAACACGTGTGCTGTTTGTTTCAAAAAAATAAAAATATGTTTTGCATATTCTCAAAGGAAAACACTCCCTGAAATTTATTAATCAGTAGTTTGATGCATTCAGTGTTTAGTAAAAGCTACGGATGAGAAACAAAGAAAAACAGAGAGACTAAGAAAAATACAGAAAGCGTGAGTGAGAAGAAAGGAGCCAGGAAAAGAGGAAGGGGGGGTTTGGAGAGATGAAAGGAGACAAACATAGAGGTATTGAACTGTAATGGCTAAGAAACAGGTCTCCAGAATCAAAAAGAATTTTTACTGCAAAAAGTTTTAGTTTTTTTTTTTTTGACATTAGTCTAATTACATAATCCTTTGCAGTTCTAATTTCTTTTTTCTTTTTCTTTCTTTCTTTTTTTTTTTTTAAGACGTAGTCTCTTTCTGTTGCTCAGGCTAGAAGCACAGTGGCGCCATCTCAGCTCACTGCAAGCTCCACCTCCCGGGTTCAGGCCATTCTCCAGCTTCAGCCTCCCGAGTAGCTGGGAGTACAGGCGCCGCCACCACACCCGTCTAATTTTTGTATTTTTTAGTAGAGATGGGATTTCACCGTGTTAGCCAGGATGGTCTCTATCTCCTGACCTCGTGATCCGCCTGCGTCAGCCTCCCAAAGCGATGGGATTACAGGCGTGAGCCACTGTGCCCCGCCTGATTTTCTTCTAAAAATTGATATGATACATTTTCTCACTTCACAGACTTTTTTTAATGGTAATGAACTCGGTTAACCCATGTGAAGCACTAACCAAAGTGTCTGTCATGGAGCATGTAGTTGATAAATGTTAGCTGTTATTATTATTACATATGATTGTGGAATACAAAATGGATGCAGTGATGATGTATTTCTAATATATAAGATTGTTGTTACTCTTTAAATAAAAAGAAACAATAGTAAAGTATCTGTAGATGGAGAGTAATCTATAATTTCTAGCTTTATGCCATATATCCTTATGGAGTGTCTAATGTGTTCTACCATTTTGATAGGCAGGTAGACACTGGGATACCAAAAAGGATTACATTCAATTTGAAAGACGGAAAATTACAATTAAAAATGCTAAAATATTATGATCAAGGTATGAATAAAACCCTACAGAAGCACATAGGAAGAAAACGCGAAACATTAACTTTAGGTATTCATTTCTCTGAGACAATTCCTGAAGACTGAAAGAGTTGTTTGTATACACTTCTGTAGATTACAGCAGAGAGAAGCTAAGGGATCCCAAATTATGTGATCACATTCACTAAGACCTAGATGTGAATAAGAACATAGCATTATGATCACAACAAGATGTGAATAAGAACATAGCATTATGATCAGCACTAGATTCAGGGTATAACAAAAAAGTTAGAAAAGAGATAAGTTAAAATATTTTACTTCCAATAAAATGTTTCTGGTAAATTATCTGTATGTTTCAGTGTAAGGTATTTTTCATAGCATAAAATGCCCAGATATTCCCCATAATTTTCCATGACCCATTATTTTAGGACACTCTATTATAGCAGAAATCTAGATTTTTTTTTATGAATCTAATGCAGTTCATTATTCAATAAATAGCTTATTACTTCTCAATTATCTTGCCTATGGGTATTTATTATGCAACTGAAATTATTTTGGAGACCTCAACATAGCAATCTTTAAACAGGATGAAGCTTATTAAAGTATAACATAAATAATAAGCTTACTGCTACCATATATATTATTTGCAAGGTTTTGATTAAAATCATGTCATAAAAACATATCTTTTCTTGGATAACTTATTTTACTCAGAGTTCAAATAGGCTTATTTATGTAAATATAATTAATTCAATACTAAATTGCAGATAGAGTCTGATGGAAAAAGCTGCCCTATTTCCTAGTTTCTACATCACATGCAGCTGCCTCTGTCATAGTGACAGTGTTGCTGTCTCCCATTTTTATTTAAATGTGCAAATTATTGGGGGAAAATGAACTGAATGTTTTATGGTATCATATTATAGGTAAGTCATTCTTAATGTGCAGCCTTTCTAAATTGTAGTAAGCACACATTGATCAATATATTCTAAAACTGAATATGTACTCCATGACAAAATCAATACTGCTTTTGTTACCAGTGGAAGGTCTTGACTATAAGTCGTCCAAGTTCTTGGTATTTTGAACAAAGAATTGAATAAAAAAGCATGAAGAAAGCAACAAAAGAATGAAGCAAGGAAAGCACAGACATATTGAAATGAAAGTACACTCCACAGAGTGATAGCAGGCTTGAGCAGGGGGTTGAAGAGCACTGGTTACAAAATTTTCTGGGGTTTAAATACCCTCTAGAAGTTTCCCACTGGTTGCGTGGTTACACACTGTGTAAATGAAGGAGTGGCCCACAACCAATCTGGGCATAAGAGAATGAGAGGCTGAAGTGAAGTTACAAAGTTACACCCTATGCACATGAAGACTGGTTGCAGGAGGGGACCAGTCAAAGGTACCTGCCATTTTTCCTTTGCCGCAGCAGTGGAAAGGGGGGTGCTGCAAAGGGAGTTGCCTCTGATCCTTTTGTTACTTGGGCATGGAGAGGTAGAGTTTTCCTTTTAATTCAGTTCTAGAAAGTCAGCAGGAATCGACCTTAGGTTCCCTGCCTCCAGACCCTATTCTCTTGCCTCACTTTCATAAAGAAAAATAAGGCAACTTTTAAAAAAGAATTGATTGGTGTCTAATAAAGTGTTATTTTCATGGTTTTTTTTTTTTTCCAATTATATTTCTGCAACAAAGTTTCTCCAGGAGTCACAAATTCTTCTCTAGTTAATGAATGTTTCTCCCTCTGTGAGCAGAATATTCTGAGACAATGGCTAACGTTATAAAAAAAAAAAAAAAGTTCATTATGCATCACTGAAAGAAAGAACTACTAAGCAACTTAAGTCATCCTGATCTGAAGAAAATTTAATAGAAGGAAATGCAATATTTCATTTGATTCATAGCAAAGATTGGGTCCTGTGCTACAAAGTAGGGAAAATATTCATATTAAAGGTATTGCAAACCAGATAAACAACTATGCAATATCTTTTCTAAGTGAAATTTCAATTTTTTTTCACAATGGAACTGCAAATGAACAGAAAGATTACATCAACTTTAAGCACAGCTGTAAAATATAAATAGGACCAGTAATAAGTTGATGGTGCATGTCTGAGCTTTTTTAAATTTCAACTTTCTGAACTTCTGATTTCCTCATTTATCTTTATCTTTTTGTTATGTGCTTGTTTTACTGTACCTTTCAAGATACTTGCAATATTTTTATTTTCTACTTGGTAAAATTAAAATGCTAAAGTATAGTATTCTGTACGTTTGAGACTTTATTAGATGTATCAATTCAGTAAATAATTATTTAGAATTTAAAATAATTTCCTTTTGCAAAGATCTAGGCATACTAGAGAAACATTTAAATTTATTATTTTACTTATCTTAATTTTTAAAATAGAATGCAACCTTAATGTATGTGTTGTATATAAAAATATACAGAAAATTAATAACTTAATATCTGTGTTAAAATTATTTCTTTGTCCATATTAGTTTCCATAGTTATTCCTAATTCTGTTGGGTTTTCTTTATTATTTATTTTAACAAAATGAAGGATATGCAGGAAGTAAAGTTAAAATGTGAGTTTAAGAATGTAAAATTTAAATTCAAAGGAAGGAAGGAAAACAAACAAGGAAATTAAGTTTAGAAGACACAGTTTACAAATACATTACATCATGATCACCAAAGCTATATTTTTAACTGAAAAGCTGCTGTTCATAATGATATGGGATGGGGACACGGAAGTGCTGAGTAAAGAAGGGTGGGGTACCTGGCAAGATCTCCACCCTTGGGCCTGTGCCCAAGGACCTAAGTAAGGACAGACACTCCTGTTTTCCTGCCCAAATGTTGCATTTTCCAAGAAGACTCTGGCCCACCACACCCCTACTCCCCATCCTGTGCCCATGAAAACCCCAAGACCTTAGCGGGCACACACACAAGTGGCTGGACATCGAGAGGAACACACCAGCAGAAGAACACTCCAGCAGATGCCGGCGGGCCATTGATGGGAAAACCACGCGAACACTCACGGGAATTCAGTCAGTGGAGAATCCGGCTGCTGGGCAGCCTGACTCCAGGGGAAGACCACCTTCCCCTTCCATCCCTCTTCGGGCCTCCCCATCCACCTTGCTGAGAGTTACCTCCACTAAATAAAATCTTACACTCATTCTCGTAGCCCACGTGTGGTCCGATTTTTCCGATACACTAAGGCAAGGACCCCGGATACAGAAAGCCCTCTGTCCTTGTGATAAGGCAGAGGGTCTAATTGAGGTGATGAACACAAGCCGCCTGCAGACGGCAAAACTGAATGAGCATAATGTAACACAGCTCACTAGGACTTCGGGAGCTATAAACACTCAACCCTAGACGCTCTGTGAGGTTGGAGCCCCATGACCTGCCCCTCTGCATGCTCCCCCTAGGTATTTGAGCAGCCGCGCATGGAAGAAGCAAGCCACACCACCAACACACACCTTACGAGGGGGACAAAGGAACTTTTCCCATTTCAATAATATTAACTATAATAACAATATAATTGCCTAAATCAAATAGAGAATTTATAGCTTGAGAAAATAGAAAATTTGTGTGATACGATTTTACTTAAGTGTAAAGGTGCACTTAGAAACTTTGTTCCTGAACTTGAAATCTTATCTTTAATCTGAGAGGATATTCAGAGATATCTTAGAGGAAAAGGATATTCTGGAAGTGCAAAAATATATATATATATATAAGAAAAGCATATGAGGTAGGCCCCACACTTAACCCATCTCTCTTCCTAGAAAGAGTCCCTCAAATTTGACTCAGGTAGATGAAACCCAAGGACAGCATGGTAGTCCAGCTAAGCAGAGCAGACAAAGGTCAGAATTCAGGGGTAGTGCTGCAGTTGGAACTTTCAAGGAAACTGTGTGGGACTGGGGTTCACCAAAAATCCTTATCCAAGGTCTGCTTTCATTGTGCTCACGATGACACTTTAAAGGCCAAACAGAAAGTAGCTGTGACAGACCGAAGGGTCACATGGGGTTGGGAGACATTGGCATTCTGACCCATCTTAGTGGAGAGACTTCAATAATCTGAGACATCTGCTGAGACAAGAGAAAGGGTGTATTTTAAGAACAAGGACCACATCGTGTTGTAAGAACTTCTCTAAACCCTTTAAGACGAAGCCTAAAGTGAAGCCTCAGAATGTTCAAGCAAAACTACCATACATTAACTGTTTGTTAGAACAAAACTAAACACTCTGTAAAGGAAGACAACATACCTCAAACCTGGATGTTTGGTCAGAAATAGCAGTCAAGGAGTTTAAAGAAACTATTTTAAGTATAATTGGAGACTTACTAGAACAGATGATCTTAAGAAGTAATGATAAATCATAAGACAAACATTTAAATGATAGTCAACTGCACAAATCTGCAAGTGAAGAATATAATATTTGAAATGAAATACATTTATTGGATGGGTTTATTAGATTAGACCCCGCAGAAGAACAGATGAGTGAACATTAAGAATTTACTAATATAAACTATTCAAACGGAAACCAGAGAGAAAAATTAAAAATGGTAGTTTCAGTGAGTTATGGCAAAGTATCAGTGAACTACGAGTAAGTTCCTAGTAATGTAGTACATATCTATTTGGAATCTCAAAAAAAAAAAAAAAAGAAAAGAAAAGAAAAGAAAAGAAAAGAAAAAGAAAGTGCTTAAAAGATCAAAATAGTGATTGAAAATTTCCCAAATTTGTTGAGAAACACTGACTTCAAGACCCATGCAGCTCAGTGAACGAATAGCACAATGAATACAAAAAAAAACCCCACACATTTCACGTTATAGTCAAACTGCTGAAAATCAAAGGAAAAACTCTTTAAAGCAAGAAAAAAATCATATAATACCCACAGAAAACAATAATACAAACAGCAGCTAAATTATCATCAGAAAATAAAGGTATAAAATGAATTATATACTTAATATGCTAGGAAAGTAAATTGTCAACCAATAATTTTGTATCCAGTAAAAATATTATTAAACAGATATGTGTGAAATACATATTCAGAAAAATGAAAACTGAGCACATGTCTCACCATATATATGCAGTGCAAGAAATGCTAAAGAAAACTCTTCAGGCTGAAAATAAATTACACTATACGAAAATTCAGACTTGTAGTTAGGAATAATTAGCATGGTAAATGACAAATTATAAACATGTTAGTAAATATGTGAATGATTTATTTCCAACAAGAAACTGTTTAAAGGTAATAAACTTTATCATTAGGTAGGACTTGTACTATGCATGGAAGTAAAATATATATTAGAAACAACACAAAGGATAATTGGTTAATGAAAAAAATGTTATCAAGTTGAGAGTTTCTTATATTTGTGTAACGGAAATTATGAAGTGTAAAGTAATACAATATTAATTCTAAGTAAATTATGAAAATGTAAGGAGGCCTATTTACTCCTTACTATTAGTGTTTATAGCTACAAACACTAAAAGTTATAAAGAGAAGTATAGCAAAATGTAGAGGAAATAGATCAAATATTAAAATATATTGGTGAACTCCAGAAAAGACTGAAAAGAGAAAACTGTTTTTAAAAACCACATAAAACAAATTGAAAGCAAATAGAAAAATGGTGGATGTCAACACAAACATACCAACAATTACATTAAATAAAAATAGAGAACACTTTTTTTCTGATAAAATGAATCAATTATTATATTGAATTTAAAAAAACAATGACAGCATACTGTCTACAAGGAACTCCAGGTAAGATAGATGGAAAGTCATAGGTAGGTTGAAAGTAAAAGGACAGAAAAATAAACAGTGAAATCTACACTCAAAACTACTATATATACAGCTTTTTCAAAAAATTGAACATGGAGTATTTATCAAGATAATTCATGACTTGTCTATAAAATATATTGCAATGCAAATAAAACAAAATCCAAATAAAAGCAAAATATGGTATATCAAAATAGTCATGCTGATAAAGCAGTGCTTGGCGGGGGGTAGGGGAAACAACATACAAATGTAATCCCAGCTTCTCAGGAGGCTGAGGCAGGGGGATCATTTGGGTCCAAGTTCTTGAGGGTGTAGTGAGCTATGATTGAGCCACTGCACTCCAGCTTTGGCAACAGAGTGAAATACTGTCCTTTCTCCCCTCCTGAAAAAAAAATTAATTCAAGGTTTGGGACATAGCAAATTATGCTTTATCAAGCTCTCTAATAAATGTGATACACACTGAAGTTTGAAAACTCTTGGTTTTAAGCCATTTCAGTTACTTCTCGTCAGAGAGATACATGCCCAATGCTGCTCATTGCTGTCAAGGACAGTGACAGTGATATTGCTGCACTACCACTGCCTGAACAATACTTTTAAAAGAAGATAAATTAAAAGGCAGATTTCAATTCAATCAACTGTAAATTAGAATAGTTGCTGTTGAAGCAGTCCATCACATTTCAGACCTTTACCAGGGGCTTGGTAGTTTTCAGTAACTGAAGTGCAATAGACATTAGCTTCTTAAGGAACTCCTCCAATTAAAATAGGTAGGACATTAAAAATGCACCTTGAAAAGTACTTCAAGTCTGTGTCTTCATGGAGATGTTTTAATACATATTTTTAATTTAAAACACAAATCATTTGGTTAAAATATTAATTTATCAAACAGTGCCTTGCTGTTTTGAACATTTGACTCAACTGACTGGTTAATTCATTCTGTATTTTCAAAACAGTTGTACAGAAATATTTTGGGAAAATGTAGAAGTTATAATATGAAGAATACCAACATTTCCCAATGACCTCATTAAAATTCTAAGCACATTGAATTAATATTTTTTAGTTTTGGTCTCATGGATTTATGAAGTTTAATTCAAGCTATGAATTTCTAAAGTACAAATATCCATACTAATTAAAATTCAGTCACAACAGACAAGCTTAATTGGGACAAAAAAACTCCTGAGAAAATTACAGTAGATTATTTCAAGTCTGAGCATTTCAAGGATTTCTTTGTTATGCCAAGATCCAGTTATTAAGATTTCTCTTGTCCTTTCATGATTTCTTCACAATAAATTTTACTTTCTAGGCAGTTTCATAAATGAGTAACTGCCATACTACTTCCAGTTTTCAGAAGGACTTTGTAATGATGAGCCAAATTGCTGTGATTTACGTTCTGTTCTATAGATGATAAAACAGAAATAAAAGAAAGTCATGGGATAATTATAAACACAGTGATAGAATCATCTTTTTATAAGAATATTAGAAGCAAAAGATCTTGGACAGTTTTACTCTGACAGTACAGATGCTCATTTAAATATTTCACAAAATTCAATATTAAATTAATTGACAGTAATATCTTTATTTCAAGTGTAATTTAGAAATCAGGAAATACTAAAGTCAAAATGATAGATTTTAAATTGTGTTTGCAAATTTCTAATCTTACTTTATATTAAGTCTGAAAATCCAAAATATTCTGCATATTTAAATGTCAGTGTCTTAGTTTGGATGTCCAGGATATCATAATAAATATACCAAAATGTCAAGTGGCTCAAACACAATAAAAGACTATTCCTCAGTCACATAATACTCTAATGTAGCTTCATGATCAATAGGCAGTTCTCCTTTATATAGTGTGTCAGAAATCCAAGCCCTTTAAGTCATTTGGTTCTCTCATCCCCTAGGCCTGAGACCTTGTTATTATAGGACTCCAGCTAGAATACAGAGGCAGTTTGAGAAGAAAAACGCATGCCAAGCTTAGTCTCAAAATAGCACCCATTACTTCTTTCATGTACTACTCTTTAGAAAACAGTCATATGGTTATATCTAAAGCAAGGGAAGTTAGGAAGTGCAAAATAGTTGTGTGCTGAAGAGAAAATGCATTTTTGATTAACTGATAGCATTCTCTGCAGCAGTCAGTTTAACTTAATTTAATACTAATTCAATACTTCCCAAAAAGTTCACTTTATAGAGACAAGCTGAAGTGGAACTGTCATAGTTTAAATTGTATTCACAGCATAAGTATTGAGACATCCCAATAAAGAGATAAGACACAAAGAGCAATTTCACAAAAGCACACCCAAATCGTAAACTTACGACACAGGGTTGTGTGTCTGTGTTTGTGTGCACTCTTATGTGATGTCTATGGAAGTTAGCTATGGTAGCATAAAGAAAAATGTTGGTTTTGTATGTGCATTTGAACATAATTCTTATTAAGATGTGGCTTTATCTGTTCCCACTGCTTCAATTATCACTCTTGAACAGGTATGAAACCTGGTGTATTCAAAATAAGGTAAGTTACAGATTCAAACATTCTAAGTACGTGATCTTGGTAAAGCTGCTTACTAATTTTGAGCTTACTAATAACGTGACTTTGGGGAAGTTTTTAAATCTCTTCGATCTAGCTTCTGATTTTTAAGAAGAGAATTTTTCTACTTTGAACATTTTGAGGATCACATGAGATAATACATAACACTCTGACTCACGAAAAACAAACTGTAAATACTACCTATTTTTATGACTCCCATATCTCCAGTTCTGATCTCTTTCCTGAACTTGTGGCCCATTTTTCCAACTTCTTATTTTTCTATTTTGTTTTGCAGTAAGTTAAAAGTACTGCTTCCTACTTTTACCAAGATAAGTAGATTCCACTATTTAAAAAAAAAAAAATCTGGGCTGGGCACGGTGGCTCACACCTGTAATCCCAGCACTTTGGGAGGCTGAGATGGGTGGATCACGAGGTCAGGAGATCAAGATGATCCTGGCTAACACGGTGAAACCCCGTCTCTACTAAAAACACAAAAAAATTAGCGGGGCGTAGTGGCGGGCGCCTGTAGTCCCAGCTACTCCGGAGGCTGAGGCAGGAGAATGGCGTGAACCTGGGAGGCGGAGCTTGCAGTGAGCCGAGATTGCGCCACCGCACTTCATCCTGGGCGACTGAGCAAGACCCTGTCTCAAAACAAAACAAAACAAAACGAAACAAAACAAAACATCTGTAGAATTACCTCCATCTCCATCATATAGCCTCTACTACAGCCTGATTATATCTCATGCATAATAAGCTAATCGCATAGTAGACAGTGTCTATGTCCTCATTATGCTGTTTCCACATGTTTTTCTAAAAAAGATTATTTTCTAAGTCTTCAAAGACATCTTGTTACTTGACGAATTCTCAAATCTTACTATGATTTTCAAGGCTCGTCACAAATCCACCTTATCAAAACTTTTGCAACATCTTTTCCTGTCATTCTCTTTCCCTGATCCATAAACATTACCTTAAAGGCTAACTACAAGTTTGCACACAGAAAAGCTATTATAATCATTAGTTTATACATCTGTCCATCCTGGAATATGTGCTCAGAATGCATTTTCTTACTTTCTCTATGGGTCAGTAATTTGTCTACTCCAAAGTTCCTTTAAGACTCAGTTGAAAAAGAACAAAACTGGAGGCATCACGCTACCTGACTTCCAACTATACCACAAGGCTACAGTAACTAAAACAGCAAGGTACTGGTACCAAAACAGAGATATAGACCAATGGAACAGAACAGAGCCCTCGGAAATAATACCACGCATCTACAGCCATCTGATCTTTGACAAACCTGACAAAAACAAGAAATGGAGAAAGGATTCCCTATTTAATAAATGGTGCTGGGAAAATTGGCTAGCCATAAGTAGAAAGCTGAAACTGGATCCTTTCCTTACTCCTTATATGAAAATTAATTCAAGATGGATTAGAGACTTAAATGTTAGACTGAAAACCATAAAAACCCTAGAAGAAAACCTAGGTAATACCATTCAGGACATAGGCATGGGCAAGGACTTCATGTCTAAAACACCAAAAGCAACGGCAACAAAAGCCAAAATTGACAAATGGGATCTAATTCAACTAAGGAGCTTCTGCACAGCAAAAGAAACTACCATCAGAGTGAACAGGCAACCTACAGAATGGGAGAACATTTTTGCAATCTACTCATCTGACAAAGGGCTAATATCTAGAACCTATAAAGAACTCAATCAAATGTACAAGAAAAAAACAAACAATCCCATCAAACAGCAGGCAAAGGATATGAACAGACACTTCTCAACAGAAGACATTCATACAGCCAACAGACACATGAAAAAATGCTCATCATCACTCGCCATCAGAGAAATGCAAATCAAAACCACAATGAGATACCATCTCACACCAGATAGAATGGCAATCATTAAAAAGTCAGGAAACAACAGGTGCTGGAGAGGATGTGGAGAAATAGGAACACTTTTACATTGTTGGTGGGATTGTAAACTAGTTCAACCATTGTGGAAAACAGTGTGGTGATTCCTCAAGGATCTAGAACTAGAAATACCATTTGACCCAGCCATCCCATTACTGGGGATATACCCAAAGGATTATAAGTCATGCTGCTATAAAGACACATGCACACATATGTTTATTGCAGCACTATTCACAATAGCAAAGACTTGGAATCAACCCAAATGTCCATCAGTGACAGACTGGATTAAGAAAATGTGGCACATATACATCTTGGAATACTATGCAGCCATAAAAAAGGATGAGTTCATGTCCTTTGTAGGGACATGGATATAGCTGGAAACCATCATTCTCAGAAAACTATCGCAAGAACAGAAAACCAGTACCACATGTTCTCACTCCTAAGTGGGAATTGAACAATGAGATCACTTGGACACAGGAAGGGGATCATCACACACCAGGTCCTATTGTGGGGAGGGCGCAGCGGGGAGGGACACCATTAGGAGATATACGTAATGTAAATGACGAGTTAATGGGTGCAGCACACCAACATGACACATGTATACATATGTAACAAACCTGCACGTTGTGCACATGTACCCTAAAACTTAAAGCATAATTAAAAAAAAAAAAAAAAAGACTTAGTTGAAATCTTAATTCGGCAACTAAACTTTCCAGGGCATGTCATGCTGTGTATCGGTTGCCAGAAAAGGTCAAAAAGTTCATGTCACATGAAGGGTATCTTTCAAGTAAGGGTCTTAGTATTTGGGCCTCTCACTTCCAACCATTACTTTTAATTGTTCTAGAAAAGAAGTCACCTTGTTGGAAATAATGCATTGGATGTAGGATATGGGGATATCTCTGAAGCCTGTTGCTAAATGAGGAAAACCCCTAGATTGGAGTCTGTATTTAGGATTATGAATCAACCACATGTAGGACTTTGGTTACTACGAAACTTATCAGAATTAAGTAGACCAAAATTAACTTAGCTTTTGAAGGGTGTTTTTTCACAGTATGAACAATAAAACATTCGTTAGAGTTGTTGCAAAAAAAAAAAAAAAGAGAATTTCTCTCGCTCCTCTCCTCTTTCCTCTTCCTCCTTTTCCTCATTTTCTCCTTTGTTAGCCTCCTCCTTGTCTTCCTCATCTCCCTTGTTTTTCTTCTCTTCCCTCTCTTTCTTTCTCTCTCTCGTTCTGTTTCTTTTCTGGAGTTGCTGAAGGGATGAATTCAACCCTGGATTTTCAGGTAGCCACCTTGACACTCTAAGAAGAAAGCCTACATGTGAAAGAAGCCAGCCTAAAGAAAGTTAGAGCTGATGAGGCCGTCCTGATGACAATGTTGAGCCTCTTATATCACCTGTTCCTAAAGCTGATTTCTAGGCAAACCAGTAGTTATCTGAGACAATAGATTCATGATTTTTTAGTTCAGTTTGAGTTGTGTTGCTGTACCTGGTACTTTAAGAAATCTTACTAAAATTATATTATCCTATTTAATCCTCATAACAAATCTGTAAGTCAAGCAGACTGATTTTACATGGCAAGAATTTGAGATGTCATGGTTATATGAATTCCTTAAGGTAATTCATATAGTAGAGAGTAAAGGGTAAAACACAGATGTGAAACCAAGTGTGTCTCATTCCAGTAACTGCTTTGTTTACTGCTCATCATTCTCTATTCGTCCATTAAACAACGGCTACCAACTTATTTAATCTGTCAAATAACCATAAAAATCATATATTGTGTTTGTTTTCAAGAAATAAAGAAGAGAGGAAGGAAGAAGGATAGAAGGAGGGAAAGAATACATGTCTAGATACATATATAGATACCTTCATATGTACATACACTGACAACTTTTTATACTATAGAAATTTAAAATATTGGTGATAAAATAATAATATTACACTTCAACTCTGCAAATAAAGCTAGTTCAGGGTAATATTAAATGATTCTCTGTTTGTCTGCCAGGTACTGAATATTAGGATTTGGCATGTGGTATTTCATATCAAAATTATGGGATACTGGATAAATTATAGCTCTTACACCCAGTTCGGTTGTTTTACTTTTCTCTTTTCACTAGATACAGGTGAACATTTTAGTCAATTAATGCCTTCGTCTCTAACAGCTTTTGCTATCCCTTTTGGAAGATTTAGCCCTCATTTTCAATTACATTTAGAGAAATTTTATTTAGATCATCTCTAAAAACTCAAAGTCCATAAGTCAAAACCAAACTCACTGCACAAGCTGGTTTCTTCTCATGAGTTCTGGGATAATGTATAACTTTTTTTCCAATAATTGGTATTCAATATTTCACATTAAAATTTAAGTGCTCAGATCACATTATTTTACACATTCAATCAGTGTTCAACACCTGAAAATTCAGTTCCCTACATTCAGGTATGCCCATATATTTCTCCACTCTGATTTGCATGTCAGTCACCAAAATATGAAGTACACAGATAAACACTTTTAGCAGATTTTTCGGAAATTATAGAGAAAAATTGAATATTACTGCTTTACAAATATTTATTATAATAATTTTTAAAATACATAAATGATAAGAAGAAAACCAAGAACAACTCTTCAAACTTAAGATAGATGATGTTATTTTCCTATATACTACTGACCCTCCAAACATACATTTTTAACCATTCTTTTCCAATGATTCTCACAGCTCAGACATCAAATATTCTTCTCCAAACTACATGGACATTTTACAAGCACCTCAAACAAAGCATATTCATAACTAAACTCATTATCTTTACTCACCTTTGTATTTTCCTCACTATTCCTAATCTCAGTTAATGACATTGTCATTTATCACCTCTTCATTCATAAGACATATAAGGCTATATACACATTGTAAATATTCCTGACATGTACTAAATAAACACAGAAATATAATATTAATCTACATAGCTCGAGTTTTTCCCACTGATATAAAAAGTGAAGTAACTATAAATGTTATTGGAAAGAAAAAATATTCATGTTTGGAAACAGGAATTTATCCATGCAACAAGGCATAAAACTTTTGGAAACACAATTGTTATAAATGTGTAATAGCTTATTTGAATAATCTACTTATTTAGATCTTCATATTCTTATGTAATTGAATAGACACATGTATGTGTGTGTCTGTGTGTGTGACACATTTTACCAAAACATTTTGAAATTTCTAAAATGAAGATTTCAACCACTATTATGCTGCCTTCATAAAGCATGAAAAAAATACATCCTCAGAAGTTCTCAACATATAATCATATATTACATTGACCATCATGCAAATGACTGGCATACCCTCTATGTAATTTCAACATTTACTAGTGAATAATAAATATTTACATTATACCATATCATAGAAAAAAAACTTTATAAGTTGAAAGTATTAGAGAAAACCCAGGAGTTACAGAAGAATTCCATTTTAATTAAGACAAAAATGCAATAACAAGATGTAGTAAATTCTTGTAATTTTATGTTGCCTCAACATCCATTTTGAATACAGGTTAACTTTCTCATACCAGAAGCAGGGCTCAGTCACCCTTGACAGTTTCCTCTTCTACCTCATACCCAAATGGCTCAAGCCAAGCCTGTGGCTAGAGGAAGTACTTAGAGGTCTCTCTTCTGCCTAGTGTACTGCGCTCCCTAATTTCCCACCAATTTCTTTAAAGAGGCTATTCAGGCATTTGCCCACCAATCTAAAGTGACATACTCTCAATTCCCTTATATATATTGTTAGTTACCATACACTTCTCTCTCTCTCTCTCTCTCTGATTCTCCATTCCTGCCTCATGTGGCCAGGAGACAGAGGACTGCCCTCCTGACTCAGTAGGCCCTCTTTGCTCAGAACTGCAGGTAAAAATACTTGAATTTGTTTCCTATTGTAGTAGTGTGTTGAATTTGCACTTTCTATCTGAAGAACCAAGGGCTATCTCAGGCCAGGTTTTTCCTGTGATGCCAAGGAGAACACAAGTCCAGGCTCCCAGTGTCAGAGCAATGGCCAGGCAGGCCTAAACTGCGCACGGGTCAGACAAGAGCCACAGGGAAATCTGCCAGCATAAACAAGTTTCCCATGTGAGGGGCCCCCTGAGGCAGGGTGGTAAAAGAAGTATCCATGAAGGGTACATTGTTAAACATCCATGCCCAGCTCTCCTGTATTTCTTGTTAGGGCAAAATTGCTAGCTACTCTGATACAAGAACCCCAATTTAGGAGGAAACTCCCAAAACACAATATGTAGAAATAAAATGTCTGTTTTATTCTCTAGATTAATATCAATTAGTATCATTTAACATCATCTTTTATGAAATAAAGCAATGATTAGTAATATTTAGATTTTACATTAAACTTAAAAACCTCATGTAAAATAAAGCACCAGTATTCAGAATGGAAGGTCTGCATGAGTAAGTCATTATAAAAATATCATTAGTATGTAATGGTCATGCTGATATTCTGTTTTTCTCTCCAAATCTATTATCCTTTTGCCTATAGCACAAGGCAACTGATATTTATAGATTGATTTGCAGGGCGGCCTTTCCTCCTATTTTCCTGTTAGACTTCACCAGTAAAAGGCACCACAAAAGACGAGACATTGGACTAGAAAAAAGGTTAAGGGATTTATTTCTTTCCCTCCCTTCTTGCCGGTCCAAGACTGTCAGTGGCTGTATTTCACTGTTAATAGCACAGCTATGGTTAAGTGAACCTCAGCTACAGACATAACTTGCTCTGGATCCTAGCCACTGCTCCACACCATTGCACCTTTAGCAATGATAAATTTAGAGATGATAAAGTGCTTCACCATCTTTTCTTGATTTCCCTTCATTATGCTCACACATCTTAAAACAGAATCTTAAATTTTATTAAACTCCCCTTAATTCCCCCCTCTTGGTAAAGCATCTCTTTTATGCATAGAGTTTATTTATTAAAATTGGTTCTAGAAGTGGCCCCAGAAAATGATCCATTAAAATAGGATTCTGGCAATGGCTTGATGATGGGTTTGAAGAGGGAAACCGACTGTAATCATAAAGCTGATGAGGAAAATTTCTGGGTTCCCCGTATCAAAAACAGACTTTATAAAAATGTGTACACATAACAAAAGAGGATGTAGAGGGAAAAAAGATAGACTAGGCTGGGTACTATTTATTTGATCCTCAAAAATATCTGGCAAATTCATATCAGTTATCTATTGTTACATAACCAATCACCCCAAAATTTAGAGGCTTAAGGCAACTTACATTTATTCTTTTTTACAATACTGTGGCTCAGCAGCACAGTTTTATTTACCTGAGTTAGGCAAGAATGTTCTTTCCTTGATTTGTTTATGTAATTAGGGTCAAGTGGCAGATTAGCTGTGTTGACTGGTCTAGGATTGGCTGAGTGTGGCTGGTCTAGGATGTCCTTAGCTGAGATTACTCATCTCTTACCTATGTGGTCTCTCATTCTCCAGCATGAGGTTAGTTTGGGTTTGTAATGATGCCATTGGCAAGATTCTAAGAAAGATAAAGCAGAAGCAGCAAGGTTTTTTGACACTTGAGTTTTAAAGTGGCACAACATAATTTCCACCATATTATATTAGTCAAAGCAAAGTATATACCAACACAGGTTCAAGAACTGAAGTAATAGATGCCACTTCTTGAAGGGAGAAGCTGCAAAGTTACATTGTGATGATAAGGGACACATGGATTGGTGAGGATTTGAGGATATTTTTGGCACTCAATCTACTTCAAAATTTCACCACTCTATTCTGTCTGAGAAGCTCATTCTTATATATTACTTCAAAGAATTCTCATCTTTCATCTTCTTATTGGGTTTGACAACTGAGAGACACCAGTAGCACATTAGAGACTATCAAAGCATGTCAGACCACAAGTTACTCATGGCTGAATTTCTCTCTCTAAGGTAAACGTTCTCACCTGGTGAGCTTTAAGATACACTTTTATTCATATTCCATATTAGTCTTCATTAATTAAAATACAACTTTTTTTAAAGTTAATGCATAGTAATTAAATTTTCAGATATTTTAATTTACTATTCAGTGACAAAATATCTGTAACTTTGGAATAACATTCAGAATTGCTCTCAATGACACATCATCATTAAAATTGGACATTAAAATATCTTCAAAATATTTTAATTGAAAGTATATCCTTGTGAGGATATTTTTAACTGAAAAATTACCCTTGTGGCTTCAAAATGTGCCTATATTTATTTCCATATTGTAAGAAAATTATCTTCAAATTAAATCAATTTTTAAAATAACATAGTTTAAGCACTGATTTTATCTAATTATAATTTGTGAATTTTTTTACATTATTATATTTGACTTTCTATATTTCCCTGGGGTAAGAAACATATCAAAATAATTGTTAATGCTTGAATCTTCATTTTACTAACTATGTTTAATGAGTATTTTATATTGTGGATATTATAGAATATATTTATTTCAACTATAGTTATATATTGCCAGATAAGAAAAGGGTTATATTTATTTCAATGTCTATTTAAAAAAAATAGTACATACATTTCACAAAGTTTATATCAACATTTATTTGGAAAAATATAAAGATAGAATTCATGAATATTTCTCAAATTTGCTTTATCCATCTCCAACTCTATATCTGTATCTATATCGATATATTTATATAATCTCATCATTTTCATTATAGGCACCAGTGTATCTGTGTGTCTTCACTGAGCCAATTGCAAGCTACTATCACTTTAACTGTACTGTTAAATATTTCCACATACATCTTCTAAGAGTCAAAGCTATTCATTTACATAATTTCAGTAGTATTATCACAATTAAGTAGAATAACTGCACCTTTATGCCATCTAATGTTCAACCAATATTTAAATTTCTTTTCCTAGCCCTCAACATCTCTTTTATTGATTTTTTAAACCATATTCAATAAAGTCTCAGACAGTGCCTTTATTTGTTATATTTTTCAGTTTCTATCTAGAAAAATCCCCCAACTGGTTTTTATAGTTTTGTTTGTAAATTCTTGTTTTATGGTGTACACTTTTGATAGAATCCAGTCAGTTGTCTGGTTGATGGTCCACACATTCTGGATTTGTCTGAGTGTTGTCTCATGGCGTGTAACTTGTTCCACTACCCTATGTGTTTTGTCTGGGTTTATGTCTAAAAGTTTGATTTTTTTCAAGTGAAATAGGATCGGTAAGAATCATGTATAGGCCAAGGTACATCCATTATGTGGCATCACATCAGCTGTACATAATGTCAATTTGTCCCAATGTTAGTTTTCCTAAGTTTGACCATTTGGTTAAAATAGTACCTACCAGATTTATCCACCTTAAAGACACATCTTTTTCCTTTCCTGAATAGTAAAGGAGTCTGCTGCTGACACTTTGACAACATAAAACTATTATGTTTCCGAAAGTACTTTGAAACAATCATTATTTTTCCATTAAATTACTACACTTTTGGTGGAAAAATGCTTTTTAAAAATTTTAAGATGGCATCTCATGTATTAGCCTATATTCTTCTGAAAAGAAAATATTTTCTTACCACTGTCTTTTATTCACTCAGTTTATTGAGAGTCAGTATTTAATAAGTAAACTCAATTAATATTATTTTGGTGTTCAAATGATCAGCTTTGATTCAAAGCTAATCAATAATTAAATATAATAAATGACTCCCATCAATTCTTTTCTAAAGATTCTTCTATTGTCTTTCATTGGATGAAGCTCATCATCTGATACATTTCAAAGGAAGGGATCATAATTAAGTTTTTCTTTTGTTTTTGAATGTTTATTGCTACTTAAAGTGCTCAGTTTAATCTTTCAAGTTTCTTGAAAACAATGCTCCACTGTTGACTTTCTTTGTATTTTTTTGTTACTCTCTGGGAAAAACTATTCCGTTATATTTTGTTTTTATTTGACTTCATCCAAAATAAATGGATTATTCTGGAAATAAATAGGAAGGATAATTTTGCATTAATTTGGGGCTGCTGTTAAAGGCATGGTTATAAACTTTTTTATATTGTATTTTGTAACTCCCTTTTCTTATTGCCTAGACTATGGTACGAAGGATATTTTCTGTGTATAATTAAACCATAATAGCCTTCCTAAGATAAGATTTTTGTTGTTTTCTTTAGATTGACCATTCAAGTTATTTTTTTACTGGCACAAGATCAGCTTTTCAATATATAAATTCTGATATCCTTATTAAATCAGAATCTTTATTCTTTTGATTTTGAACATTAGTTATTTTTCCTTTTTAAATATTTTTGCTCTTCAGATTCTACAATTCATGTGTGTGTGTGTATATATGTGTGTGTGTGTGGTGTGTGTGTGTCCATATATATCTACTTGTGTATTGGTACCCATATGTTTTAAACATTGACCACAGAGATATATACATACACATACAGATAAATACAGGTTGATCTATTTTATCTATGCTTATTTCTCCGGCTCTTCTTAAAAATTATTGTCCTTGGCCAGCTGCGACAGCTGAGGTGGCTCACACCTGTAACCCCAGCACTTTGGGAGGCCGAGGCAGGTGGATCACTTGAGATCAGGAGTTTGAGACCAGCCTGGCCAACATGATGAAACCCCGTCTCTACTAAAAATACAAAAACATTAGCCGGGCAAGGTGGAGGGCACCTGTAATCCCAGCTACTTAGGAGGCTGAGGCAGGAGAATCACTTGAACTTGGAAGGTGGAGGTTGCAGCGAGCTGAGATTACACCACTGCACTCCAGCCTGGATAACAAGATTGAAACTCAGTCTCAAAAAAAAAAAATTTTTTTTAACCTTTTACGCTTATTCCTTTATTTTCAGTTTGCATTTGTCCTTCCACTGGCATCTTGTAATAATTACATGAGATTATGTTGTCTTGTACTTCAATAGTTTCTCTGTTCAATTTCTTCTATCTCAAGTTTTTCTTTTGCATGTATATTGTAATTATGAGTTTATGCCTATATCTAATTTGCTGCATTTCTTTTGTATCTCTAATTTATTTTAAAATTTTATTTAACTAGGGTGAAAAATTAGTGTACAGTTAACCTTTGCCATTTTTTCCGTATCAGAGACCATTTATATTTTTAAACATAACATTTTTGATTGGCAATTTTTAGTCTTACGGTAGATTGGTATGGCTATAAATGATGTTCTCTTGTTAATAATAAACTTTCTGGAAATGTTCTGAATCAACAGGAAACAAATTGGGGTGGAATGGGAAATGAGCTTAGATAACATCTTCATTTTATTTGTTTATTGTTCATTATTCTGAAGGTACAGTGAAGTTCACGTCTTTAATAAATGATACCTTCATGGTGGGGAGAGGTCAGTGTGCTTTCTTCTTCTGACTCTATAATACTTTTCTGTTTCCATGGCTTTATGAACTACAATGGCATGATTATTTCTCTTTGTTCACCACCACCAAACCTCCTTCTTGTTCTTAAGTGCTTCCCATGCCATCCTCTTTTAAAATTTTCCTTTTTTAATGCGCCAGATCTGACCCATTGTCAGCATTCCTTACCTAGAACAAGAAACTCTCTCTGGGGCAGTTTTATTTATGTTTCATCACTGCTATGGTCCCTTTACAAACTTTTATTTTAAAATACTATTTTTTTAAATTTAGAAACGCGGTCTCACTCTGTCACCCAGGCTGTCCCAACTAAAGCTCAATGGAGCTTCAAACTCCTGCCCGCAGGGGATACTCCTACCTCAGCCTCAGCCTCCCAAGTAGCTGAGATTACAGACACACACCACCACACCTGGAAAAGTAAAGAGTCTTCCCTTTTTGCAATCTTCTTGCGATCTATTACTCATCAAAATGGCTCCACATCTGTGTCTGCTATTTTCAAACATTGGTTTCCCAAGATAAAAGTAAATTCAGTTTTAAATTATTGTTTCCTGTTCATGCAGTTGGATGGGTGAAGCAGTTCAGAAATAAAGCTGTCACTATTATCTTATGTATACTAAGAAGTTTCAAGCCAATGATTCTTAAATATTTGAAAGTCGATGGAATTAAAATATATGACCATGACCAAATATTTTTAATCTACTGATCCATGTAATAAAAAACACCATAATTAAGACAATGGAGCAATAAAAATAGGAAAACTTGTCCTGAGAATAAAGACAAGAGCTTAAATTTTAAAAAATAAAGTCTGAATAGCCATTCAGGCCAGCAGAGATATCAAGTGAGGTTAATTAGCAGATTATAGTAAATTTGACCCAATGAGAAAAAAGCAATGGCTCATTTTTATGACTTATTTATTTACTTAGTACCACAAGGAAATGACTATTTTGTCCTTCAAAGATATATTTTTAAGAGTCAGATAAAATACAGCACATGTTGTCATTTATTGATTTTCAATTATGGTAACCCATAAATTTTGTAACCGGGAAGTTTGCAGTTTTATCATGTATTATACACTTGCCTTCTGAATTTTCTGCTATATATATAAGAGGTGCTGTAATGATTACCCTTCTTTCTTTTCTCTCCTTCCATCCTTCTCCTGTTTCTCCTCCAAATTCTTTTTTTCTTATCAAATATGTATTTCTTCAGTTGAAAACAAAAATAAATGAATTATTTTGGAAATGGGAAAGATAATTTGGCATCATTATGAAGCTACTATTAGAGGAATGCTTATAACCTTTTTTATACACTCATTCTGTCTTTAAGGAAAAAAGTGAATCCTGTAAATGTAAAGAAAATTAGAAAATATAAATATTGAACACTGCTGTTGTCTAGATACACTGGTTATGTGCTTATCCATGCTTTAGGGTCTTATTACAAAACATGATTTCAGGAATTTTGCCCTTTAGGAGTTTTATACTGAAAGATTCAGTGAAATTGAAATTGGTAGTAATATAGCATCTCTCTTTCCACGTTTGACTAAAAATTTAAAAACACTGAGGCAACCTATGGGATTATTAGTTGAAGTTCTTCTTTTCTTATACGTCACACAATAGTCTGAAATTCATTTTACCAATTTCCAGACACATGCTTATAATACAGGAGTTAAAAAGAAATTATTTAGGTAGATAATGAGGGTACAGGAGACCTTGGTAAGGCTTTTTCTTTTAAGAAAAAGCATTCCCCAAACCATTTCTTTTCTAACAAAAAGCATCCTGAAGAGTCGAGCTGCAAGCATAGATAAGCAAGCTGGAAGCTTGCATAGACAAATGCTGGCAGCTGTACTCAAAGTCAGGCCCACCCAATATGGTGATTCCCCCTCCCTTTTCTTTGTCACCACGTGTGCAGGTGTCATAGTGCTGGCCAGGTAGAGGTCACATTTGCATAATAAAAGGGAGGGCCAGTATCTACAAGGGCTATGTAAATAACACACTTGGTCAAACCAATCCCCTGGGACCTATGTAAATCAGACACCACCTCCTCAAGCCTCCTCAGATTACCTACTGCTTCCCGCCACAAGGGTTTTTGTTTGTTTGTTTGTTTGTTTGTTTCTATTTGGAGCCCTCCTCCCTTTTTATGGAGGAACTGTTTTCTTTCCTGCCTACTAAACTTTCTGCTCCTTAACCCGCCCCATGTGTGTCTGTGTTGTAAACTTCTCTGCGTGACATAACGAACCTCAGGTATCTCCTCAGACAATGAAGGCGCTTCACTTATATTTCATAACAAAGGACTCTGTAAAGTCTTAATAGGAGAGATGTATTTGTTTATATCATTGTTTTGCAGATTGTATTTAATGAACATCGATCAAGAGAAAATCACTGGGCCAGGGAACAAGAGTGTGAGGATGTGTTGGCAAGAGTGATGATAGGAATATGACTAGGATGCAAGAAGAAATGTGTTTTCCACTTATCAGGGAAAATACAAGACAATAAAACATAAAACATAAAGCAGGCTAACTAGGGTGGGCAGTTTGCTGATGTGTGGGTAGATTGAATGATTTCTACATTAAGATTCCATTAGTTTTATGGAAAATTATACTTTTAAAATGCTATTCTAAGCAGTAAGCATGATTAGACTATTAATTATAGTGGCATTAAAATTTCAATTATGCTAAAAATATATTAATGAAAACCCTAATCCTGTGAAATTTTTTGACTGACTAGGAAAACAAACAAAACACACACACACACACACACACACACACACACACACACAAAGGGGAATGACTTAAAAACAAGGCAGGATAGGAGTTTCCAGCACTCACTCCCATGGAGAAACATTAAATTTAAAAAACTATTCATGCATGAAAATACCATCACAAGAGCTAAAGCCAGGTGAGAAATTATAGTACCTAAATATAGCACAGAAATTTAAAAATATATTTGAAGAAGGTAGGAAGGACAGCTTCACGTTACCTGTGCCATACTTCCCCCAAGCTATCCAGTGAAACACAAACAAAAATACTCTCCATGTGAAACGAAAGTGAAGTGAGAATCGATCTTTGCCACAGACCCCAGCACCAGGCCAGCCCCAACAGTGCCAGGCACTAAGTCCAGCCCCACATCCTTTGTCACTAGGCCATTTAGAGAACAAGGCTGGCACTTACGTACTCAAGGTCAATGCCTGCTCCAGCAAAGGTTGCTCTCCCTTAGACTTAGACCTTTCAGTTCAACCATTGTGATCTCAAGTTGCAGGCCCACCTCCCTGGAACTAGTCACCAGGCCCAACCCAGTGGACTCCAGAAAGAGGGCAGCAAAACTGGGCCCAGGACCCAGACCTGAGGTGTGTCCCTCTGGACTGAGCTATCAAGCCTATTCATGCAGGTCCAACCTATAGGCCTACTCCTATTGACCTAGCCCCAGACTCACCCACCGTAAGCTTAGGCACCAGTCTTGCCTGTCTGCTGACCCACGTACCAAGCCATCATATCCATGGACTCCAACGGCAAGTCTGGCTCAAGACCTTACAAGGTGGCACACCCAGATTCACTGAATAAGCCAACTGGTAAAGGGCTTCCCCTGATCAAGCCAGCCTATAAAGATTGGAAGAGGTGCCTACTTGTTAAAATACACAGATGTCAATGTAGAGCATGAGGATCAAGAATAATCAAGAAAAAAAATGACACTGCCAAACAAACAAAACAAATAGAAAACAACAATAACTCACTCTAAAGAAACGGAGACCTGGCCAGGTGCAGTGGCTCACACCGGTAATCCGAGCACTTTGGGAGGCTGAGGTGGGCGGAGGTCAGGAGATCGAGACCATCCTGGCTAACACAGTGAAACCCCGCCTCTACTAAAAATACAAAAATTAGCCAGGCGTGGTGACGGGCGCCTGTAGTTCCAGCTACTGCAGAGATTGAGACAGGAGAATGGCGTGAACCCCGGAGGTGGAGCTTGCAGTGAGCCGAGATCCCACCACCGCACCCCAGCCTGGGCAACAGAGCGAGACTCCGTCTCTAAAAAAAATAAATAAATAAAAAATAAAAAAAAGAAATGGAGACCTATGAACTCCCTGCAAAGGATTCAAAATAAGTGTATGTTAAAAGTTTAGCAAGCTACAAGTGAAATCAGGAAAATAATTCATGAACCAAATGAGAAGTTCAACAAAGTATAATAAGCATACAAAAAAGAAATTCTGTTGTTGAAGAATGCAATGACTAAACTGAAAAAGTCAATAGAGAAGTTCAATGGCAGATTCAATAAAATAAAAGAAAGAACCAGTAAGTTTTAAGACAGTTCATTTGAAATTATCTATTCATGGGGACAAAATGGAAAACAGAATGAAAAAGAGTGAAGAAGTCTGATGAGACTTAGGAGACACCATGGAGAGAAATGATGTACACTCAATGGGAGTCACAGGAGGAGCAAAGAAAGAGACAGTGAAGGAAAGATAATTTTAACAAATACTGTCAGAAAACTCTTTAAATTTGAAAAAATTCACTGGTGAATTCCATCAAAATTTTAAAAATTATTAATGTCAATCCTCAATTTCTTTCAAAAGATGTGAGATAGGGGAACATTTCCAAACTCACTCTGCCAGGCCAGCATTATCCTGATTCCAAAGCTAGACAAGAAGAATACAAGAAAAAAACTTTACGGGTCAATATCCCTGATAAATATAGGTGTAAAAGTCCTCAAAAAAAAAAAAAAAAAAAAAACTCAACAGCACCTTGAAGAGGTCACTCAACATGATCAAGGAGAATTCATTACAGGGATGCGAGGATGGTTCAATTGTATGCAAATCAACAAATGGGATACACCACATTAACAGAATAAATAATAAAAATAATATCAGCTTATCAGTACATACAGAAAAAACATATGACAAAATTCAACACCGGTTTATTACAAAAATTCTTATTAAGTTAGGTGTAGAAAGAATGCATTTTAACATAATAAATGCTATGTATGACAAGCCCACAGATAACATCATAGATCAGTATCAAGAGAAGGATACCCACTGTAACCAAGTGTCTGGTACTTGAAGTCCTGGCTAAAGCAATTAGGCAAACCTGAATACGAATGGAATCATTAAATTGTCTCTGTTTGCAAATGACATGATCTTATATACAGAAAACACTACTTATGCCACAAAAACACTTAGAACTAATACATTCAGAAAAGTTTCATAGCACAAAAGTAATATACCAAAATCTGTTTTACATCTATACACTAATAACAAACTATCTGAAACATTTTTAAAATCTTGTTTATAATAGCATAAAAATACTTAGGAATGGATTTAATCAAGGAGGTGTTAGATCTATACACTGAAAAATATAAAACACTTAGGAAAAACATGAAAAAGATCCAAATAATTGGAAAAATATCCTGTCTTCAGTGATCAGAAGAATATTGTGAAAATGTTCATACCATCCAAAGCAATCTACAGATGTAGTACAATCCTTATCAAAACTCCAATGTCATTTTTCAGAGAAATAGAAATAAACAATTCTAAAATTTATATGAAACCACAAAAGACACAAAATAGCAAAAACAACCTTGAGCAAGGAGAGCAAAAATGGAAGCTTCACACTATTCAATTAGAAAATATACTCCAAAGCTGTAGAAATCAAAAGATTACAGTACTAGCATAAAAGCAGACCTATAGACCAATGGAATAAAATAGCCCAGAAGTAAATCTTTGCATTTACAGTGAATTGATCTTCAACAAAGACGGCAAGAACAGGTGTAAAGAAAGGCAAGTCTCTTCAATAAATGACATTGAAAACTGGATAAAAAAAGGATGAATTCATGTCCTTTGTAGGGACATGGATGAAGCTGGAAACGATCATTCTCAGCAAACTATCGCAACGACAGAAAACCAAACACCGCATGTTCTCACTCATAGGTGGGAATTGAACAATGAAAACACTTGGACACAGGAAGGGGAACATCACACACTGGGGCCCGTCGTGGGGTGGGTAGAGGGGGGAGGGATAGCATTAGGAGATATACCTAATGTAAATGACGAGTTAATGGGTGCAGCACACCAACATGGCACATGTATGCATATGTAACAAATTTACATGTTGTGCACATGTACCCTAGAACATAAGTATAATAAAATATATATATACACATATATGTATACAAAATATGTATATGTATATACATATATATATAAAGGAAAACTGGATATCTACTTACAGAAAAATGAAATTAGAACCTTTTATCACACCATATACAGTAATCAATACAAAATTGATTGAAGCCTTAAACATAAGACCAGAAACTGTAAAACAACTGGAAGAAAACATAGGGGAAAATTTTTTGTCATTGGTCTGGGCAATGATATTTTGGACACAACTCCAAAATACAGGTAACAAAGGTAAAAATAGACAAGATTGCAGCAAACTAAAAAGCTTCTACACAATAAAGAAAACAGAGTGATAAAACAACCAATGGAATAGACGAAAATATTTGCAAACCATACTCTCATAAGGGGTTAATAGCCAAAATATACAAGGAACTCATACTACTCAATAGCAAAAAATGAATAACTTGATTAAGAAATGCAAAAAGGACCTGAATAGATATTACTCAGACATACAACTGGCCAACAATTATATGAAAATATGTTCAACATCAGTAATAATCAGAGAAATGCATATCAAAACCACAATGAAATATCAGCTCATATCTGTTAGAATAACTATTATCAAAAGACAAAAGATAACAAGTGTTGGCAAAGAGGTGAGCAAAAAGGCAAGCCTTGTATACTGTTGGTGATAATGTAAATTAGTACAGCCCTTATGGAAAACAGTATTGAGGCTCCCCAATAAATTAAAATAGAACTATCACATGATACAGCAATCCCTCTTCTGGGTATATGTCTAAAAGAAGTGAAATCAATTTCATGAAGAAATATCTGCACTCCCATGTTCATTGCAGTATTAGTCACAATAGTCAAGATGTGGAATCAACCTAAGTGTTCATCACAGGATGAATGAATAAAGAAAATGTGATATACGCGAATATCTTTTAATCTTTAAAAATAAAGAATATTATTAACAACAAAAAGCTTATTAACACTGAACTACTTTTTGAATTGCTAATTGGTCTCCTCCTATACAATGTCAAGGGAGGCTTGTTTTCTTGTTCTTTCTTTCTTCCTCCCTCCAATCTCTCCATTCCTCCTTTGTTTCCTTCCTTTATTTTCTTTCTTTCTTTGTTTCTTTCACAATCAAGATATTTAGTTGCTTTTCTTTTCCTGTTATTAATTTTATTTTTGTTATCACCCATGTTTTTCATGAAGTCTTGGCTTTTGTTAAAAGGCAGGTTTCCAGTTGTGTATCTTGAACAGTTTCAATGTCTTGCTTTCTGAATCATGACTGGTTTTTCATACACAGTGCTATATGTTCCTGACTAGCTTATCACTGTGGAATCATGCTATCTCCTCCTCTTTGAACCCTGTGATTTACCTTATATTTAATTCTCAAAGTAATTATTCTTAAGTTTATTATATTTCCTATTAGAAGTTTAGTTTGACGAAATTTTTTTTAGATTTTTCAAATCTGTCATTCTATAGAAAGGGAAATACAAAAGTTAACATTTATTTACAACTTCTGTATTGCTAGACATTCTAGGAAAATATGCATGATTTTTGTGTTATTAAAAAGTAATATTTTCTAAGTACTAATGTATAGAATAAAATTCAAATTTCCTAAAGTATCTATAAGACTTTTCAAAATATGTTCCCTGACCCAGTCTTATCTCCCACACTTCAAACTGTCTCATTTTCATTTTATCTTAAGTATTACCAATATTGGACTATAATTTAAAAATAAAATCATGCTGTGGTCAAAGTGCTGTCAGAATGCAGCTTAAATATCAATCCTTTATTATATCTTTTATGAACTGCTCCATACACACAGCATAATGAGTTCTCTGGGGAAATTTTTGTTTTGCATGTATTCAATTATTTGTGATTGAACACAACAACTCATTATATTATGCATCTCCAAATTATTAAAATATAGTCTTTCTATAAATATGTGTGTGTATATATATACACACATATATATGTATATGTGTGTATATATGTATATATGTGTATATATACACACACACACACACAACTCTTTATATCTTTGTCTATTTAATAAGTTAGATTTATAGAAGATATCAAATACCAAACCAAAAGATGCAGGATAAATCCTTTGAACAGTAATGAAAGATAATTGTTAGTGCAATCAAATTTTACATTTAACTTGGAGATTTACTGAAGTCATGCATAAGGGAGAATATGATAAATGGCAAAATACTTGCTGTCTTCTCATTATTAATTCTCTAAGACTTTTCATGAGAAAAATAGGACTAAGACCAAATACAAGAATACATTACATGAACCTTTTTCTTAGGGTCATTGCATCTGATAATAAATAATACTTTCAGCAATGAAGGCTTACACCTGTAATCCCAGCACTTTGGGAGGCCAAGGGGGATGGATCACAAGGTCAAGAGATCGAGACCATGCTGGCCAATGTGGTGAAATCCCGTGTCTATTAAAATACAAAAACTTAGCCGAGCATGGTGGCATGTGCCTGTAGTCCTAGCTACTTGGGAGGCTGAGGCAGGAGGATCACTTGAACCCGGGAAGCTGAGGTTGCAGTGAGCAGATACCACACCACTACACTCCAGCCTGGCAACAGAGCAAAACTCCATCTCAAAAACAAACAAACGAAAAAACAAACTTCCTATATTAAGCCATGATAGGTTTGAACTGGTTTGGTAAACAAGTTTTAAACTTTCTCTATTAAAAGTGTAAGCCCTTCATAACAAAACTTAAAATACAAAGAAAGCTTAAATCCTGTAACAATGAATTTTTAGCATGTTGTTTGACTACCAAATCTAATTTTGAAAATGGATCTTTTGGCAGTAGCTTGAAAGCTCATGCCCCTAGAAAATGAGACCTCCATAGTTTCTAGTCCAAACCTGAAAATGAAAAATCTTTTTTTCTATTTTTTTGAATTAAAATAATTTATACTATTTCACTCACTTCAGATAGCTAACCATATGATAAAATTTGATAACAGAGGTAATTTAAAGTGGGGACAAATGTCATTACATCAAGTGGTTTTAAATTTGTACAGATGCCTATAATACATAATTTATCTTCAGAGTTCTGCACCATAAATCATGGAAAATATTTTTAATAAAAAAGAATATATTATCAGTTAATTTCTTAGTCATACAAGAATATTATTTTGACTCTTGATATTATATATAATCTGTGTATATATATAATATATAATATCTGTGTGTATATGTAAATGTGTGTATGTGTATGTGAATAACTTTTTTTATTTTAAAAAAGAATACATAATAATTGAATGAATTAGACTATTCCACCGGGTTTTTTGTTACTATCTCTGTAATTTTTTCTTCATCCATCACATGCACCTCATAAATGTATACACTGATTTGGTACCCACAATAATTAAAAATTAAAAAAGATATTTGTAACTTTAAGCATCAACCTGAAAAATACATTCAGATATTTAATTGCTAAGAGAAGCTCTGTCTAGGAAGTGATTTTGTTACCTTATATTAACTTATTTTGCCTAAAGTAACAATGCATTTGTGAAATCTCTTAAGTGTTATACACAGTATGAGAATCAAATTTTTCCATGGAGGATTTCATGTATTCCATTATTCTCATTGTATTGTCTTCTCTTATGTATTGGTGACATGGTTTGGCTGCGTCCCCGCCCAAATCTCATTTTGCCTTATAGCCCCCATAATTCTTACATGTTTTAGGAGGGACCTGGTAGGAGATAACTGAATCATGGGGGTGGTTTCACCCATGCTGTTCTCCTAGTAGTGAATAAGTCTCATGAGACCTGATGGTTTTATAAAGGGAAACTCTTTTAAATGGCTCTCATTCTCTTTTTGCTTGTCGCCATGTAAGAGGTGCTTCCACCATGATTGTGAGGCTTCCCCAGCCACGTGGAACTGTGAGTCCATTAAACTTCTATTTCTTTATAAATTACCCAGTCTTGAGTAAGTCTTTATCGACAGCATGAAAACAAACTAATACAATTGATTTTGTTGCTCTTCTTGAGTTTCTTTTCTAATTCTTGTTGACTGGTCATTCTTCTTTGTTAACTTCAGGTTGAAGGAATTTTTTCTTCCAACTTGATCAAATTTCAAAATCCCAAGGAAACTACAAGTTATTCTTACTTCTCATTGCATGAGACTTCAAGTCAATTTTAGGAGAACCAAAAAAATAAATAAAACACTTTTTACTTAGCCACTTTACTTAAACAAATATATGCTACCTCTTGCTAAAACATCTGTGTCTATCTAGCCTTGTTTTTTCTTATTGTAGTAATTTCAAAACCTACAGTGCATTCTTTCTCATTCCAACCAAAATGTTGCTAGTCATGATTGTGAAATGATGATAGAGATGCAAATGAACGATAAATAAATAACAAACATGCAATTCTTATAGTGCAACATGAAAGCTTTGAATACACAGAGTCTCCCTGGTGCTGATATTAGGAAATAACAGATGTGTTGAGAGCATACAGCCTTCTGGCGTGTAGGAATAGTCAATGAGAAGCAATTGAATAAGGATAAAAACAAAGTTTCCTCAGTGAATCTTTTTAAGTGAAGTATCCTTTGTTTTACTTTTTATTTCAATCATTTCCAGCATATTTTCATATGTAAACAGAATTTATCATTTTATATGCCTCCATTGGAATAAATATAGGCAATTTAATCAGTGCTTTCACACGCCTGCCAATATCTTTATTTTGGGGAACTGTGTGGTTAAAATTATCTCTAGTACATTGGTACATACTTTATTATAATCTATCAACGTTGTTTTTTTTTTTTTAACTAAAAATATCTTGAATAATTCAACATCTATAAAATCAAAAGTAATTTGCCTCATGATTTAGGATAACCATCATTGAGACTTTGTAAGTCAGTAAGACACTTAAAATAGGTTAACCCCTTGCATATAGGGTCAGTAATGATTATCAACAACAACAATAACAAAAATAAATTCCTAATAGTGATATACTTTGAAATAAAAAGAGACAACAAAAAGTCTATTTTTTTTGAAATCATAGTTTCAAAGAGGAAGATAACTTTTGCTAGCGCCTAGTATTGAAGGTTATAGATGTAGCATTTCTCACTGAATTTTAAAAATGTATGACTCATACCTGAATACTATACATAATTATCATACTCAACATTTATTTGTGGTATTTGAAAAAAAAATGACAATAATTTTGCAAAAGCCCATGTGATACTAACTGCATAAAAATCTCCAAATATATCGTCAGATAAGTTATTTTGGGCTTCATCCAAGAATTCATGAACATTTCATAAACTACTTCAAGAATTCTCACTGTGATCAAGAACAAAGCGTTTGATAAAGCTTATACATTGACTGATACATGCACTTCAATGTATGAGTTAATTCATTTGCAATTTTCTAAAATAGTATTTTAGTCAATGAATTTAAAACTGTCAATTGTTAAGTGATTGTTGAATGGCAACTATAAGAAGATAAATAATTGTCCTTGGTTAAATAACTGCAAGCCCTTAAATGAACTGCTAGGCTATTGTCTTCCTGTTTTACAAAGTTGCTGCATGCAAATTAGACAAATATTAATTATAGGTTTATTCCTATATCATTTTGAAATAAATATCTTGGCTGGGTGCAGTGGCTCATGCCTGTAATCCCAGCACTTTGGGAGGGCGAGGTGGGAGGATCACCTGAAGCTGGGAATTTGAGACCAGCCTGACTAACATGGAGAAACCCCATCTCTACTAAAACTACAAAATTAGCCAGGTGTGGTGGCACATGCCTGAAATCCCAGCTCCTGGGTAGGTTGAGGCAGGAGAATTGCTTGAACCCAGGAGGTGGAGTTTGCGGTGAGCTGAAATCACGCCATTATACATGAGCCTGGGCAACAAGACTGAAATGCCATCTCAAAAAAATAAATGAATAAATAAATACATAAATATCTTTAGAAAAAGTGCTTTTACTTCCTTTGATTTTTGAAAAATTCTAATTATCTGCTCATAAATGCTTGATACATTTCTAAATTACATCTCATGTTGAAAGAAAAATATGAACTTTTTTCTGCCCAGTAATATTGAGGTTTACATGAGGTATATTGGGTTTCTCATATTTCCAAATACCTTAGGCTTTAATTTCATTTAATTCAGATGTTTTTAACAATAATTTTTATTCCCAAGTTGTAAGCCAATGCAAGTTTTCAATTTTATTTATATATTGTGTACATGCTTTGGTAGTTAATATTATTATGAGTATCTTACAAAATATTTTATTTAAAAGGCATGGCAAAGCTCATGCCAATTAAACTTCTTCAAACAGAATCATTCTGAGGTTATTCAATATTTCAGGTAACTCAAAGGTAATAGTTTAATGAACTTTCTTCTTCTTATCTTCAAAGGCTTAAAACCAATATAGCTTTAAAGTATGTATTTTACTGTGAGCAAGACAGCTTCTAATTTTCCTTACAATTACATTTTTTAATGGATGGAGGTAGTAGAATACATGGCTCAACAGCTGGCTTCACCAGGGTACTCTTTGAAATCTGGGCATTTATAACAATTACTTATTTATGAATTGCTGACTATTCTTTGGTTAACATTCCATTAATTGAATCTATGTTTTATAGTAGTTTTAGAGCTTAGTGATATTGCATTGTATGTCTCATTGATCTCCCTTATAAATATTAAAGCAAATGAACTCTTTCCAGTTTGTTAACGTAAATAATTTATTTCTAGAGCCTGGAAACTTACTGGAAACTTCTTGCATTTTAAGTAAGGCATTTCTACAATTAAGTACTCAGAGAAATGATAGAAGGACCATGTACAGATTATAAGTGTTGTACCAATAAATAACCTACCATTAATGAACTTAATAACTTTGATAAGTCAAAGAATAACTTTTTATTCATATCTTTCTATTTTTATTATTAGAGAAACCAATTAAAATTTTATTTGTTATTAAAATAGAATACAATGTACAATTTCAATTTCAAAATAGGAAATAGAATACATTAGAAGTTTGTTGAATCTAGACGATTTTAATTTTATATGTATGTGTATGTTTATACATATATATATGTATATATAAAGAAATAGCTAATGAACAGTCAGAACTTCTAATTCTATGACCTTGAGGAACCTCAGAGTGGTTCTACAATATGCCCAGCAGCGCATTAAATTAACCTTGTAAAGAAAATAGCATGTTAATGTACATATTGACAACAATAATTCTTCAAATCTGAATTCTAGAGGCCATATTGACAGCAATGATCCTTCAAATCTGAGTTATATGGGCCAGAGGTCATACTGTCAGTCAGGTTTTCCTTGGTAAATTTCTAGAGAAAAGGTCGTGTTGTAATTTATGCAATTCCAGGCACTCCTTGGACAAACTGTGACTTACAGGTGGCTTAGTGGTAAGGAACTTTGAGTCTGAGCTCTCAGTGACCTTCGGTTAACTACTTAGTGTTCCAAGGTTGTCTTCTGGAAAATGGAGCATAAATAATGTCTTATTGGGCTCTTGTTGGAATTACATGAGAAAAACAAACAAACAAACATATATTCAGTAATGAATTCATTATAGGTACTCAACCCTTTTAGCTATTTTTACCCTTTATGTACACTTCTTAAGACTCCTAGAGTAATTCCATTGTACATCATTAAGCACTTCTACTGCTGAACTAGGTCATGGCTTCCAGAGGCAGCAATTCCATTCCCTGTCTCTAAAGATAAATAAATGATCAGTAATCAATGAGAACAAAACAGGAGTATCCAAAGACAGATGTATTTCTAATTCACTCAGAGCATAATAGAATAGAAAATGAAGACACATGGAGCTATGTATTGTTTAATATAAATAAAATGCTTATTTGATTCAGACCCCAACCAGTACCATAGATTATTTTTCCTCCCAGATACAATCTTTAATCTTCTAAACTGAATATTATATTAGAATAGAAATTTGTGTTTTGTGGCATGTATTTCATAGGTATGTATATGAAGATGCACATAAATACACATATATATAAATATATGTGATTATATATAATGTGTGTGATTGTGTGTGTACAATGTCCCAAATTTGTGTCTTTACTATTACAAGGGACTTGTGACTATGAAAGTAAATTTGGTGTGATGCTACATCTCAAACTGCCAAAGTGGCTCTGAAAGTAGGGGAGGTCAACAACCACAGAATGTGAGCAACCTGTAGGATCTGGAAGGGGCAAGTAAACAGATTTTCTTCTACAGCTTCCAGAAGGGACATAACCCGGCTGATATCCTCGTTTTAGCGCACTGAGAAACATTTTGGACTTCTAACATCCAACAGTGTAAGGTTAAAAAGCTGTATTATTTTAAGCCCCTATATGTGTAGTGATTGTTACAGTAGAAACAGAAAACTAAACAAACTAAATCAAAACAAAACAAAAGAATGTATTGTCATCTGAAATTAAAATTTAATTGGGTGTCCTGTATTTTTATTTACTAAGTCTGGCAACCTAATATTTGTAAATACATTAGAAATTTAAAAGTGAAAAAAAGTGAATTTCTGAGCGCTGAAAGGTTAGTTAAGACTTTTTAGATAAAAACATATTTGGGATGGACTTTTTATTTTTAACATATAAATGTTATTAATTAGTGGATTAATTTTTGAAGTATGCCTCTATGTATGATAATTTAATACCAGGATTACATCCCAAACTCTTATTTCAGTATAGGGTAGGAATTAGGTCAATATGTTTTAAAAGATATGAAATAATTCTTATACACTGGTAACAGACAAACAGAGAGCCAAATCATGAATGAACTCTCATTCACAATAGCTTCAAAGAGAATAAAATATCTAGGAATCTAACTTACAAGGGATGTAAAGGATCTCTTCAAGGAGAACTACAAACCACTGCTCAGTGAAATAAAAGAGGACACAAAAAATGGAAGAACATACCATGCTCGTGGATAGGAAGAATCAATACTGTGAAAATGGCCATACTGCCCAAGGTAATTTATAGATTCAATGCCATCCCCATTAAGCTACCAATGAGTTTCTTCACAGAATTGGAAAAAACTGCTTTAAAGTTCAAATGGAACCAAAAAAGACCGCACATTGCCAAGACAATCCTAAGCCAAAAGAACAAAGCTGGAGGCATCATGTTACCTGACCTCAAACTATACTACAAGGCTACAGTAACCAAAACAGCATGGTACTGGTACCAAAACAGAGATATAGACCAATGGAACAGAACGGAGCCCTCAGACATAATACCACACATCTACAGCCATCTGATCTTTGACAAACCTGACAAAAACAAGAAATGGGGAAAGGATTCCCTATTTAATAAATGGTGCTGGGAAAATTGGCTAGCCATAAGTAGAAAGCTGAAACTGGATCCTTTCCTTACTCCTTATATGAAAATTAATTCCAGATGGATTAGAGACTTAAATGTTAGACCGAAAACCATAAAAACCCTAGAAAACCTAGGTAATACCATTCAGGACATAGGCATGGGCAAGGACTTCATGTCTAAAACACCAAAAGCAACAGTGACAAAAGCCAAAATTGACAAATGGGATCTAATTAAATTAAAGAGCTTCTGCACAGCAAAGAAACTACCAGCAGAGTGAACACACAACCTATACAATGGAAGAAAATTTTTGTAATCTACTCATCTGACAAAGGGCTAATATCCAGAACCTATAAAGAACTCAATAAAATTTACAAGAAAAAAAACAAAAAATACCATCAAACAGCAGGCAAAGGATATGAACAGACACTTCTCAAAAGAAGACATTCATACGGCCAACAGACACATGAAAAAATGCTCATTATCACTCGCCATCAGAGAAATGCAAATCAAAACCACAATGAGATAATATCTCACACCAGATAGAATGGCAATCATTAAAAAGTCAGGAAACAACAGGTGCTGGAGAGGATGTGGAGAAATAGGAACAATGGGACTGTAAACTAGTTCAACCATTGTGGAAGACAGTGTGGCGATTCCTCAAGGATCTAGAACTAGAAATACCATTTGACCCAGCCATCCCATTACTGGGGATATACCCAAAGGATTATAAGTCATGCTGCTATAAAGACACATGCACACATATGTTTATTACGGCACTATTCACAATAGCAAAGACTTGGAATCAACCCAAATGTCCATCAATGACAGACTGGATTAAGAAAATGTGGCACATATACACCATGGAATACTATGCAGCCATAAAAAAGGATGAGTTCGTGTCCTTTGTAGGGACATGGATGCAGCTGGAAACCATCATTCTCAGAAAACTATCGCAAGAACAGAAAACCAAATACCGCATGTTCTCACTCATAGGTGGGAATTGAACAATGAGCTCACTTGGACACAGAAAGGGGAGCATCACACACCAGGTCCTATTGTGGGGAGGGAGTAGGGGAGAGGAATAGCATTAGTAGATATACCTAATGTAAATGATGAGTTAATGGGTGCAGCACACCAATATGGCACATGTATATATATGTAACAAACCTGCACGTTGTGCACATGTACCCTAGAACTTAAAGTATAATTAAAAAAAGATATGAAATAACTATTGAAATAATATACCTTAAATAGCACATAGCAATTTATTAAAATTTATTTTATAGTGTAAACTGTTTCCTAGCAAAAAATGCGAGAAGGGAACAATGTTAAGACACATTCAAATAAACTATGGTTAACTAAGTGTCTAGAATAGACTCAGCTCTGAAGTATAAAGATGCATATAGGACATTGTCTCATTTGGCAGTTGGCTATTAAAACAAGTGCACGCAATTAATTGCTTTAGGCGTTATATAATAACTCCCTAACTGAATTGTAGTTTATTAATTGTTATTTAATTTAATTTTGAAGAATTTAAATCACAGTACACTTGAAAGTCATTCCTGCTCAAAACAAGAAAGGGGGAAAAGTAGCACTTTAACTTAGTAAAGACATCAAGCAATTGACATTAGAATGTAGATTTCAGCAATGATAGATTAGAAAAGATAAAAGATAATGAGAAAAATATTTCTATCCTTCATTAGAAAACAATAGAGAAGAGTCTGGTAGCCTGCACGAAGTGTCATGAGTCTTCTGAAATGTTTCCTAAATTATAAGACTTGAAAGTCAACATTACTCTTTGATCCATGGACTGCAGAATGGAAATTATGTTAGCAGGCATGAAAACAACATTAATCTCCTTGTATATCTCCATCAGAGCTCCTGGATGACCAGGTACATTATTGATTCACAATAATATTTTGAAAGGAATTTTTTTTTCTTAGCAGTAGGTCTCAACAGTAGGCTTAAAGTATTCAGTAAACTGTGATCTAAATAAATAAGATGTTTTTCAGGCTTTGTTGTTCCATTTATAGAACATAGGCAGAGTAGATTTCACACAATTCTTAAAAGTTCCCGGATTTTCAGAATAGTAAATGAACACTGACTTGAAATTAAAGTCACCAGCTGCAATAGCTCCCAATGAGAGAATCAATCTGCCCACTGAAGCTTTGAAGTCAGGTATTGACTTTGTCTATCTAGCTCTGAAAGTTCTAGATGACATCTATTTCCAAAAGAAGGCTGTTTTGTCTACATTGAAAATATGTTGTTAAACGTAGCCACCTTCACCAATTATCTTGGGTAGATCTTCTGGATAACTTGCTATGGCATCTACATCAGCACTTACAGCTTCAACTTTTATGTCATGGAGATGGCTTATTTTCTTACACCTCCCAACCCACCCTCTTCTATTTTCAAACTTTTCTTCTGTGGCTTTCTTAATTCTCTCTGCCTTCATAGAATTGAATGAAGAGAGATAAGCCCTTGCTCTAGATGAAGCTTTGATTTAAGGCAATGTTGGGGCTGACTTGATCTTCTATCTTGCTCAAACTTTCTCCATATGAGCAATAAGGCTATTTTTGCATTCTTTTCATTCTTGTAATTTCAAGAACTTATCTTTTGCATTCACAACTTGGCTGTTTGGCACATAAGACCTAGCTTTCTCCCTAAGCTTTCCTCAGTGAGCTTAATTATTTCTAGCTTTTGGTTTAAAGTGAGGGATGTGCAACACTTTGTTTTACTTGAACACTTAAAGGTCATTGTAGGGTTATTGATTAGCAGAATTTTAATAATGTACATCTCAAAGAATAGGGAAGCCTGAGGAGAGGGAGAGGGAAGTGGGAACCAGTGATCAGTAGAGCAGTCAGTACATACAAATCATTAAGTGATCTGTATATCCATTAAGTTTGCCATCATATATGAACACATTTTGTAGTGCTCCAAAACAGTGATAATAGTACATCAAAGATCACTAATTACATGACAGACATAATGATAATAATAAAGTTTGAAACATTGCAAGAATTACCAAAATGTGACACAAAGACATGAATTGAGAACATGCAATTGGAAAAATGGCACTGATAAAGTTGCTCAACACAGGGCTGCCACAAATCTTCAATTTGTAAAAAGCTCAATGTCTGTGTAGTACAATAGCATGAAGCACAATAAACTGAGATACGCTTCTAATTGATGTTCTACTTTTTGAAGAATACTCTCTTTACTGTTTTGTTTAACTAAACTCAACAGAGACAGACATCATCAAAGCCATGGTTTTATATAATGGGTAGCTGAATCTTGTATGCTGTAGTTTCATGTGAAATCAGACTTTTTTTTTTTTTTTTTAAAGTAGCCTAATTGTAGCTTTAGTAATGACATGTCTTCATTTCCTATATCAAGATATCCACCTATGTGATTTCTTAAATAGGAGATTCTCTAGGATTGGCAGAAAACTTAAGCTCGTAATTATGTTAGATAAATTGAAATATATTGACTAAACATATTTCTTTTAGATGAAAAACATAGTAGAACTTTAAATGGATATATGCAAATTGCTTAACTGAATCAGGGTAATATCTTTATTTTTAGCAAATACAACCACCTCTCATTAGAAAGTGCATGGATTTGGATAATCTCCATAAAGCCATTCATGTCAATAAGAGAAAATTTACTCAAAAAATTAGGGAAATATCACTACCAAAATAATGCAAGATGTAATTCTCTTTTGAGAGTTGTAATTTTTATGAAAATTTTCACTTTTAAAATTTTGTTTGTTTCCATGTGATTATGTCCTATTTGTCATTGTTATTATGTTTTGCTTTGTTTTCAGAGGATTTGAATGTTACCTAATCCAAAACCAGGCTAATCCAAAACCCAGGAAAAATATCTACTTTAAGCATATACATTAGTGACTATGGCTTCAATTAAGATTTATCTGAAGTCAAATCTAATTATATAGTAAGCAAATTACTGTTTGTTTCCTGATTGTCCTGTGATGACTGATTTTTAGATACATATCATCTTTTTATTTATTTATTTTTTTCTGAGATGGAGTCTTATTCTGTCATCAGGCTGGAGTGCAGTGATGTGACGTCCACTCACTGCAAACTCTGCATCCGGGGTTCAAGTGATTCTCCTGCCTCAGCCTCCCAAGTAGCTGGGACTACAGGTGCATCCCACTATGCTCAGCTAATTTTTGTATTTTTAGTAGAGACGTGGTTTCAAGAGATACATGATATCTTAACTTTAGTAAGATAATCCAAAAAATGCTATTTTTCTGTAGCATAACTTTATGCCAGCAGTGAAAATATTCACTCTCTGGAGCAATATTACTAGATCAGAAACACATCATATTTATCAGACATGAGGCACCATTGATGGACCAGGTAATATTATGTAATTTCAGAAGGAAGAAAGAGAACATAATCTTCATGCTGAAATTAGAAATTTTTCTCCAAAACCCTTTTTCTTTTTGATTTTACAAAACATCTTACACAGTTTCTTCTCCATATTAATTTAACTACTCTGTATTCCTTCATATTTCTTACTTTTCAAGCATATATTTATACAGATGGCTACATACAAACCCTCATATACAGGTAACTAAGTCTAGGATAGGAAGAGGTTAAGACCTTGGCTTTTAAAAGTTTAGCAACTCAATTTTGATTCAGAAAGCAACAATGACTTAAAATACTTTACTTTTTTTAAGAAAGACACCTTCAATCAACATTCAACTGTAAGCAGCAACCCTTCTAATTTGCTAAGCCAGAAAACCATTACTTCTTCCCCTTAAAAGTTATTCTCATTTTTTTCATATTTACCTAATTATCATTTATAAAGCACATAACATTTCTTATAGGGCTGATTCACATTAGGAAGAGATGAAGTGGTTATAACTTCACAATAAAAATCAGTCCTGATAATTACAGTATTCAGTCTGGATACATGGGTATTCATGCATAGCTTGTGAATAATTGGGGACAATTCAAAGAGTTTGCAGAATTTACAAAGACTTACAAGTGAAAAAAGTTCAGGAAATAGGAAGAGCCCAAGTTATTTGAATAATTCTATCTGCGTGATTTTTCAAATTCATATCATTTCTGCAAACATCACAGCTTTCAGGATGTATGTATGCTTTGGTTTATCTTCTTTGAGGCACAGACTCTATATCAAAGCAAGAAAGAATTGATAATCATTTACATTCTGTTTAGTAAAGAGCTTTACCAAATGATATGTAGAAAAGAAAATTGAATTTTTATATGAGTACTGCAATTATTAACAACAATATTAAACAACTCATGAATATGTATGACTCTTCTCCATGTACTTTAACAGTCTTTGAGAAGTTTCATTATTTAAATGATTTGTAGAGGGTAAAGTTCAAGTCAATTATTTGTTCTCATATGTATATAGATGCTGAGGCTAGAAGCTACATAGTTTGTCACAAATATAAAAAACATGGCTGCCAATGTTCAATTCATTGAAATATTTATTAAGTTTCTGGTGTATTCTGATAACTGCTTTAAGTCTGGGTGAAAATGGGAAAAATCAAAAGAATATGGGATCCAAAATATGAGTCAACATGTTCCCTACAAAAGAGAAACACAAACATGTTGACAAAAAGAAGATATGTTAGCAAACACATAACTAGAAAAAAAATTTTTTTCAATCTCTAAAGAAGGAAAGTATATAAAATTTGTGACGTTCAGGTTGTATTCATGAAGGGTTAAGAGTACTCATTTTTCCTGAATACTTTTATTCTGAGAAGTCTGCAAACTTTCGTTACAGATAGGCAAATTATTTCCTGGAACAGGTAAATGTATTTATCACAGCCTTTCTTTCTAATAATTTAGGAGTTCCTTGTAGGAATCTGACTTTAAAAAGCAAAGCAGGGGAGCTGATTTTCTGAGAATTTCACCTTGTGTTGTTTCTTTGGTTGTTTTATCAGCATTAATATCTGCTTAAATTGTCTGGTTAATCTCACTTTTAGTTTTTTAGCCTAGTCACATCAGATTTGCTTTCCACAATTCACCCTACCTATTATTTGCAATAGTGGTACAGGAAGATCTCACACCAAAGACCATAATTGCTTTTATTCATTTTCACAGCTTTTGCCACCTAGCTTATTTACAGCATTCATAGAAATTTTCCATAGTTTTCACCAGGACTCCATTTAAATATTAAAATTTCCTTTAAACGTGAAAACACACTCACACTAACAGACAAATTCTGTTCTATATACATATTAATTAACCAAAGCATCAAGTACTGGCATAGAATACCTGGACCTTGAATTTTTATAATCAAAGTATTAATTGCCTCTAGCATGACTTTCTGTAACTGATTCTTATATGCCACAGAATTTGTTATATGAAAACATATGTATGCACACACACATATGTATAATATGCAAATATGCATATACACACAAAGAATTACAAAACATTGAATTATGAAAATTGACTTTATATTAGTAAAATGACCTGCAAAACTACATTTTTAAGCCAATAAACAGTCTTTCTTCCTTGAAAAGTGAGATAGCTAATGAAGACTCAAAATGCCTATGATTTACATATCTGATCTTATGAAAATATTTTGAAATACAATGTCTGGAAATATTTACTTATCTTTCTGTCTAATGGAATGTGATGTTTTAAGAAAGATCAGCAACACAATTTTATATGAATCTTTTGAAATTAGAATATTGTGCTTTCTCAGTGTTCAAATTGATTAGGATTTTTTAAAAAATTACATATTGAGATCATGGGTGCATCTTCTGTGTTATGGTGTCTCCCAGATTTAACAAAATAACTGATACATAGAACATACCATGTAAAAAAAAAGGTTGTCAAATTGAATTTATTAACACTAATAATACATGAATACATTGGTATAAAATAAAATGATAACTTCATGAGATAGTTTTGAGTTTTCTTCAGATAAACTTAGATATAGTGAGATACCACTTTTTGCTACAACAAATAATAAATTTGATTCTTAGAGCTGGAAAACATCTAAAAGTTCATGAGTATACCATCCTCTCTAAAGTCACAATTCTGGTTTAAAAAAAAACTATCTGCTGTACAGGCTATATTGAATTCTGTAAATAATAGGAAATATGTTGCTGTGTTGAGAAGTCATAAATTATTAGACATCTAGTGTTACAGAGGAACTTATTCACACCTTGATACTAAAAGCCACTACCTAGGATAGGCTCCCTTTAGTTATTTCCCTGCCTTATTAATTGTGATTGTTAATTATTATGTCAACTTAGCTAAGCTGCAGCCACAATGCTTGGAATTTTTTTTTTACCATACGGCCCCCAGTTAATGTTGACCAGCAGCCAAATTTTTTTGAGACTTTGAGGTAGAAATAAAGGCAGTCTTATTTTTCTACTGTGAATATTAAAGGAGGGTGTTATCCACTATGGTAGCTTGCACATGTTGTCACTAATGTGTTTGGTCACCTTGTTGAAGTGGGGCATCAGCTGAACCTGCAGCAACTCCAGCTCCCACCATACCTATTCCTTCATCTTCTCTGATGCTGGGCCAGGTATATGTAGAGCTACACAGCAGCAGATATTGACCTCTCCTGCAGAGCCTCCACAGCCATAGTTGCAGACAGTGAGATAGAGGCACAGATTTTATTTTGTCCCCAAAATTTTTTGTTTGTATTTTCAAGCTTGAGTTTGTCCTTGTTCTCATCCACATCTATTGGGTTGATGTTTTCTGAATTCACTGGGTGTCATAAGCAAAATTCAAAGACAATCCCTCAAATTCCTGCCCCCGGCGTTCAAAACTTGTATAGCCTCCTCTCCCGATAGGTGTGCAGAAGTTGTAACTGTGATGAGATATCATTCCCACGATAGATAGACTTTTAAGCAATCAAAAGTAGATTATACTGGTGGGCTTGCCTAATTTGATGATTCCCTAAAAGAAGGTGAAACATAGACATTTTGCCTGCTGACCTTGAACAAGCAAACTGCAATCTTGTAGAGAGGGTCACAGAGCAGGGAACTGAAAACTGGAAACAGCTACAGCTCCTGGTTGACAGCCAGCAGAAAATTGCGAAGCTCAGGTCTACAACCACAGTGAAGTTAATTTTGACAATCCAAATAGGTTTAGGAGAAGGCTCCAGTCCTCGGATGAGAATGTGGACCCAACTGAGACCTTGATTTCAGCCTGATGAGACCCTGGGCAAAGGACCCAGATAATCTGTGCCCAGAGTCCTGGACCCACAGAAACTTTTTGATAATAAATTGTTATCGCATTAAGCCACTAACATTGTGGTAATTTGTTAGGAAACAACACAAAATTAGTAGAGTTTGTGTTACCTGGAAGTGGGGATGTTGCTATAATAAATGCCTATACATGTAGGAAAGGTTTTGGAATTAGTCCATGAGCAGAGGCTAAAATGATTTTCAAGAGTCTAAGTGAGAAATGCTAAATTTACTTGAAGAGACTGTTAGTGGAAACTTAGACTTGCAAGATGTTGCCCATGAGGGCTCTGGAAGGAAGTGAGGAAGTGAAGAAGAGGTAACATTGTAAACTGGAGAAAGGAAGATCCTTGTTATGTAGGGATAAAAAAATGTTTAGGAAGGAATAGGACACTGAAAATTGTAAAAGTCATATATTTTCAGATCTTGAATCCGTAAAATTTTGTTGAATCCCCTTTACCAGTGGAAGGACCTTTTCGTCTCTGTCTGAAGACTTTGCCTACTTTTGCCTGAAGAAACTTCGGTGTGCTCCCCCGTGGTCCTGCTATTACAAGGAAATGCTGATCCTTCTAAGATGTACCCCTTCATCCCTTATTATTCCTCAATATATAACTAGACTTAGGTCTCAAGAAATCCCAGAAAATAAGGTACACAGTACGATCCATGGAAAGGTGTGATACACACAAAAAAATTACATGATTTAAAAAAATTTATATAGAAACTTGGGGATCATATATTGTTAATTAATACTAAAGTTCTTAGAACAGGGTTAACAAATATTTTGTTTGATCAGGCTGAACTGACACTCCATAAATAAGTATTTCACATTCAATATTTATATCAATATTCAATAGATACAAACAGGCAATGTCTTAATTCAATTAGATGTGAGTGGCTATATTTTTATTGGTAGATTGATTTGGGCCTCAATGTGCATTACACTAAATGAAGGGGAAATACCAGAACTTTATTATGCAGAAGGCATAATGAATGCCTGTAGATGAAGACATCCAAATGTTGATGGAGATTGGAATGCATTAGTAGATTTATCATATAAAACGAACTGCATCTTATGGAAGTTATGAAGGACAGTCCTTCATAAGTTTAGAGAAATACATTTATGAGTGGAATCTCTCTATGTTTTAAAAGTCCTGTGATGACTATTCTTTACAAGCCAGGAATGATAGTCAGAACTACTTCTATTAAACTGAGCTCTCCTAATCCTCAAGGGAGTAAAGGGATCTGGTGTAAATTGTGACTCTTAATTGCCAAAGAGAAAAGATGCATGATTGCCATAATCAGTGACAGAGCCAACACAGCAATCAGAATAGTCTGACCTGCAGAGATTTTTGGCATTGACCAGTTGATTACTGCATCTCTAAAATGAAATATATGGATATCCTACTAAGCTTTTATGAGTAATTCAACTCCAGATTTGTTGAATGAAATTATTTAAATCACTATAATACAAAATCACAACCCCTGTACCAATTCCCAGACTTCAGTGGGTTCAACCCACAGTCTTTTGATCAAATAAGAGGCAAGGTTCATTCAAGGAAGAATCCTTCCATATATCCAAAAATGACTACTCAAAATTTCTTTCTACTTTCCTCCAAATTACCTGTGGCCATTTACCGCAGTGATTTTGCAATGGAAAAGAGGAAATGATTAGATACTTATGGGGTTACTGAACTCTGTCTCTGAAATGACCTTAATGCTTGAGACCTGAAATGCCATTTTGCTGTTCACCAAGATTGGAGGTTATGGAGGTCAAATGAGCAATGGAGTTTTGGCTTGTGTCCATTTCACAAAGAGCTTAGTGAGATAAACATCCCTTGTGGTTATTTCCTATAATTGGAATAGTCATACTTAGCCACTGGCAGAGTTCCCACATTCATTACCTGGGCTCTTATAATAAGAAAGGTCAATTGAAAGCCACTAGAATTGGCTCTATCTACCAATAGAGTACTTCAAACTAAATCATGAGAGAACTGTAGAGATTTGTGCCACTCTGAAAGACTTGAAAAATGCAAGGATATTGATTCATGCTACATTGTTATTCATCTTGCCTATTCGGGTCATACACAATCCAGATAGATTTGGAGAATAAGGATGGATTGTCATCATCTCAATTACATGTTGACTCCCAGTTGCAGCTGTTTTTATAGATGAAGTTTCATAGTTGGAAGAAATTAACATATCCCTCAGCCAGCACCTTGTATGTGCCCATTGATCTTGAAAATATTTTTTCTTGTCTATATTTATAGTAAATGCCATAAAAGCACTTTACTTTCAGCTGAACTTGCTAGTAATATGTGTTCTCTGCCCTAGCTATGAAACTGTCTAATCCTACATCATTTGGAGCAAACATAATCATCCCTTCATTCCCCCAGAATGGTATATTATATTGATTTATTTCATCAGTAATAATCATGCTGATTAGGCCTGATTATTCAGATGTAACCACTATTATAGACATCTTGTTAAAATATATACATATCAAAAACAAATTTCTCAAAAATTATAGGTTTGAAAAATGTTTTGAAATCATTTTCAAATTGAAGGACAACATACTTCAGGCATCTCCAACCACTAAGAAAGAGGACCTGTTTGGAACTTGGAGGCAATATGTACCCCCATCTGTGCATGCTATCCTGACTAGTTTGCTGAGTAATCAAAACAAAGCTCACAATTTTGAGTGGGTCACAAAACAAGATGACACTTTGCAATATGTCCAGGTTGTCATACTTGTGTCATGTAACTTAGCAAATTACATGGTATTTCTAGTATCTATGGCGGAATGGTATTACATTGCCCCCTCTCCCTCAACCCACATGTATGGTCTTTTAGGGGAATTCCCTATATATAGCAGCTAATGAAAAGCAATGGGGGCTGTTTACAGATGTTTTTGCACAATACACTGGCACTATACACAGGTGCAGCATTACAATGGAGTTACTCTGGGATCACCTCCAGGAAGGTGATACTGAAAGGTTATTACGTTAATTAAGGAAAATGCTCACCTTCAAACAGTATACCTGGTTTTCAATGTTGTGTAGTAGGAGAGATAGTCAGAAGCATGGATCTTTATTGATTCATGGACAGTGGTTGCTGATTTGGCTGAATGTTGTCGATTTGAAAAGAAGAAAAGGGAAAAACTGTGACAAAGAAATGTGGTGCATGGGAAAACATTTCTGAATAGCCTTGGATATGAAGACATTTGTTTCCCATAAGAAACTTCATCAAAATGCAACTTAGAAAAGAAGAATTATAATAATTAGATGGGAAAGGTGACCCATTCTAAGGATACCAGGAAATATTTCCCTTTAGCTATATCTACACTTTCCTGTTGGGCTCATAAACTAAGTGCTCATAGCAATAGTGATGAGAATGCCTGGGGTCAGCAACCTGGACTTTGACTCACCAAAACTGATTTGAATCCAGCTACACGTAGCGTCCACGTGCCTAAAGCGAGACCAACAGTAAGCTCTCCAGATGATATAATATCTTGGGTTAACCAGTTGCCTGGCGGTGGGTAAATTGAATGAGATGCCCATCACAGAATGGGCAGTACATTAGTCTCCCTGAAATAGAGCCTCATGCTGCATATAGGTTTATTTTTCTTGTACACAATGTTTATGCTGCAATCACCTCACGCATATGCACTTTACTGGTCTTTCTTTGTACTCCATGACCTGAAACAGCTGGCTTGAATAATGGTATGACTTTTAGAAGATTTATAGATGAATGCACCAGGCAATAACAACTCTGCAAAAAAGCAAGATAATATTGTTTATTTTAAAATGTCAGAAACCAAAAATGATAAATTAAGAATCTTCCAAAAGGCACACAGTTATTAATATTTGAGGTGGGTATAGAAATAAATATCTGTAACCCAAGCACATTTTCTTTTCCATTTACTATATCCCTTCTCTTATGACCAGAATTAAAATAACATTATTTTCTATGTACCTATATGCTTCATCTAGAAGAGAACTAACATATATTTTTGTTAATTACTTCATCTTTCCAAGGTGAATTAAATTTGTTTCTATTATCTGTATTTTCCTCTACTTTATGTACTTTACGTAGAAAAAAAATTAAACTACTTATAAGAACATCTGCTTTGAACAATTCAGTATATTTTAGCATTTCCTCTTTCTCCTCTTGGATATCATACAAAAGCAAAAAAAAATTTTAAATAATTCAGAAAATACATTTTTAGAGAATCTTGGACATAAATATAATCCAAAACCTCAAAAATACATTTCTGGCTGCCAACAGCACTGATGCTGAGCATAAGTCATGTGAAAAGGAGTGAAGACAAGAAGCATAGCAAATGATGAGAGAACTATCCTTGACATAGCTTAAAAAAAAAAGCTGCAGACAAAAAATATCTACAGTTGAAGTGCTCATTCTGAAGCTTAAAGGAATACTGGATAGAGTAACTAGTTTGACTCAAAGAAGCAAAGAACATACCACCACACAAATAATTACAGAGATGGACCATATTTTCAGGAAACAGTCTGTCTCTGTGGCAGCAAATAGTCTCCCAAATTATTGTCTCTGCACACTACTGCCTATAATAAAGACTAGCCTTCTCTGAATCATATTGCATGACCAAATGAAGAAATGCTGAATGAGAAAATGTAAGCTGAACTTCCTGGAAACTTCAAAACATGACTCAAGGGCTCCATTTGTGCCTTTCCTTACCCATTCCTCCTGTTTGAGATTCAGACATAGTGCCAGAGTAGTAGAACAGCAAGATAAGATCTTCCTAAGAGATAAATAAGCTTGTCACTTGTTTAAGCCAATTTCATTTTGGATTTTCTTTTGGACAGCAGCTAACCTTATCAAAATATATTTTTCCAAATATACATGGGTTTTAATTTCATTTGATGTCTTTTTTTCCAGAGAGAAAAGTAACAATTCTGACAACACTTAAAGAAGAAAAGCTTTATGTAAAAGGATAACTAAAAAAATATATGTAACCAAGGATATCATAAGCAGTGTCTAAGATAGGTCCCAAACTGTGTTGGCTTTAAAATCCTCTCATTGTCTGGTAAAGTATCACCATCTTCTTGAAAATCTACCACAACATCTAGATTTTAGAAAAGACAGACAGAGAAAGAGAGAGAAAAAATGTGATATCCTTTTGAAGAAGTGGCACGTAGACATCCAATGACATCAAGAATTTCTTTGAGTCAGTTAGTTTCTGCAGAATTGAAATGCTGTCTCTGATCATGACTGCTGTCATCTCCTTATTCATAAATTCAATAAGGCGATCGTACTGCTCTCCAAGTAACAAGCAAAGGAGAAATGGACAATGAAATCCAGTATTCACTTGAGTTTTTATGTAGGATTTGAAGGCTGTTGGCAACCAGGAATAAACACAGTAAAACAAAATGGAGTAGAATTTTTTAACAGAATGCCATGCATGTATGCATTGCTCTTAATACACACTACTGAGCAAGAAAAATTAAAATTCAATGAGGCTTATAGAAAAATATAACTTGTGTAATAAAAACAGATACATTCCTGAAACCATATTGTACAATTTCAGAGAAGCATACACACACACACACACACAATTAAAGCGAATGTCTCTGATGTATGGTGTGTTTGAAGAAGGTCATGGTGGGGATAGGGCTAAAGAAGTGGACGCCTGTAATCCCAGCACTTTGGGAGGCTGAAGCGGGTGGATCACAAGGTCAGGAGATCGAGACCATCCTAGCTAACACAGTGAAACCCCGTCTCTACTAAAAATACAAAAAAAAAAAAAAGTAGCCGGGTGTGGTGGCAGGCGCCTGTAGTTCCACGTTCTCGGGAGGCTGAGGCAGGAAAATGGTGTGAACCCAGGAGGCGGAGCTTGCAGTGAGCCGAGATAGTGCCACTGCACTCCAGCCTGGGCATCAGAGCCAGACTCCATGTTAAAAAAAAAAAAAAAAAAAAAAAAAGAAGTGGGCCAGAAAGGGAGAGGTATCTTGTTTAGTTTGTTAGTTCTTATGAGGTATGAGATGAGGGATGGATCAAATAATATAATTAATTTAATTTTGCCTTTGAATTATAGAATTAGAAATATACATATTTAAAAGGTTTTGTTTGTTTTGTAGAGACATCTGCCCAATACCACACAGGACTGAGAAACAGGAACATCTCCCTGGATTACAATGTCAGGGTTACTTAGGTATACATTTTAAATGGCAGATGCCAATCATTTGTGTGTGGGAGGAGGTGTGCATGTATACTTTGCATGAAAGTGGGCACATCAAAGGCTTTAAGAAGCATCTAAGTCTTGGTTTCTGATGGTAGACATGTATTCTGAACTCTTTACATCTCTGGAATTTTTTTTCTTTTGTTTCCTGTGATCCTAAATCATTTTTTTCTTTCTTTTCCTTCCTTCCTTCCTTCCTCCCTCCCTCCTCCCCTTCCCTTACCTCCCCTCCCCCCTCCCCTCCCTTCCCCTCTCCCCTCCCCTCCCCTCCCTTCCTCTTCCTTCCTTCCATCCTTCTCTCTCTCTTTCTTTTCTTTCTTTCTTTCTTTTGAGACAGAGTTTTGCTCGTTACCCAGGCTGGAGTGCAGTGGCATGATCTCGGCTCACCGCAACCTCCGCCTCCTGGATTCGAGTGATTCTCCTGCCTCATCCTCCTGAGTAGCTGGGATTACAGGCATGTGCCACCACACTCAGCTAATTTTGTATTTTTGGTAGAGACAGGGTTTCTCCATGTTGGTCAGGCTGGTCTCAAACTCCCGACCTCAGGTGACCCACCTGCCTCGGCCTCCCAAAGTGCCGGGATTACGGGCGTGAGTCACCGTGACTGGCCGATCCTAAATCATTCTTAAAGTCTAGGTTTTGTCCCAGATTATTCTACATCAATTACTGATCCTAAAATATAGATCCATGCACCTGTACTGTGTATTGTCCTGCTGCCTGTCTCACTATTATAATAATTTTTCTAATCAGACTTTTCATTACTGGTTTTCAAGGCAACTGAAACTAATGATGCAAATTAGTTATGTATTCAATTTAATAAAATTGTACTATATACCTACATTTGCAGTGTTTCTATCACGCCTGGATAATTATCCCTTCTTTATTTATTTAAATATTTTTTATCTTGAATGGTGGGTATTTTGTAAAGCTTAATAAAATTGGCTTCAGAATAAAGATAAATGATAAAAGAAACATGTATGTTGATTAAAATAGTTTGAAAAACATATAACAAATAAGAAAATATTAACATATGTTGTAATTTTAACAAAAGAAAACCTTCCCTACCCATTTTCCTTTGATATAAAGCAGAAAAAAATAAAGCTTAGGAAGTAGCGATTAATCAGAATTAGATAGGTTCTCAATTGGAAGAAATAGCTATGTCTATTTTATTCACCCTTCTATGCAACGCATGGATTGCCTTTCTAAAGTTTGGTGTCCAAACAAGATAAAATTCAGACAAGTCTCAGATAAAACCCTAAATGAGCTGAAGAAGAGTTATGCTTAACTTTTATAAGAACATTTCCTGGAAATCTACAGTGAAGACAAATAACAAAAGCATTGAGAATGCAGTAAAGCTTGCTGCACATCAACGATGGTGTCAGCAACTAGTGCAACAGAAATGAGGCACTGGAGCAGAATGCACAATGAAGCCTGAGGTGTCAGGCAGCAGGCAAAATAGGTACAAGTTAAACTGAGATCACCTCTGTGCATCTAGGGAATACTTCAGTGATAGTTTTAGCAGCAGTTGATTTAGAAAATGCATAGCAATTGTGTGATCAATTTTAGAACAAGTGTGATGTGGTGATGAGAAGAATGTATATTCTGTTGATTTGGGGTGGAGAGTTCTGTAGATGTCTACTAGGTCTGCTTGGTCCAGAGCTGAGTTCAAGGCCTGAATATCCTTGTTAATTTTCTGTCTCGTTGATCTGTCTAGTATTGACAGTGGGGGGGTTAAAGTCTCCCACTATTATTGTGTTGGGGTCTAAGTCTCTTTGTAGGTCTCTAAGAACTTGCTTTCTGAATCTGGGTGCTCCTGTATTGGGTGCATATATATTTAGGATAGTTAGCTCTTCTTGTGGCATTGATTCCTTTACCATTATGTAAGGCCTTCTTTGTCTTTTTTGATCTTTGTTGGTTTAAAGTCTGTTTTATCAGAGACTAAGATTGCAATCCCTGCTTTTTTTTTTTTTTGCTTTCCATTTGCTTGGTAAACATTCCTCCATCCCTTCATTTTGAGCCTATGTGTGTCTTTGCACATTAGATGGATTTCCTGAATACAGCAAACCGATGGGTCTTGACTCTTTATCCAGTTTGCCAGTCTGTGTCTTTTAATTGGGGCATTTAGCTCGTTTACATTTAAGGTTAATATTGTTATGTGTGAATTTGGTCCTGTCATGATGCTAGCTGGTTATTTCGCATGTCAATTGATGGAGTTTCTTCATAGTGTCAATGGTCTTTACAATTTGGTATGTTTTTTCAGTGGCTGGTACCGGTTTTTCCTTTCCATATTTAGTGCTTCCATCAGGAGCTCTTGTAAGGCAGGCCTGGTGGTGACAAAATCTCTCAGGATTTGCTTGTCTGTAAAGGATTTTATGTCTCCTTTGCTTATAATGTTTAGTTTGGCTGGATATGAAATTCTGGGTTGAAAATTATTTTCTTTAAGAATGCTGAATATTGGTCCCCACTCTCTTCTGGCTCGTAGGGTTTCAGCAGAGAGATTTGCTCTTAGTCTGATGGGCTTCCCTTTGTGGGTAACCCAACCTTTCTTTCTGGCTGCCCTTAACAATTTTTCCTTCTTTTCAACCTTGGTGAATCTGACGATTATGTGTCCTGGGGTTGCACTTCTCCAGGAGTATCTTTGTGGTGTTCTCTGTATTTCCTGAATTTGAATGTTGACCTGTCTTGCTAGGCTGGGGAAGTTCTTCTGGATAATATCCTGAAAAGTGTTTTCCAACTTGGTTCCATTGTCCCCATCACTTTGAGGAACACCCATCAAACGTACGTTTGGTCTTTTCACATAGCCCCATATTTCCTGGAGGCTTTGTTAATTACTTTTTATTCTTTTTTTCTCTAATTTTGTCTTCACCCTTTATTTCATTAAGCTGATCTTCAATCTCTTATATCCTTTCTTCTGCTGGACCGATTCAACTATTCATACTTGTGTATGCTTCACAAAGTTCTCGTGCTGTGTTTTTCAGCTCCATCAGGTCATTTATGTTCTTCTCGAAACTGGTTACTTTAGTTAGTAATTCCTCTAACCTTTCTTCAAGGTTCTTAGCTTCCTTGCATTGGGTCCGAACATGCCCCTTTAGCTTGAGGAGTTGGTTATAACCCACCTTCTGAAGCCTACTTCTGTCGATTCATCAAACTCATTCTCAGTCCAGTTTCGTTCCTTTGCTGGCAAGCAGTTGTGATCTTCTGGAGGAAAAGAAAAGAGGCTTTTGGAATTTTCAGGTTTTTTTGTGCTGGTTTTTCCTGATCTTTATGGATTTATCCACCTTTGATCTTTGATGCTGGTGACCTTTGGATGGGGTTTTTCGTGTGGACATCCTTTTTGTTGATGTTAATGCTATTCCTTTCTGTTTGTTAGTCAGGCCTCTCTGCTGGAGGTCTGCTGGAGTTTTCTGGAGGTCCACTCCAGACCCTGTTTGCCTGGGTATTATCGACAGAGCCTGCAGAACAACAAAGATTGCTGCCTGTTCTCCTCAGCAAATGCAAAAGAACAGAAATAATAACAAACAGTCTCTCAGATCATAGTGCAATCGAATTAGAACTCAGGATTAAGAAACTCATTCAAAACTGTACAACTGCATGGAAACTGAACAACCTGCTCCTGAATGACTAGTCAGTAACTAACTAAATTAAGGCAGAAATTAAGAAGATCTCTGAAACCAATGAGAACAAAGACACAATGTACCAGAATCACTGGGAAACAGCTAAAGCAGTGTTTAGAGGGAAATTTATAGCATGAAATACCCAAAGGAGAAAGTGAGAAAGATCTAAACTCAACACCCTAACATCACAATTAAAAGAAGTACAGAAGCAAGAGCAAACAAATTCAAAAGCTAGCTGAAGACAAGAAATAACTAGGATCAGAGCAGAACTGAAGGAGACAGAGACACGAAAAACCCTTCAAAAAAATCAACGAATTCAAGAGCTGGTTTTTTGAAAAGGTTAACAAAATAGATAGAAAGCAAGTCAGACTCATAAAGAAGAAAAGACAGAAGAATAAAATAGACACAATAAAAAATGACAAAGGGGAGATCACCACTGATACCACAGAAATACAAACTACCAACAGAGAATACTATAAACACCTCTATGCAAATAAACTAGAAAATCTAGAAGAAATGGATAAATTCCTGGACACATACGCCCTCCCAAGACTAAACCAGGAAGAAGTCAAATCCCTGGATAGCCCAATAACAAGTTCTGAAATTGAGGGAGTAATTAATAGCCTACCAACCAAAAAAAGAGTCCAGGACCAGATGCATTCACAGTCAAATTCTAGCAGAGGTACAAAGAGGAGCTGGTACCATTCCTTCTGAAAGTATTCCAAACAATAGAAAAAGAAGGACTTCTCCCTAACTAATTTTATGAAACCAGCAACATCCTGATACCAAAACCTGGCAGACACACAACAACAACAAAAAATTTCAGGCCAATATCACTGACGAACATTGAGGTGAAAATCCTCAATAAAATACTGGCAAACCGAATCTAGCAGCACATCAAAGAGCTTATCCACCACGATCAAGTCAGCTTCATCCCTAGGATGCAAGGCTGGTTCAACACACACAAATCAATAAACGTAATCCATCACACAAACAGAAGCAATGACAAAAACCACATGATTATTTCAATAGATGCTAAAAAGGCTTTTGATAAACTTCAACACCCTTCATGCTAAAAACTCTCAATAAACTAGGTATTGATGGAACGTATCTCTAAATAATGAGAGCTATTTATGACAAACACACAGCCAATATCATAATGAATGGGCAAAAGCTGGAAGTATTTCCTTTGAAAACCAGCACAAGACAAGAATGTCCTGTTTCACCACTCCTATTCAACGTAGTATTGGAAGTTCTTGCCAGGGCAATCAGGCAAGAGAAACAAATAAAGGATATTCAAATAGGAAGAGAGGAAGTCAAATTGCCTCAGTTTGCATTTGACATGACTGTATATTTAGCAAACCCCATCGTCTCAGCACAAAATCTCCTTATGCTGATAAGCAACTTCAGCAAAGTGTCAGGACACAAAATCAATGTGCAAAAATCATAAGCATTCCTATACACCAATAATAGACAAACAGAGATTCAATCATGAGTGAACTTCCATTCACAATTGCTACAAAGAGACTAAAATACCTAGGAATACAACTTACAAGGAATGTGAAGGACCTCTTCAAGGAGACCTACAAACCACTGCTCAAGGAAATAAAGACACAAACAATGGAAAAACATTCCATGTTCATGGATAGGAAGAATCAATAACATGAAAATGGCCATACTGCCCAAAGTTATTTATAGATTCAATGCTATCTTCATCAAGCTACCAATGACTTTCTTCATAGAATTAGAAAAAACTACTTTAAATGTCATATGGAAACAAAATGAGCTCATGTAGTTAAGACAATCCTAAGCAAAACTAACAAAGTTGGAGGCATTATGCTACCTGACTTCATACTACACTACAAGGCTACTATAATCAAAACAGCATGGTACTGGTACCAAAGCAGATATATAGACCAATGGAACAGAACAGAGTCCTCAGAAATAAAACTACACATCTACAACCATCTGATCTTTGACAAACCTGACAAAAACAAGCAATGGGAAAAGGTTCCCTATTTATTAAATGGTGTTGTAGAAACTGGTTAGCCATATGCAGAAAACTGAAACTGGATCCCTTCCTTACACGTTATACACAAATTAACTCAAGATAGATTAAAGACTTAAACGTAAGACATAAAATCATAAAAACTCTAGAAGAAAACCTAGGCAATACCATTCAGGACATAGGCATGGGCAAAGACTTCATGACTAAAACACCAAAAGCAACGGCAACAAAGGCCAAAATTGACAAATGGGATCTAATTCAACTTAAGAGCTTCTGCACAGCAAAAGAAACTATCATCAGCATAAACAGGCAACCTACAGAATGGTAGAAAAATTTTGCAATCTATCTATCTGACAAAGGGCTAATATCTAGAATCTATAAGGAACTTAAACAAAGTTACAAAACCAAAACAACCCCATCAAAAAGTGGACAAAGGATATGAACAAACACTTCTCAAAAGAAGACATTTATGTGGCCAAAAAACATATGAAAAAAAGCTCATCATCACTGGTCATTAGAGAAATGCAAATCAAAACCATAATGAGATACCATCTCACACCAGTTAGAATGGTGATCATTAAAAAGTCAGGAAATGGCAGGGTGCGGTGGCTTACACCTGTAATCCCAGCACTTTGGGAGGCCAAGGCAGGTGGATCCCAAGGTCAGGAGATCGAGACCATCCTGGCTAACACGGTGAAACCCCGTCTCTACTAAAAATGCAAAAAATTAGCCGGGAGTGGCAGCGGGAGCCTGTAGTCCCAGCTACTTGGGAGGCTGAGGCAGGAGAACGGCGTGAACTCGGGAGGCGGAGCTTGCAGTGACCCGAGATCTCGCCACTGCACTCCAGCCTGGGTGACTGAGCGAGACTCCGTCTCAAAAAATAATAATAATAAAATAAAATAAAATAATTAAGTAAACAACATATGCTGGAGAGGATGTGGAGAAATAGGAATGCTTTTATACTGTTGGTGGGAGTGTAAATTAGTTCAACCATCGTGGAAGACAGTGTGGTGATTCCTCTAGGATCTAGAATCAGAAATACCATTTGACCCAGCAATCCCATTATCGGGTATATACCCAAAGGATTATAAATCATTCTACTCTAAAGACACATGCACACATAGGTTTTTTTGCAGCACCATTCACAACAGCAAAGACTTGGAATCAACCCAAATGCCCATCAGTGACAGGCTGGATAAAGAAAACGTGACACATATACACCATGGAATACTATGCAACCATAAAAAAGGATGAGTTCATGTCCTTTCCAGGGACATGGATGAAGCTGGAAACCACCATTCTCAGCAGAGTAACACAGGAATAGGAAACCAAACACCACATGTCTGACTCATATGCGGGAGTAGAACAATGAGAACACATGGACACAGGGCGGGTAACATCACACACCAGGGCCAGGGCCTGTCAGGGGGTTGGGGGTTAGTGGAGGAACAGCATTAGGAGAAACACCTAATGTAGATGATGGGTTAATGGGGGGAGCAAACCACCATGGCATGTGCATACCTATGTAACAAACCTGCAGGTTCTGCACATGTATCCCAGAGCTTAAAGTATATTAAAAAATGTAAAATTCCAAATATATAAAAAATAAAAAATAAAATGCATAGTAAGTACATGAAGCAAAGAAGAACAGTAGAGAAAAAAATGGCAATGATATTGAGCAGCAAATTTTCATTCTCACTAAGCATGCTGTAAGGCTGTATAGCAAAGTTATTGATGGTGTTTACACTGTGCTTATTTTAAAATCACAAATAAAGTTGAAAATATGAGTGATTTATTGGTTTGGAGTTAAAAATGTAATGTAATCTGAGAGTCTCACATACATTCTTTCAAGGGTCCTAATAAAGAGGTCTGAAGAATACAAAAGAGAGGAGTTCACCCTCTGTTTTAAATGGTTGCAGTTGTGGAGGAAGCAAGCCACAAGTTTGATGTGAAATGCATATGTGATTAGGTCTTTTGTCATACTCTCAAATGTCATTTTTCCTAAACCATTTCCTTTTTTGGCCTTTGGCAAGGAAAGTATATATAACATTTCAGTAAAAATAGCTAACAGATATGCATCAGCAACAATTAATTACTGAGAGAATATAAATATGCTTTAACTATTTTACAGGTGTAATTGTGTGGGATAGGTAACAAGCTAATACAATGTTTTACACACTGATTTCTTTATCCCTAAAGCATTGACAATTATTTTACAGTACAGACAAGGACAAAGCATCAATTGTATGATAAGAAATAATTACTCTAGTATGTATAACTTGTTACAAATACATTATAAATCATTTCATTAAATTCTGAAGTATGAAAATAGCAATACAATATAATACTTATTTGCTTTCCATATTTAATAAGTACTTTCCTCTTATCTTCCATACCAAAGGAAGCATCAGGCTTTCATATGTCCTTTCCTAAAATGCTTTAGCAAGACAGATAGAGGAAACTATTGAAAACAAACCTCATTTTTGCATGCGTATGAAAGCTTGAGATTATTTATAAGCCTTTGCTTGGTGTCCCATTAGGGAAGTGCCTTACACTTTGGAATTCATTTGACTGTGAATTAATTCACCTAAAACAACCCATTATGCTTGCCGAGTTCCAGGTTATCAAAAACATGTTCTTGTTAAATATTTACAAAGTTTTTAAGCAAATTGTACACCATGCGATGGTTTCAACCACCTTTGAATATTTTTGAAGTTTTAATTCAATTCAGTTTTAATTTTAATGTGATTCTTTAAAAATCCCAGGCCTTTGATTTAGCTAATTAGCTGTGGTTTTGAGGGATAGCTGAATTGTATGCCAGTGTATATTCACATTTCAGACACTGAACATCTCATTTTTTTTTCCCAAAATACACAAAATGAACATCTGATCAAGTTACTTACATTTCTGGACTGAGACTGAAAATGTGTTTAAATTAGTAGCATTTCATATTTATAAAAGCATTGACATCCAACCATGGGAAACACTTGAAAATCAAAACATACAACAAATGCATTCCCAAATATCATCAAACCAATGTCTAGAAAAACTCAGAAGTGTACTATATTTTGTCCACAGTGAAATTAGTGTCATAAAACTGCTTCAGGCAAATTTTTAAAATTACAGTTAAAATTAAACTACACTGAAACTCTAAATTGACCAACTGTAATTCAGGAGGAAGACTCAGAAGCTACTAAAATTACCTCATTCTATATAATGTGTTGTGAACCGTATAAATACTTAAAATATGTATTGTGTAAGTAGGTAAACCTTTAAATTTAATAATCATGCAACTTAACAAATTATCTTTTAGCCAGTTACATTTTATTACAAATTTTCACAAGATATTTGGCCACACATTATATTGGCAATTGCACCTGGCAGGTGGTATATCCTAGGAAGGAATATATTCACTTATTGCCTAGGGAGACTGGACATTGGGCAGGTTCCTGTTCTCTCAAGAAGATCATAGAAACTGAAAACTTGGCACTGACTTTCAAAGAAGTAATTAGCATCCCATGTGTAAACAGCAATACAGGACATTCTCTGGAGCTTTGATAGATTATAAGCACTCCAGGATCTCTGTAGGAATCTGAAAACGTGGTATGACTTTTTTAAAAGCTGAAGTTATTTACTGAAATGAATTTTCCCTGTACATCAAGTAAATTTCTCTAGGAAACCAACTTAATATGGATCTGTAATTTGTTTTATATTTTTTCAAACACTATAGACCAAAGTGGCATTTCCTCCACATCTAGTTCTATGATTGTAACTTATACTTTCCAAATGATTTTTGCAGATGAGAGGAACCTAACATGACAGGAATTCTAAGTGATAACTCATTAATACTTGACTAATTTGTCCTATATAAAAAGAGACTCTTGATAGAAAGCAATGTTGCATCTGATTACTTACAACTATAGTTTTGTTAGTTTGAGTTTAATTTTATAAGCATATTCTAAATATTTTGTTGATTATTTTACTGTGTATTATGAACAGAGGCAAAATTGTGATATTTATATGCAAGAATTACTTTACTAAGTGCAAAAATAATGACCCATTACATGTTATAAAAGCCATGCTTGTTTTACTAATTTTATTTCTAGGGTTAATAAACTTTCACTACAGAAGCACTGTAAGGCAGTTTAATGACTAATAATTAGTAGTTTTGTTGACTACAACAACCTACGAGTAGATAGGGTAGCTATAACTCCTATGATGGGGGAGAGAGGCAAACTATAAAGGCACCAAGTCCTGGTCATAAGGTACAACTGGTGTACTTGTATACCAATTCCCTCAAAGTTCAGTGATGTCTTGAGCCTCATATAAATGTTTTAACTTGAACCAAGGTGTAGGTATTGTCAGAATTTCTGCACAATCTTCTTTTCGAAAAGACTTACTAGCATTCTATACAATTTGAAGTACATCTCTCCTAAGGAATACTGTATAGGCCTTTCGGGTCAGAGCGAAAGAATGGAGAAACAGGAAATTATTTCTATTCATTTTCTTGTCCATGGTACTAAACGATTACCTGTAATTAACTGCATGATGCTATTGGGCCACAATCATGATAAACCATTTTTTAATGACCCTAAGTTTCTTCATTTAGTCATAGTCTTTCTCGAGAAAATACACACATACTACACAGAGGATGCTGTACCCAACCTCTCTAAGTTTTCTAAGATTGAATTTCATGAAAGCAGCACCCAGATTCATTTATTTATTTATTTTCATTTGAGACAGGTTCTATGCTCTCTCACCCAGGCTGGAGTGCAGTGGCACAATCAGGGCTTACTGCAGCCTCTACCTTCCGGGCTGAAGTGATGTTTTTGCCTGAACCTCCCTAGTAGCTGGGACCACAGGCATGCACCAACACGCTCCGCTTAATGATTTTGCATTTTTTTGTAGAGACATGGTCCTACTACATTGTCCATATTCTGGACTCAAGTGTCTGCACACCTTGGCCTTTCAAAGAGCTATTTTCAGGGTGAACCAGTGCAGCTGGCCCAAGGTGCACCTGAGCCAGTTCACCTTGCTGGGTCTCATATCATATGACTTCAACTTCTTAAACACCGGTATACTTAGCATCTAGTATGGGCAAGGAATCCTTACAGACTCACCAACTGAGTGTTTTGAGATATATTTTTTCCTACCTGATAGGTAAGAAATTGAATTTCAGTGTTGTGGCCCTCTCATCACAGGCATTTGTCCTAAAGTTTTTTTTTTTTTTTTCGTTTGTTTGTTTAGCTTGCTAGGTTCCTTTGTTTTAGATTGCAATGTCTTAGCTGATGATATTTTTGTTTATGTTGGGGATGGGTGCTGTTTCTTCTACTTCAGTGACAGTTGTTTCTTTATGACTCTTGAATTCCAAGATTTGTTTCCGTTTCCTTCTTTTCAACATCAAGATTCTAAGGGATGCCTCATTTGTTCCAACACACTATCCTTAGAAAAGAAAACTTTCCAAGACTGTCACCTGTTTTGACACATTTTAGCTATTTCCCTACAAAAGTCTGGTCGCCAATGCTATAATAATAAACAAAAAAGCTTCAATACTGTTTCAGTATTCTATTCAGAATGGGATACTGAAATGATTAGAAAAACAGTGTAAACTTTAGAAGAGTAACACGGCAACAATTCATAGTGGCGGGGGGAGCAATATTGGCAAAATATTACTAAAATTTGTTGCTAAATATCTTAGAAAATAAAGCTAAAAAAGCATTTCCAAAACTGTTGACCTCCCTGGTTTTGCTACCCTTATTAAACACATGTAAACGATGTATTACTAAAGTATTTCTAGCCTAAGCAGATTTAGAAATGCCTCAGAAGAAAGTAAATATTCTATAAGTTTCATGTTAGTCTGAGAAACTATCTACCACTGGTAAGTTGGTGGTCTATACAGGATGCTGCTAAAACGTGTGTTGAGTGTTACAAGTTAAGAGAAGAACCGAAAACATAACAGAATGTTACAAGGGCTAGCTACCAGAGTGTCATAATATATGGTTTCTAGCAACAAGAAATAAATGCATAAATTTCAAAAAATGACTGAGGCTACATGTGGTATATTGTGTTTAGTTTGAAACTTTTAATTATGTGTTAAGTATAAAGAAACCAGAGACAGTTTAGAAGAGAGTGCCAATACTAAAAAAAAAAATGAAGAGCTTGTTCAAAGAAGATACATTATAAATATAAAAATTGATTAGTTGCTTTTCAAAGTCATAACTTAATATCTTAGTTTCAAAAGAAATTGACATTAAAATCTGAATAATTTAGAGATAATATTTGTGGCATAAGAGATAATTCTTTTTGGCTGAAGGATAATGAAGTAACTGAAATGGAAATAATAACATATTACAGGATACATAGCAAGAAGGCTGTACATATCATAAAAGAGTCTTTAACTTTCCATTTTGTTGTTTTAAAAATGCTTACATTTCTAAGACTATATTCATAATTATTGCACAGAAAGCAATTGCTTTACAGGTACTTTCTCAGATATGAACTAAATGGTCAATTCTTAGATATAGTAAGATCAACAACTACAATTAATTGCAACAAGGCAACTGGTTATTCTTCTAAACTTAGTTCCAATAATACCAACATTTTTTCCATGTGACATTTACAAAGCATCACAAACATAAGAGAGCATGGAAACGTACCTACATGGAAACAAAACATTTAATGCACTTCCTGGAGCCATACACAAGTCTATAATAATAAGTCCTGTTAACATAAAAATGCCTGAATGAGAAAATACTCAAGTTGCAGGCATAAAGGAACATATTTCACGTAAGTTTTGATACCTGCAAAATACTGTTAGTTTTTTTAAAACAATATTAATTATATAGTGCATTTCTATGAAATTTTATTTTCAGTAGTTTTATCAAATGCAATCAGTAGGCAGATGAAACAATTGAAACACATAGAAATAAACATTTTCTTTTCTCTTCAATTCCTATCTTTTTTTCCCTTATTTTCATAGTATTGAAATTGAACCAGGAATGCCCCAAAGCAAGTTAATTCTGTTTTCATGTTGACGATAGAACAAAAATTTGTAGAAGCATTTGTATAAGTTCTTGCACATACAAGAGAGAGTTAGGGACATAGTGATGATTGTTTATAGATGGAAAATATATATTATTACCATAACATTTTATGCAAATGCATGGAAGATCAGTTTGCAGAGCAAGAACAATAATAATTCTCAACAATAACTCTCAGAAAACTGTACACTGGTTTTGATGAGATTCCACATACATTTTATTAACTTTTTGTGTTGAGATTTTTTAAATTACATTCTGTTTCAAGCATTGTTATGAGCTTTCCTTTATTTTTCAAAGCTTATTTGTAGAAGGAAAACACCATTACCATATTTATATAAAAATCAGAACTTCCTGCTCTCATTTACTTCTCTACATCTTGGACTTTACCCTATTTTAAAATTTTCCTTTGAACTTGGCTTCTTCAAATTTGTCTGTATTTCTTAAGACATCATATATTTCATGTAAGGTTTCTTAATGTTACCTTTGTAACAAAGCTAAAAATAGAATTTTTATGTCATATTTAATATTAAAAATACCTTATAAAAATGTAATAATCCACTTTGCAACCAGTAAGTGAGTTCAGTGCACATGATAACTAAATTTTTTAAAGGTTATTTCAAATTGTATTTGAATTATAAAAACAAAAGATAAAATAGGACAAAGTAACTTTTATCAAAACCATTTTCTGCTGACAGGTTTTCTAAGTTATTGATTATCAACATGGGTAATTTGCATGCCCTACAGGGTTCATTTGGCAAGGTCTGCAGTTTGAGAGGGTAGCTGAAGTTATTTGAATGTAGCGGGTGGTGGCCAGGAATGTTACTAACCATCCTACGATGCACAGGACAGACTCCCACAATGAAGAGTCATCCAGTCCAAAATGTTAATAGTGCTGAATTTCTCTGCTTCCAAGTAGTCTTGAGATTAGTCAGTATTTAGAAAACATAAATTAGGAGGTTTACTGCACCTATTTGTCCTCCTCATTCAATTCCCACTTATAAGTGAGAACATGCAGTGTTTGGTTTTGCGTTCCTCTGTTAGTATGCTGAGGATAATGGCTTCCAGCTCATCCATGTTCTTGCAAAGGACATGATCTCATTCCTTTTTATGGCTGCATAGTATTCCATTGTGTATATGTACCACATTTTCTTCATTTAGCCTACCATTAATGGACATTTGAGTTGATTCTGTCTTTGCCCTTGTGAATAGTGCTGCAATGAACGTATGCATACATGCATCTTTATAATAGAATGATTTATATTATTTTGGGTATATACCCAGTAATGGGATTGCTGGGTCAAATTGGTATTTCTGGGTCTAGCTCTTTGAGGCATTGCCACACTATCTTCCACAATTGTTAAACTAATTTACACTCCCACCAACAGTGTAAAAGGGTTCCTATTTCTCCACAGCCTCATTAGCATCTGTTGTTTCCCGACTTTTTAATAATCACCATATGACTGGCATGACACGGTATCTTATTGTGGTTTTGATTTGCATTTCTCTAACGATCAGTGATGTTGAGCTTTTTTTCATATTTGTTGGCACAGCTTTACCTATGTAAGAAACCTGCACATCCTGCACATGCATCTCGGAACTTAAAATAAATTTTTTTAAGAAAGAAAATGTAAATTAGGAAATAAATTGATTTATTTTCTTTTCAAGCTGAGAAAATTTCAGGTATGATAACTAAATAATCAACACTTTCCTGAATAGACTTTGCCTATTTTGCTCTCCACTCATCAATTATATTTTAATAATTTTGTGAAGGACATAAAATATATATAAATCAATTTTAAAAGCTCTTACTAATATGATATAAACTGAATTCACTTTTTACAATTTTCCAGGTTCTCATATGCAAAATTACACATACACACGCATACACACACACACAAAGAAAAAATACTACCTAACATGTGTATAACCCCTGAAAATTTACTAAATTATTTCAGTGTCCTCATTATGCCTATGAATTCAGTTACCTCCAATGTGCTGATTATTTTCCAAATTGCCTCTAATGATAATCTTTCTTCTTTTATCTTCAGAAGTACTCAAGGACTATTGGTGCTTTCTCATAGACACACTTAGTACACTGTCCAGTGTAAAGTAAATTACACAGTAAACGCTATTGACAAGACCATAAATAGCATGAGATTATGAATAAGTCTACCTAATTCACCAATGTATCCAAATACCTTGCATAATACTCACCATATGTAGCTTACTCTCAATCAATATTTATTAAATGAATAAATGAATTAAATGGAAAGCATGTTGATTCATTTTTAATTCCATACAATATCTCTATTTTTTTGAGACTAATGACACTAGAGAAGCCAAAAGATACAAAGTACTTTGTATACAAAGTATTTTGTATACTTTGGAATGCAGGAAATATTTAAGGTGGAAAATAGTTGAAGTAGTTGGCCATGTGTGTTGATGTTACTTTAATTGTTGAGTCACACAATGTAAAAGTAGAGTAGCAAAGTTAATACAATGACAAGCAGATTATAGCACAACAACCTGTGATAAACAGTGAGAGACTGAAGGAGAACCTACTGACTTCTCAGGTTGTAAACTGCTGAGATAGCATCCTTTGTTAGAACATTTCTTTGACTTTAGAAAAAAAAATATTTCAATCTCTCACAGTATATGTGTGCTTTTTTGAGGGAAAAAAACATATTATTTTACATTTGTTTACTTAGTAAACGGAAACAGATTCAAATCAGACTTATATGATGCACCAAAACTTAGATGCCACCAAAGTCTATCCACAAAGTTAAGAACAAACATAAAAGGAACCTTCTATTTTTATTTACGTCTTGCAGTATTAACCATATTATGATACTAAGTAATACTGATTATACTTAAAACTAAAATAAAAAGGAAACTATACTTTACTACCATCAGAGTGAACAGGCAACCTACAGAATGGGAGAAAATTTTTGCAATCTACTCATCTGACAAAGGGCTAATATCCATATTCTACAAAGAACTCAAACAAATTTGCAAGAAACAAACAAACAACCCCATCAAAAAGTGGGCAAAGGATGTGAACAGACACTTCTCAAAAGAAGACATTTATGCAGCCAACAGACACATGAAAAAATGCTCATCATTCCTAGCCATCAGAGAAATGCAAATCAAAACCACAATGAGACACCATCTCACACCAGTTAGAATGGGGATCATTAAAAAGTCAGGAAACAACAGGTGCTGGAGAGGATGTAGAGAAATAGGAATACTTTTACACTGTTGGTGGGACTGTAAACTAGTTCAACCATTGTGGAAGACAGTGTGGCAATTCCTCAAGGATCTAGAACCAGAAATACGATTTGACCCCAGCCATCCCATTGCTGGGTATATACCCAAAGGATTATAAATCATGCTGCTATAAAGACACATGCACACGTATGTTTACTGCAGCACTATTCACAATGGCAAAGACTTGGAACCAACCCAAATATCCATCAATGATAGACTGGATTAAGAAAACATGGCACATATACACCATGGAACACTATGCAGCCATAAAAAAGGATGAGTTCATGTACTTTGTAGGGACATGGATGAAGCTGGAAATCATCATTCTGAGCAAAGTATTGCAAGGACAGAAAACCAAACACCACATGTTCTCACTCATACATGGGAATTGAACAATGAGAACACTTGGACACAGGGTGGGGAACATCATACACCAGGGCCTGTTGTGGGGCAGGGGGAGGGGGGAGAGATACCATTAGGAGATATACCTAATGTAAATGACAAGTTAATGGGTGCAGCACACCAACATGGCACATGTATACACATATAACAAACCTGCACGTTGTGCACATGTACCCTAGAACTTAAAGTATAATAATAATAATAATAATAATAGATCTTCACAAAAAAAAAGAAAGAAAGGCTTTCAGGCATTGCATGCTGTAACTCATTCTAACTAGAACATAATAAAATATAATAAAATGCTAACCTCGAAGACAGAGGGAGGATTCTCTTCCTCCAGGATGTGACAGCACCCTCCAGGTCTGATAAGGTAGAGGGTGGGAAAAAAAAAAAGAGAAAAGAATTCCGCATTCAAAGTATTAATTAAACCAATAATAAAAACAAAATAAAAATTCCGTAATTTTGTATTGGAAATTATACTTTCATGTTCTTTCACACTTGGGGGTTATAATGAGGATGTGTTGGAGATGGCATAGGCATGGAATTTATTCTTGTTTTAATTAGTTACTGGACTTATGACTTCATATTTGATAGGAATTAATTGTCATTTGAAAGCTACAGAGATATAGAAAATGTGCAGTGTATATTTACTGTTCTTTTTAAGAATATATACTTATTTTTCAGACACTCAGGGAAACATATAGTAGATTCTTTCTAAAATTTTCTTTAAAACATATTGTTCAATATTATCACATTTTCTCTCTAACAGTGGTATATTAGAACAGAAGAGCTATGCTATTTGTAATATCTACTTTACAAATGTAGATTTTTAACCACTTTTTCTAACTACACAATATTTATTTCAGATTGTATTATATAATGTGATTTTAAAATTATCCTTATTTTCATTAAATGTTTTAGCTGAATTTTTTTGTGCTTGTGTATGTAAGAGGATAAAGCTTATTTTATCAGGATTTGTCTTTTGGAAATAACTTGTCTTGGTTTAGGAGAATAATTTTATATACCACTTGTAAGTACGGAGTGCATGTTTTAGAAAGAAATAGCCTGAAGAGAGGTAAAAATCACTGTTAATAGATTACGGAGAATCGAGACAGGGATAGACAATTAAGTGGAACTTGTATTAGGGATTTACCACCACAAATGGTTTTCATAATTACATGTAATAAAAGTTTAACTGTGAGTGCCCCCAATATCCTATTCACAATCCATTCTTACCAACACACAAGAAGATGCAGTATCTCCAAGAAACTAGAAAGGCAACATGTCCCTGCCCACAATTACAAATCATTTCACCTATTAAAATACCCATTTGCCAAATTTGATAAAATCTTCACATTCATCAAGTTGCTCAGATTCATCAAGCAGTGTATTTAAAAAGATAGCATATACAGTTAGCCTGTTCTTTTCAGTACTTTAATTAAAATGTAATTCAGATTAGATTCCAGCTCTGCTCAAACTACTGGATGCTTCCAATTTCCATCTGAAGATATTCCAGTATCTTTACACAGAATATAAGATCCTGCACTGTCTTGGATATCTGCTCTTCTCTCAGACCTCATCTCACCATTCTGCCTCTTTCTAAATGGACTCCAAGCACAGAGGTACCTCCGCAATTAACAGCCTACCAGGATTTACACTTGTTCCTGCTGTCTGGGACACCCATTTCAGATATTTCCATGAATACTTTCAAGGAGCACTTGAAAACTTGAATAACTGTAGGTTTGACAAGTTAATAAGTACTTTGTTAAACTTATTTTGGAGTTTGGGAAGTCTTCATTTAGACAACTACTTCAATTGCACTGATTCAGTCAAAGGTTTATTTCCTTTTCCAGGAGAGAGTGGATATTTTAAACCATGAATCTGTTTCCTTAGAAAGATATCCATTAGCATACAGTTTGAAAAAATCCTCTGAAATATAGTTATTTAAAATGGAGAATTTAACAATTCTCTAGATGTATGATTTCATTTCCTGCAGTCAGATAGTGTAAAAGGGTGTTCTAAAAAGTAAAAAAACAAAATAAAAAGCTAAATGAAAATTCCAATGTAAGTATCAACAGTAGTTACCAATTTTTAGAAGAAATATGCTCTGAACTTCCTCTAAGAGACTTTTTTTAAAAAATTACTTCTTGGTAAAACCATATTTCCTATTCTTCTATCTTTAAATGCATATTAATTCCAGACTACTATATTAATATTGAAAATGTGATAGTTTTTCTTCTAAGTAGATTAATATTTGATTGCATACAATCATACATAGCTTTTTATATCTCATTACATACTGTTTTATATCTCACTTATTGTTTTTTGAAAAACAGTGGATAATTCAATTACATATTCAGCAACACTTTTGCAACAAGCAAACTGAAAAAATATCTTTTGCTCATTTAAATATATTAGCTCATTCTAGTGTATCAGGAATGTGAAAAGAGCTAAATTATTAGTGTTTCTTTATTTTTGTGGATATATGAGGTTTCACACATTATATATTCTTTACAAAAATAATGTGTTCATGCAAATACTTTGTTAGTCTTAAATTTTATTACCACTGATTTACTAAAAGAAAAACTACACTACTTCAAAACTAATTTTGAGTAACTATGATGGCATAATTTACACTCTATAAAAAAGGTTGACACCATGTAGAGATTTTAAAATTGTTTATTTTTGTTTTTAAATGTATGTATTTATTTATTTAAATTGACAAATTTGCATGTATTTATGTTATACAACATGATGTTTTGAAGTGTATATACACTGTGGAATGGTTAATCTAGCTAATTAAGATAAGCATTTACCTCACATAGTTATTATTTTTTTGGCGAGAACACAATATCCATTCTCAGCATTTTCCAAAAATATACCATACTGTCAGTGACTAATCACCATGCATTACATAAAGGGGTGTAATTCTCAGGTACAGTCTATGACAGCTGGATAACTGAGAAAGAAAAAATAAGTAATAAGCAACATTTTGTTTTAAGAAATTTTGAATACTGAATGTGCTGTCAATTTATCAATACTTAAAAATCAATAATTTAATTATTTTATTCAGTTACTTATCTGGAGTAAACTAGATTAGTCCTAATTTCCATCTTTGTGTTTTGTAGATATTGTTAGGACAAAAAATAATTAAGTAATATAGATATAAATTTTCAGTAAATATGTTTTTGACCCAGACGCATACCTTTCAAGCTCTTAAATCTTTTTATTGTGAAATTTTATTTTAAAAAGTGTATCATATATTCTTCAACCATAAAGACATTCTTTGCTATGAAATATGGGGGTTTTCCTGTAATTTGAATCACTGTAACTCTTGCTTAGATTCTGCTATAACCAATAGGTCACAAACAGCTAGGAACTTGCACTTAGGTCAGATAGAATATAAGATTTTAATATTTCTACAAATAGCAACTATTGTCTTTTAGATGCTCAGGTCAAAATATATGGTGACATTTATCACTCCTCTCATATTTTACATCCAATTCAACAATAAATTTCTGTTGACACTACTTTCAAAACAAATGCAAAATCTTATCACTTACTATTATCTCTACCACTACTCCTTTGGTTCAGGATACTATTTTCTCTTACCTGGTCTATTTAAAATGTGAACTATGCAAAACACTTAACAACTAGCCTGCCTGAGCAATGATTTCTTGGAAAGTGCAATTATCATAAACAACAAGTATGGTGACACTGGTAAATGGTAATGACATAAAATGAAGAGAAGTAATTAAAGTTTAAGAGAAAGTGACAACTGGATTTGGGAGTGTATTCTCCGTAGAGAGGAAGGAAGAGAGTTTGATGAAGAAGAAAGATCTTGGAATATTTGAATTCTAATAGACACTGCTTAAAAGTAAATTGTAGCTAATGCAGTTTTCCAGTGAATTCTATTTTATACTTTGAACATAAGTCTGATGGAAAAAAGGTCCCTGAATGTATTTAACAAATTTATGAACAGCACCAAATAACCCCTATTGCTAAGCAGTTGACTTTCAGTAGTAAATATACTAATCTTTCTTATGCATTAAAAATAGTACTGGTATAGTTGTCAAAACTCTGATAATACAAATAGAAATAAATTATAGAAATGTATATAAGACGTATCATTATTTCACTCATTCTTCACTCCATTTACTTTTTGTAAAACTCTCCTGGGTGCCAAGGTCCTGTTATATAGCAAATGTGATGTATGAAGTTAGTGCATATACAATGTAGGTGAAAATGTTTCCTGCTCTGCCTTTTAAAAAGTAGCAGTATCTTGAGGGAGACAGAAATGGTTTCATGTAATTTCAAAATTTTAGTAAATACCAAAATAGAACATAAAGAAGCTCAAAGTTCTGACAAGACAAAGTTAGTAACAGCCCAGAGAAATACGGGAGATGCCAACTAAGGGTAATATCTACTCTCAGTGTGGAAGGTACTCAGCGTGCAGGAAAATTTGATGTGAGGGGTATAGTAACTGTATCTGGTGAAGAAAATGTCAAAAGAATGTCAATAAAATTCTCACAGCCTTAATAGTATTTTAATGGAAATTTCAAAATAGGTATCAATATTTAAAAGCTAAAATAAATACATGATTTAAACGTTCTTTTTTAATTCTTTTCCAGACTTTGCATTTTCTAACCATTTACACTCAAAGGAGAAAGTAGGTAATAATATTTGCCTGTCTAATATTCACATGCTTATTTTATAGTAGTATGTATTTAATTATTCATATTCACTTATACCCGAGACTAGTATTTACTAGGCAAAATTTCCTTTCTTCTTGAAAAATTTCATTTCTGTATATTCACCAAAGTTTTTATAAATAAAATAAACATTTCAGACTTATCCTCATGAATAAATAATATTTTTTTCACTTGAAAAATTAGGATTTCCTTCTATAGATCACACTGAGTTTGGCAATAAAGCTCATTGCTACAGCTGCACTCACTTCAGTGAATTACTTTTTAATTACCAACAATTCTTTTCATTTGGCTTGGATGACCAGACTAGCATCTGGGACTTAAGGGAAAAAAAAATGGCTTCTCAAAACAACAAATTTTCTTAGCTGTACCAATCCTTTTTTGTTGTTATTCTTATTTTTAACTCAGATTTTAGTGTTATTACTTTTTCTTTCAATACTACTAATTTTAGGCAAAATACCAACAAAAAGCTAAAAACTTAAGTGCTGGCAAAACCTTGTAATTAAATCAGCAGTTTGAGATTTCTCCCCAATAGAATTTTCAAACTTCAATGCCAATTGGCACAACCTATTTTAGAAAAGTGTAAACCCAACTTTAGAGAAGAGTACTTTTCAGGTGAAATTATTTCTGTCATAGAGGTCTGGGTCACCTTTCAAGCTATAACATTTCTACTTCCTTTAGTCTCTTCCAAAATTCTGGGAAATAAGTTCCCTAGATCATCTACTAGACTGGAAATAACTAAACTAGCCAGCCTGAATAAAGAAGAGCTTCAAAACAGTGTTTTCCATATGAGAATCACGAAAAAGAGAGACAATCTCCCAGAGAGGTTTTAACATCTTTGGATACTCTGCTTATAGAAAAGTCTCACACAGAGTCTGTTGGTTAGTTCCCAAATCACACTCTGCTATAAGAGCTTTGCACTTCTCTGCTGTTCATAGAGGAGTCATTATGTTCAACCATTATGTTCAGCATCTGCCTGGGCTTCTCTCCCCTCTTTTATATATCTTCTGACTGCATTAAAAAAATCTTTCTAAAAGAAATCACGCCATTCTCTCTAGTATTTTCGAAATAATACATTTGATAAATCAAGTTCTAGCACAACATACAATATTTTCGTCAGTTCAATTTAGAAGGCAAAACAGCATTTACTATTTCACAACCAGGTAGAGGTATTTAACATTCAGGATTATTTACTGAATGGTGTCCTTCAGCCTCAAAAAAATTCTTGACAATGGAAGTTAAAAACCGTGTGTATTAGCAAAGATCTTAGTTCTTATAGATTCTACATTCTAGAGGGAAGCATTCAAAGCCAACAGAAAGAGAAAGAACAGCTTTGGAGACATGTATAATCAGAAAAATAGAATTAGGTTAAGGTTTAGAGAGGACATTCCAGAAAAGTCACCAAGAAGGAACTTCTGGTGTATTCAAAGAAACTGAAAGAATGTAAATATGGTGGAAGCCGAGGGAAGGTAAAATGTTACACTACCAGAGAAACAGCTAGTGGCAAGTCATAATGGGCCTTGTAGGCAAGGGATAAGGATTTGGTTTTTCTTTTAAGGGCACTGGAATTCAATAATTCTACACCCGAGAATAAGAAAACGTAAGTTTTATTAAGAAACATCAATGTATCTTCAGAGCAAGGATTGAAGCAAGAAGGTCATATAAATGCCAATATCAGTAGTCACCATAAGAAATGATGTTGGATTGCATTAGATTAAATTGAATTAGGATGGAAGCAATAAATTTGAATAAAAGTAAATGGAAAATTGGGTGTTTTGTTTGTTTGTTTTGCCTTTTGCTTTGAAAGTAAAGCTATCAAAATTATCTGATGGTTTATATGTAGGGGGATCAGTTAGGAGAGATCCATATTGAATTCTAGTTTTGCCTTTAATAGTTGTCTGGATGATAGCTGTCTTTACTGAGGTGAAAAATGCTTAGGTGGGAGCACATTCAGTTGAGGACAAGGTTCTGTTTTGAACATATTAATTCTAAGGTGGCTAATAGACTTGAAAATGAAAGTATTGACTAGTATTAGGAAATTTTGACTTGAATTCACAGGTGAGGCCAGACCAGAACATTTAAATTTGGGAGTAATTAATAAACGGATAACATTTAAGCTGTAAGATTGGATAAGTATACATATTTCAAACTATATTGTGTCATATAAACATATACAACTATGATATGTCAATTAAAATAATAAAGAAAGCAAAAGGCTGCATGAGTTAATCTAGGATAAGTTACAGAAAATAAGGGGCTAACAAGGCTCAAGCACAGCACATTCTATAATGTAGGATCCAGCAAAGAAGGTTTAGAACTAATAGTCAATGAGATAGATGTGAACTTTTAGAAACAAAGAGAAGGAATGATTAAAGGAGAGAATAGTACAGAGAGTTAAATGCTGCTGCATTTATTTATATATATTTATATATATTTAATCATATATTTATTTATTTATATATATATATATATATGTGTGAAGTGGCTAATAGATCAGGCAAACAAAGTTGACAAGAGTAGTTTTAATGGAATAGGGAATAGGGCTGGTATTCAGATGTGGTAGAATGAACACATAGAGAAAGTTTCAAAGATAACACTTTACAGGGGGCTTTATTCTGTTTTTGTTTATTTGTTTGTTTGTTTTTATAAGGAGAACACAGAAATAGAGATGGAAGGACCCAGAAAGAAACGTAGATATCAACACTTCTTACTGATGATTTCTGATAATATTTAAAATTAAAACATAACCTCAATTTTTCATATAAGAAAGTAACATTAATAGATATAAAAATAACTTTAGGAATAAGTATCCATTCTCTTCCAGAATAGCCCTATTATAATGAAACTCGATAATACTTATTAACCATGACCTCAATTCAATATAGAAAGTTACGCACTAGACTTAAAATGTAGGAACTATCATTCATACCCTTTAAAGACCTGCTTCTGTATATAGTACTGCACTTTAATAAAGTTAATGTTGTAACTTTTGCTATTCATGGAGAACACCAAAGTTTCAAGTGCAGATCTTTTCTTCCCCTTAATTTCTCAGGTTTTGATCCCAGTTAGCATGTTGCACCCAAATTCCATCTTAGCCAGTCTCTATTTTCAGAAGGCCCAGCCTGAGAAAAGAGTCTTGAACATAATATTTATTCTGTAATGTCAACACTATAGCTATTTTCTGCCTATGTGTTACTTTTAAAAGAAAATTAGAGTATAAATTATTATTCTTAAATATATATCATTTCCTGCAGAGTTAAATAAGTTCTTTTTATTATATTTTATTCTCCACAGCCCTACGTATCATGCCTATTGAATGATGGTATTCCTGGCATAAATTCAAAAGGAATTTTCCTTACATTTATTTATCTAAGCCACAATACATATTGACTTGTTTTATATTGAAAGTAGGTCTTTCCTATACAGTTTGTGATTTTATCTGAATTTTCTTACTGATGTTGTTTTATTATTGGGAGAATAAATAGGTTATTTGCCTAATTTCTAATATTACTCACCTTTATTCTAGCTATTGCTTGAAACCATTCTTTTATATTGAAATCATTTGTTTTATTTTTCAGTATGAAAGATTTGCTTCATGTTAGGTTCATGTATTTGCCCCCTGGAATATTCAAGTGCTGTGTATATACATGTGTGGATGAATGTGTACATATATGCACACATGTCTTATTTATTTTCTCATACTCTCTATTATATCTTACACATTTTTTCCAAATTGACTCCCATACTACCCAGTCTATGGCATCCTTACTACTTGATATGGTTTGGCTGTGTCCCCCGCCCATATCTCATCTTGAATTGAGACTCCCACAAATCCCACGTGTCATGGGAGGAACCCAGTGGGAAGTGATTGAATTATGGGGGCTAGTCTTTCCTGTGCTGTTCTCATCATAGTGAATGAGTCTCACAAGATCTGATGGTTTTAAAAAGAGGACTTCCCCTGCACAAGCTCTTTTTGCCTGTTGCTATCCATGTAAGATGTGACTTGCTCCTCCTTGCCTTCTGCCATGATTGGGAGGCTTCCCTAGCCATGTAAAACTGTAAGTCCAATTAGACTTCCTTCTTTTGTAAATTGTCCACTCTTGGGTGTGTTTTTATCAACAAGCATGAAAGCAACTAATATGCTACTCTATTTCCCCTTTAAAAGCAAAGCAAAACAAACAAAACCCACCTCTTTCCTGGAATTTTAATTTTTTTTTGCTTTAATCTGTGCTGAATTATTATCAGGTTCCTGCAAACCCTCATTGTTTCCTTCATTGGATACTTGTTTCCTTTACCCTTTACCTTATCTTGCTTCATTTGATCCCTCAGTTGTCTATGTATACTCCCTTTAATATATTTTTAATAATAGGTATTCAAAGTTAAATTTCTAATTCCCTTCAGCTCTGAAAATGTATGTCTAATCAGCCTGTTATCACTACTTGATATGTAATTTGGTAGGAGAAAGAATTTGAAGTGAAAAAGTGTATCTCCTTCAGTATTTGAGAACCAATCTCAACTGTCCTCTAGGATTTAGTACTATTAATGAGAAATCTAATACAGTAAGTCTTCACTTAATGTGATTGATAGGTTCTTGGAAACTCCGACTTTAAATGTAATGTTATATAAGGACACCAGTTTTATGTCCTTATATCAATTAAGCCTGATACACAGGCTAATTGACATAAACAAGAGTTAACCTCAGAGGGCATATTTCTGATCACAAAAGCATCACCAAAACACTCTCAATAAAGAGTCAAAAGTACTTTTAATATTAAATATTTGGATAAATGTGAGCTATACATTCATTTAAGAGAAATTAATAGAAACTAGTAAGATAATTATGTACCAAATTTTTTGGTGAATCAGTGAGTGATGGCAGTCATAGAAGTGTGGGGGTAAAACAAGGGATATGTTTGGAAAGTGAGCATTGCTAGGAGCAGCTCCTCCCACTATACAGTTCAAAAACAATCAACTATCCAAGGCTTGCTGAGCCTTGTCAGAGCACATTTATTAATTTATGTATTTATTTAGGCAAATACATGCACGTTAATAAACAAATAACATTCTAGAGGTGGCTGCATGCAAACATTTAAAACTTTTGAGAGATTACAGCACACCAGGGAAACTATTTCTATGACTATTGGAAGGATAATATCAAGAGTTTGGAGTATGCTCCTTACCCAGAATTCCCATAAACCAAGTGATCTAAAATCAAGTAGATCAAAGAATAAGCTAGATAAACAGTTTACTCACTTAAAGCAGTTTCTTTGTTAATTCCCTACAACTGAATCCCTATAATCTTCATTTGATGTATTTATCTACAGGCCACAAGGGCCAGCAGCTGCACAGATACTTCTTTGTTTAGCCAATTCTATTATTTAGCATAACTTTCCCAAGAAAATTTAAAGTCTGCTGTGTAACTAAAACCTTCACATTAGAATCTGCTATATAGCTTATCATGAGGAATACCTTTCTGATCATTGCTTATTTTACTCCAAACCATGGAAAAAGGACCTAACAAATGATGCCCTTCTAGAAAATTGAAGGCCTCCTGGAAATGTTCTCTTTAACCCATGATGTAGACCACATCATTTATTGTCATGAATTTGTATGATTATTGCCTACAAATTTTTGTTTTAAAATGATTAGAATTTATTCATTCACACATTTCTAATCTGCTTATTTCGTTTTAGGGTTGCAGGTGGTTGGAGGCAATCCAGGTAGCTCAGAGCACCAGGTGGGAACCAGCCTGGACAGAAATAATGTAAATACACCAACTTGCCTAACAGGCACAACTTTGAGATGTGGGAGGAAACCAGACACCCAGAGAAAACCCACACAGACATAAGAGAACGTGCCAACTCCACAGAGGCAGTGGCCCCAGCCAGAAATAATTTTCTTTTCTCATGAAAGTTACAACAAAACTACTTTATTTGACAACCTGCTTTATTACTAAATTATTGCAACTTTGTAGATTACCTATTTTCTCTATAAAACTCAAAACTTCTACAGGTTTATTTGTTGTTCTGGTTGTTCACAATGATTTTTATAGGTATTGGTATAGGCTATTATATTTATCCCATTTGGCAATTCTAATATAAAGATTGCTTTTTTATGATCTTTTAAAAAATTTCCTCTGAAAAATGTTTCCATTTTTTGGTTTTTCATTTTTACTTTGAAAAATATGTTCTCGTCAAGATATTGAAGCAATGGTGGAGTCTTCATCTTCTATTCATTTTGGCACATAGTAAGGACTTGATATTTTCAATCAGTATCTTCATCTTTTTGTTATTTTATGAGCAATTTCCTTGATGTTATTTAGCCCTTCTATTGATTTTTTAAAAAAGTTTTCTGATGAGCAAAGAAAATCTAGCAACTTCATTTTTTAAAATAATTGATTTAATTCTCAGAAACTCTTAAGGAATAGGTAAGGAGGGAAATCAACGGTGTAGAATGTAAAACAGAAATTCTCAGTTTTAGGACAGCTACCTTTAAATGTTCAGTTACTTTAATGGTTAATTCTATTATTGGCTGATTCTATTTCTTTCTCTTTCTCATTCTCTTTTACTTTCTCTTTCTCTTAGCCCAGATGGTGTGTGAGCACAGGGGTGTGTAGGAAATAAGCTTGAATGATCTCATACCAGCCATGAGAAGAGTCTGTAGAGCAGCATGTGTGCTCTGGCCCCACATTGTTTCCCACTGTGGTAGGGGTGGGGATAGATATGACTAGTCTGTTCCCCAAGGATGGTATCTGGCAACAATATATGTGGCTGATGACCTCCTTGTTTCTTACTCTAGCATGGTCAGAGCCTACCTAGATCCCACAAACTATCTTATTTTTACACCGTGCTGTGTGCACTCTCCTGTGGGATGACTGTGCTTCCTAAGAGGTCTCTGTATTGCTGCTGTAATGAAGTACCACAAGCTTACTGGCTTACTACAATAAAAAATTATGATTTCACAAATCTGGGGCTCTAAAACAAAGTTTAAACTTAACAGTGTTGGGTGGGCTATGTCCCTTCTGGGGGCTTTACGGGAGAACTGGTTCCCTTGCCTTTTCCAGTTAAAAGTTCCTTGCATTCTTTGATTTGTGGCCAGCAGGAGTGTATTATTTTACAGTCTCTCTCTGTCTCTCTCTCTGCCCTGTTTCTGTTGTCCTACATTTTTTTCTGACTCTGACTTACCCTTTTCTAATCAAGACTCCTGTGATTACATTGGCCCCCAACTAGATAATGCAGGAGAATTTCCACACCTCAGGAACCTTAACTTAATCACAGCCCCGAATTCCCTTTGCCATGCCATGTGGTACAGACTCACAAATTCCAGGCAATAAGTATCCTTGGAGAAAGTTGGGGAGCACATTTTCTATTTACCATTTACCATGGTCTTTGAGCTACTGGTAACCTTGCCGCACCAATAATGATTACTTCATCAGTTTTGCCAGGCAAAATTAGGAGTCACATGTCATATACCTCTATGGGGTACTGGAAACTGAAGCCATAAGCTTGGATGGCTCAATTTCTGTCCTGTTATCATTTATTATCATGTTCATTTTGTTCCATTTACTCAATGATTGCATGTATCATCTCCTGGAAAAATATGCTCTGAGTATCTAAACTGGGATCATGAATCAGATACAATCTTATTTCCTTTTAAATTACTTTATTTTATATTTTTAGAGACATGGTTTTGCTCTGTCACCTAGGCTGCAGTGCAGTGGTGCAATCATAGTTCACTGCAGATTCGAGCTTCTGGGCTCAAGCGATCCTCCTACCTCAGCCTCCCAGGTAGCTAGGACCATACACCACCAAACCAGACTAATTTTTAAAATTTCTCTTTTGTAGAGACAGGATCTTGCTATGTTGCTCAGGATGGTCTCAAACTCCTAGCCTCAAGCTATCCTTCTGCCTTGGCCTCCCAAAGTGCTGGGATAACAGGCATGAGCCACTACACCCAGCCTACAATCTGATTTTGATTGTCCCTTCACTACATCTAGAAGCCTGTTGCTTCCTACTCTAGGTGAAGGAATTATATAAGAACAAATGCATATTTCTAACAATTTGATTCCAGTTGCTCCCCACCCCAAAACTCAGGCTAATTCCTTTCCTTATTTTTGTTTCATTTTCTCAAGATGGCCTTCTTTTATATAATAACTTCTTTTGCCAGTGAGTTTGTGATCAGCTTTTTGGATGCATATCACTTGGTATTTCATAATCTCTCCTTTAAAGGACCTCAAATATTAATCCTGAGTTAATTGCCATTAATGTTTTTATGCATTTGCCAAAATTTCAAGATCAATTCTCATTTTATGTTACCCACACTGTGGAAATATCACAGCATTGGCAATCATATGATTTGTGTTCAGAGTCTAGTTTCAAATGTGTTATCTGACATTGGGAAAATCAATACATTTTTAGAGCTTTGTTTTTCTTTGGTATCAAATGAGGTTATCTAACTAAATATTATTTGAGATGCAAAGTTTTGATTCTCTGATCCTGAGAAATCCACTATATGTTTATTTGTAGCTAGATGTATGGAACTACTCAAATTAGAAAGAAATTGTGAGTAACCTTGGGGTATGTCAAAGAGAACCAGAGCTGAACACTAAAGTGATACTGATAGATTTTTTTTTAGAAACTATTGCAATAGAGGAAAATAGACTTCAGTATTTAACTGAGTTAAATCTCAATATAGCAAGGGCAAATAGGAATTGATAGCCAACAGGAGGGAGGCAATGGATAGAAAATTACCAAGAATAAATATTAAGGGGATTCTTGATAAACTGACTTAAGCAGGATTCTTGCTACAACTGGGCTATGTAGGCTTGAGGTCAATGGCCAAGGACAAGACCTAGTGCAAGAAAGGGCTCAGAGGAACCTGTGGAAAGTTCAGTCCCAGAGTCTTACTAACAACACCCACCAATGCTGTGCCTGGGAGAGAATGAAACAGTGTATTGGTAAAAAGTGATATTGGGAACCAAATATAAATACATAGCAGTACAATGTTTCTCAAATTGTCTTGGTTACAAACAGCAGAGAAGCTTAATAAGTATGAGTGCCTTGGCCTCCTATGAGAAATTAGCTTATGGCTAGAATTGAGAACTATTAATATTTGTGTAGATTATCATCAACATATTTTTAGCTCGTTTTAAATTACTGTACCCTATTGATTACAATGGCAACATATGCTTTTCTTTGTTGGGGGAGGGTAGAGAACATTAAAATAATACAAAATATAGAATATATAATTATCATTACCTTAATCTTATATCCCAATCCAGAAAATATTGCCCTTAGGGCATTCTGGTGATGAAGAGCATGTTTGAAAGAGAAATTACCAAGAGCATATAAAACTAACAGCATAGGGATTATACCCATAGATAAAAGGAAGTCCCATATTTTTTGCTAATCTTGGGTCCTAAGTTGCTCAATAGGTTCATTGTGGAAATTTGAAATTAAAGTTTTAAAAAGCATGTGATGATTATTTTATGTGTCTCTACCAATTATAGTTTAAATTATGACATCTCCGTGCATGGAAATAGCGTCCCTATCTTCTATGGATCATTGAACAGGTTACAGAAATGAACATAGAACTGTTATTCATGTGTTTGGAAAAAAAACTATCTGCATTGTCATGGTATACTTCTTTTTATTTTTTCTTTTTATTTTTTTTTGAGAGGGAGTCTCGCTCTGCGGCCCAGGCTGGAGTGCAGTGGTGAGATCTCGGCTCACTGCAAGCTCCGCCTCCTAGGTTCAGGCCATTTTCCTGCCTCAGCCTCCCAAGTAGCTGGGACTACAGGCGCCCGCCACCATGCCTGGCCAAGTTTTTGTATTTTTAGTGGAGATGGGGTTTCACCATGTTAGCCAAGATGGTCTCAATCTCCTGACCTGGTGATCCGCCCGCCTCAGCCTCCCAAAGTACTGGAATTACAGGTGTGAGCCACCAAGCCCGGCTGTCATATGGTATACTTCTAATGTGCTTAGAGCTAACTTTGGGATGTGATAATTCTTCCTAAGACTTAACTATAATAAAAGTACATACATGTGGTACCTAAAGCCATCACAAAAGCTTAAAAAGAAACAATTCATACCATTAATTTTGGGCTATAATTTTAGTGAGAACTAACGCATTAATTGATTCCTAAAATTGCATATTTTATACTTGACTATTAATGATGTATTATTTATATTTAGATATTCTGAATTACAAATTAAAAGCATGATTTGCTAGCATTTTTTTTACAATATTGTGTTGTATGAGTGTAATAAGCTATGACATACTTGTGTGATGTAGATCCAGTTTCATGTCAATTACATGAAAAGTAAAGCTGTTTCCAAGCCAAATGATTGCCTTTGAGTTCAAGCTCTCAAACTGTGAATACCCTGGGTGGTTTCTTGGCATGCAGATTTCTTCCACCTGTTCTTAGATGAAACATAAATGTGAACCATAGGAGATGTGATTTTCAGTGCTAAATAGAAACCATTTACTTTATAACTTTGCAATGGAAAACTACCAGTATGGCCAATTAGGTGTTGAATATTTTAAATATTTTTCTCTACCAACATGAGATTTTTGCCTAGAAAATGTCTTCACCAAAACAAACAAGAAAACAAATCAGTTGTTTAATTGGCATAATCAAGTTAGACAAATACAATAGAAAAAACTGAGGCAATAACAGAAAATTCAGGTTAAATAACATTCTATTGGGTATAGTGTTTAATCTTGTTGAGTTTTATTAAACTTTAATTTGAATGATTGGAATCTTCTGATGTGCATTTCAGTTCATCTATAGAAGCAGGTTTAAGGAAATAGTCAAGTAGATCCATGGTAACCTGAAGGAGTTCCTTTACCTTTCTCTTGTATATTATTTATAAGTAAAGATAATAATAAGAAGCGGTAGAATGAATTGTATCCCATCTTAAATTGTTAATGTAAAAATCAGAACATTCAGTGCTGAGTGCTTTGAATTGTCCTCATTTCTTTCATATGTGTAATGAGAGAATTGCCTTGTTGCTAGAATTGCTTGGACCAAGGGTGGTACCTGACTCAACTGGACTCAGAACTGCTAAGCACATTAATATCAAAAGTAATACTTTTCACTGGGAAAAGAAACTAAAAATAAAACTTGGAATTTTTGGTATCTCTCTTAGCCTGAGCATAAATCATACCTCAACAAAGGAAAAGCAGAAACTGATTCAACAGAAAAAATATATATATTTGGGAAAGAGTCCTTGGGAGCACACAGGTCATGGTTTCTCAGATGCATTGGCCCCCTTTCTCTTGTTAAAATGTTCTTTGAAGTGTAGGATTTGTATATGTCCATACTTTTTTTTTTTTTTTTAACAGTCTCACCTCTGTCACCCACGCTGGAGTGCAATGGCGCAATCTTGGCTCACTGCAACCTCTGTCTCCCAGGTTCATGTGATTCTCCTGCCTCAGACTCATGAGTAGCTGGTATTAAATGTGCGTGCTACCATGCCTGGCTAATTTTTGTATTTTTAGTAGAGACGGGGTTTCACCATGTTGGTCAGGCTGGTCTCAAACTCCTGACCTCATGATCCACCTGCCTCAGCTTCCCAAAGTGCTGAGATTACAGGTGTGAGCCACCGCGCCCGGCCTACCTCCATGATTTCTTAAGCTACCTTAAGGATTTCTATCAATTGAAATCAAGAGTACTAATATAATTAGCTTAAGATTAAACAAGGCTCAGTTCCCTTTGTTTTAATAAGAAATTATCTTTAGATTTGAAATGCACATCTTATCAAAACTAAGCATGTACCTAAATAATAAATAAACCTCATTATATTTACATTTGAAAATATTAATATTCTTAACAAATAAAGACACATCTTTAGGAACCATATTGGCAAAGTAAAAGAATAGGCAACACCAGACCATTATGAGGCTACAGAACTACTAAAACGAACAAAAAATAGCATAATTATATGAAAACATTATACTTTTTTCAATTTGGATGTGATAAAGATAATATGTCCAAATATCTAGTAAAAAATAAACCAAAAAACCTGTGATTAGCAGTATTACCACTGGAAATGGGTGGAAACATGAGGGAATCATTTTTAAGATAAGCATTTTAGTCATTAATTGCAAGAGTTTGGAAACATTTATTCTGAAAGCCCTTTTAAATAAAATGAACTGCTCAACCATGGAATATATATTTTTTTGAGGATGGAGTGAAAGAAGTAAGTAGACTCAGCTATTACTACTGGTAATGAAGACAGTATGGCACGGGTACTCTCGCAAAATTGTAATCAACTTCCTTGTGCATTTTTAGACCACTTCATCATGGTTTAGTTGACATAATAATCAATTGTCATATTGAAAACACTACACAACTACCTAACTAAATTCTGGAATAAATTTGTAAACACAATAATAGGTTTTGTGGGTTTTCCTACACATCCAATGAACTTCTTTATTTTTTTCTAATAATGGAACCCCATATTTACTTTACTTTACCATTGCTCCCAATTGTTTCCATGTTTTTTTCAAGCAAAGTCAATTTGATCTGTAACTCCAGAGACAGGGATATGGCCTGGTGTTGATAACTCAAATTAGCTGACCATGAAAGAGGTCAGGTAACCGAATCAGAGCCTTTGAGACACTGTTTCTGGATTTTCCTCGGTCTATGCATAGAGGGTGGCTCCACTTTTTATATAAGCTTGGAGTCTGGAGGCCATGAGTGGGAACTACATTGGTGTGACGGCCTGTGGTTACTGCATGGTAATGCCCTGTCTGAATGAAATGACTGCAATAAAACCAAACAGTGGGGCCTAGGGTCACATTGTAGCACCTAGATTCAGCTTCACTAAACTCTGGCTTTTGAGCAGCATAACTTCCAAGTTACATTTTACTTAAATAAATTTATATTGGCTTTTCCTTGACTTGAAACTCAAGAAAGAATTAATTGGAAACTTGAGATTCTGAAAACAGTGTGGAATCTAGGGGATAAATACGTAGAATTAAGAGCTATAACTACCCTTTGGAGTACTGACATCTCTTGCAACTCTCTCACTCTCTCTCTTTTTTCTTTTGTCAATTCCTGCTCCCAAAGGTCAGACCCTCAAAATCATATGTGTGTAAAATCTCCAGCTTCCTCAATGGAACTGGTTATATGACCCAAGCTGTTCCAAACATATTCAAATTAAGGAAAAAGCATATAATATTGAGAGATTTTGGATTATCTTCTGTTTGCAATATTGCTTAAGAAACATAAGCAAAAATGAAGGAAATGCGTAGAACTGTGTGGTTATAATAAGCTTATATCCTCCTTTTTACATATATGTACACTAAAACAATTTGGTACTAAATACTTATTCTGTCCTATCAAATATTTTACCAACTTAAATGCAATTTCCACAACTTTTGTGAATATGCTGGAAGAAGCAGAAACCATAGGATGTGGAGAATCTGTTTTTTATTGCTACATGATGACACATAACCTCCAAGTTCATTTTCTCTATTTTCCTGCCTTTATTTCCTTTGTTTTATTTTTCTTAGACTCCTATCCCATGCTGGGTTTGATCTATGATCTTCTAGCAGCATCAGAGGGAGTTGGAATAAAAATAAAAATTTTATAGTGTAGTAATTAGAGTAACAGGTAGAGAGATCAGTAAATACATGGCTCAGTGCTAAATTCTTGCAGATGTTTCTGACTGAATTCTTGCCAGGAATTTGAAAGCAATGTATGATTGTTTCTGGGAGCTGCAGACAATCAACTCTCCCTTTCTGCACTTTTAAGTACAAGGTACTTACACGCAACATAATGAAATAACTTACATCTCTCTAGTTTGTTCAGCCAGAGACAACATCTGAATCTTGATTTTTTTCAAATCTCCTTTATGAAACTTTTTCAAAAGCACCATTGTGTTACTGTTGTAAACAAAAGTTCTTTTAAATCATAATTATCTGAGTTTCAAACATCTGTTGATAGTTAGTACTCTTATTCATACAAAATTATTTTTAGTCCGGAATTGTCAGAGTCATTTTTGATTGTGAGATTATCTAGGGACTTTGGCAGAATTATGGCTATCTTTGGACCTGTCCCAACTCTAATATCTCCCAGAGATATTAGAATCTGGAGGGTCTTGTAGCCATAATTTGAATATGGCCTCCACACAATTCTTACATTCAGAAAATATTGTTAAACACTGACTTAGTCTTGACATAAATTTAAACCATATCGCTCCACTTATGCTGTACCTTCTATATCTAGTCAGTAATTAAATGCTCCTGTGTCTTTTGTTCCTCAATCTACTCCAAAGCCAACATCTTCCCCGATGTCCTTCACATAAATCCTTCTTCCTAAAATTGTACTCTTCCCCCATGACTTAGTTTGTGCTGACGTATCATAGCATAGACTGGGCAGCCTAAACAGCGAACTTTTATTTTTTTCAGTTTTGGAAGCTGCGAAGTCCAAGGTCAAAGGGCTGGCAGATCCACTGTCTATTGAGTGTCTTCTTACTGCTGTGTCTCTTCACATAGTAGAGAGAGAAGAAGCAAGCTATGTCCTCTTTTTTTATATAAGGGTATTAATCTCTTCACAAGGGCTTACCTCTTATGGAGTAGTTACCTTCCAAAAGCCATTATTTCCGAATACCATAACATTGGGTATTAGAGTTTCAACACAAGAATTTTGGGGAACACACATTTTTGTTTTCTTTATATATGATATATAGTTAACTTTGTGAAATTACATTCTATTCTTGTGTGCTACATAATATGAGATTAAATCAGTTTCTGACTTTTATATATTGACTTTTACTTCAGTTTTGCAGCAACTCACATTCTTTATTCTCCAAAGCAGTTTGGCTTCTGGTTTTGGAATAAGAGAAACCAACAGTAGCTAACTTAAGCAGAAAAGAAATTTATTGGAAGGATATCTAGCTGCTAAAGAATCATCAGAAAGACCAGAGGGACAAAGTTGAGAAAATTAGCAGAAAAAAGGAAAGCTAGGCCATGTAAGCTTGACAGTGTATCACAGAAACAGACTTTTTTTTTTTTCCTTTTTCTGGGATTCTCCCAATGGACACACTTTACTGGCTACCAATATTACATCTACCCTAATTTCCACACCACTGCCATTGGACGTATTTTCTCAATTGGCCATTTACTTTTCAGCTATTTCCTTAATGTCCAAGTAGCAAATAGGAGCATTTGAATGGGTGATTATTGGTCATGTGCTCATTTTCAACACTAGAGGAAATAAAAATAGATAATATTTGAACTCTTCTTCTCTCATAGTACAGGTAGAATTCAGAATCACATAATGGGAAATTAAAATAGGTAGTGTTTTCACATACTAACTGTTGATTCTAATAGTACACATGAGTAACTCTTCCAATACACAAATTTTCAAACTAAAAAATTGCCCCAACAAACATAAAACAACTATCCTCTGTTCAATGTAAAATTCATACACATCTGACAAAGTGACCTAAAGGGAGGCAACCCACAACATTTTTACAAACAATGCTAAGGCCCACATATCTTGGTGTTGTCTATTTTTTTCTCTAGTTCTGACCTGTTGTTATCTAAATATTGTCTCATGTACATAATTAAATTGCAAAGCTTGCCACAATCGATACACTCAATATATGGTTTGGGGAAAAGAAGTAGTAAAGACTATATATATATACACACACATATACACACACACACAGATATGAAGGAGCACAAATAATTTTAGAAAATAAATTTTCTCATTTTACAACTAATTTTAGGGGGAATTCATGACCTTTCTTCTCCATTAACCATACCATCTTCCCTATGATTTCAATAAAGTGCTCAAGTGGTCAGGTTCTAAGTCTTCTCTTGTAATAAAAACTTTCCTTTCTGAAAGACCTGTGTCCACGGTGGCCCTGCTTTTATACTGTTGCAATAGTCTTCCATTAACATTTACCATTAGATACAAAAAAAAATAGAGTCTGCCCAGAGAGAATTTGGACTCCCTTTGAACTCTCCTTGCTTCTAAACTTTGGAAATCACCCTAACCAAAATCAGAATTTCCATTTTTCCCCAAATGGTATCAGAAACTACAGAAGACAAGCTGCTGTTTCAGCTTTCAATTCAATGGAATCACGGAATAGGGGAAGTCTATCTGAGTTAGAAAAATCTCTAAATTGCACAAGATGATAGTCATGGAAATAGTAAGCAATTTTTTTTTTTGAATGGATACTTAAGGGTAGCCATGGGAAGTACCACTCCTTACTTCTGCTTATGGACTTCCAGATCCATGCAGAATTTATTCTATACCTTACATTGTGTTGCTTATAACTGACACCTGACTGGGGAAACTAGTGATCCCCATTGACTACTTCCTTTCTTATTTTGCTGTATAATGTATTTCTCTGTCAGAAGCAATGCTTTACAAAAGACTAAAGTGGTTTGTCATCACTTACTAAGTGCATAGATAGTAGTACTAGCAGAGGCATAAAGAGGCAGAGAAAGAATTTTTAAAACCCAAATGAGTAACTGAGTTATCACAAATTACTACCCTCTCCAAGGTAAAATGAATAAATAAAATTGAACCTTTTCAAGGTTATTCTAAGGATGTAATACAATATTAGGGGCTTCAGTCTTCTTACTTCTGCTAAGTTGAGCACCTGGTGGCAGCAATCATTAAAATAGCTTTAGTCGGCCAGGCGCGGTGGCTCACGCCTGTAATCCCAGCATTTTGGGAGGCTGAGGTGGGTGGATCATGAGGTCAGAAGATCGAGACCATCCTTGCTAACACAGTGAAACCCTATCTCTAAAAAATAATTAGCCAGGGGTGGTGGCGTGTGTCTGTAGTCCCAGCTACTTGGGAGGCTGAGGCAGGAGAATGGTGTGAACCCGGAAGGCAGAGCTTGCAATGAGCAGAGATTGCGCCACTGCACTCCAGCCTGGGTGACAGAGCGAGACTCCATCTCAAAAAAAAAAAAAAAAAAATACCTTTAGTTATGGGAAGACTATGCCATTGATTTTATGCATAGCCTCCTATTTACAAAATAATCTCCTTATGAGGTCTTTGTGAAAGTACTTCAGTGGCAGATGAAGGAGACATACTTACTTCCTTAGCTTAAGTAATCTTGCCATGTTGATTATTAACATTTCTTCTGTCATAATTGTTTTTAGGTGAGCATTCACATATGACCCAAATATGTTTATAGACGGGACCATTGTACAATATCTCTCTAAAAAAATCCTCCTCGTTGTTTAATAATATCTTTTACTTTCTTGACCACCCAACAAAATTGATTACTCGTGCTATGAATTGTAAGATACCCCTATCTCACACCATTTTCTTTCCAAGCAAAGTGGGCCAAACATATACTACTCTAAAAAATATCTCTGGCAAAACATTGCTTGCTCTCATGGCCTTCAGAACCACTCCTGAGAAAACTATACTGCTATCACAGTTCATTTTTCATTATTTTACTGGTATATAAGGTAAACTCATCTATAAAATGTTATATTCTGTTTCAAATTATCAAGGAAATCTCCTTATAGAAAAATTGTTAATTGAGAAAGGGGAGGTTATAAAGTTGGATAATTATAGTGGGAGATTAATGACTCAATCTATGATGTGCATCCAAAGTTATGTCAATTCAACAAAAACAATTCATAAAGAATATTTAGCATCATATAAAAATGTGGTAACCATTTGTATTAGTCCATCTGTGTTGCTATAAAAGAATATCTGAAGTTGAGTAATTTATAAAGAAAATATGTTTATTTGGCTCATGGTTCTGCAGGCTGTATAAGAATCACAGCACAAACATCTGCATCTGGTATTCGCCTCAAACGGTTGCCACTCATGGTGGAAGGGGAAGGGATGCCAGCACGTACAGAGATCACAAGGCAATAGAGGAGACAGGGACAGAGAAGTGCCAGGCTGTTTTTATCTACCAGTTCTTGTGAGGACGGAGTGAGAACTCACTCATTATCTTGAGGACAGCACCAAACCATTTATGAGCGATCTGCTCCATAATCCAAATACCTCCCATTAGACCCTATATCCAATAATGGGGCTCAAATTTCAACATGAGCTTCAAATGGGTCAATGAAACCAAACCATAGTACCATTCAAGGTTTCAGCTGTTGTACTCCTTCATGGCCTATCACCAATCTAAAATCTATGTCTGAAAATGATAATGGTTACATAAGAAAGGTGACAGTCTGGCTTCAAAACTAAAAAGTTTCTACTATGCTTTCAAATTGCAGGTTATTGTAGCCTCCACAGAACATTCTGAAACGTCACAAATGTTTGAGTTATACTAGATTTTCTGTTTCAAAGAGTCAAGTGGCAGAAGAACTTACTTGTCATGAAGGGTTAACTGGAGAAAATTCTCTTGCCTTGACATGAGTCTCATTCAATTTTGGTTGCCTTTCAGATCGCAAAATAAACAGACTGAGCCAAATCTCTCGTTCTTGTTTTTGTTTTTTCCATTTTTGGTGGTTGTAAGCAAAAAGGTAGAGACTTTTTTTTTCATGATGCGCAGAAATCATATAAGCCTCCCTAAAATGAAAGTTTTACATGTTCTGTGGGATATGTGTCTTTGTCTCTGCCAAATGTATTACCATATTATTTAGATTGTTTATTAATTTGAAGTGAAGTCAGCATGATGCATACAGTGGGTCCACTGAAATGGGAAGACATTAAAGATCACTAAAAATAAGAAGTGATACCAAGTTTGAGAAACAATCTAGCCCAGGAAAAATATTGAATGTATGTTTTCTTCTACTAGGTAAAAGAAAACTGATTGTGATGTTCTATGTTTATTAGGATAAAGGCAAAAACGTTGCCATATCAATAGTGTTGAACAGGAAATGAACTGATTTGCTATGAAACAAAACAAAAACTAAAACAAAAGCTGTAACCATTGGTCAATGTACTACCATTCTACAAGACTTCTAAGCTTTCATTTCAGACCAAACAAGGACATGTAATTGCTTTTAATGGACTATTCTGATACTGAGAAGGAACTGTTATTATTTTAGGGTCCTCTCTTAAATATATATGTATACCACATAAATTAAATATATAAATATACCACACTTATATTTATATATTATTTACATATTTTATACACACACACACACACATATGCATACACACACATAATGTTTCATAATTGATATAAAGTCGTATGTCCTGCTTGGAAACACATACTATATGCACTAGGAATCATATATGACAAGATGTAACTTTAGGACAGATGGAATATAATCAAAATAAATTTATATTATTGACAGACTGAGGGTCTATTAGGAATATTTCATCTTTAAGAAAAATTAAAGTGACATAAATAAGTTGGTTTAAAAAGTCAATGCATATATGCTTTCATATGCACTAAACGTTTTGGAATAATATTGTATTGAGAAAAACGACTTTCAAACCAAGTGAAAATGCATCAGAGAAGAACAAGGTAGTGAGAAACTGTGAAATCAGAGTTTGGGCAAGGAGAGAAGACTAAATGGGATAAAATGGACATTTGGGATATTTTCTCTTGTAGAAGAATTTAATAATGTTGGACACAACAGCTGAGAGTTTGAGAAGCTGAACAAAGCTTTCTGCAGAATCATGGACCTAGAGGGACAAACTTGGACTTCAAAAACACCTGAAAAATCCACAGGACTTGGAAAAGGGCCCACAAACAGCTACAATGAAGCAATAAAAGTGAACTAGAAAGAAACAAGATTTTCACCAAAACTGAAGACAGTTTCAGATTATCTCAATTTCATAATTATGCCAGAAGCAAGATAAAGTTACTATCATTGTTTAATGTATTACCAGAAGAAGATAAATACTCTCTAAATGAAGATTACATAATACAGAGCCTCAAATTGTTTTCATAAAGTGTAATATAATATGGCAAATGCTCAATCAAAAGGAGCATGAGGAATAAAATGTGAATGAAAGCCAACAGTAGCAACTGGAAAGAGACACTGACCTACAGAAGACACATATAATAGAGTTGTCAGTCACAGACTAAGCAATGTATGTTTAAGAAGAATTTATTGACAATAAATGGCAGTATTATCAGAAGACCAGAAATTATAATAAGTAAATGTGTAATATGTAACACTAAAAATTATAATAAATGAAATCAAGAACTCAGTAAATGCAGTAAGATGAAATTAGATGCCAGTGAAAAAGAATTATTAAACTAGAAGGTAAGCCAGAAAAAGAAATATTCAAACTGAAACACAGAGATACATGTCAAAAATTGTGAAAAATCTGAGATTATACTCTGCTTACAAGTTAACAAATTAGTCTTCCAGAATGTCATCGATGCTACCAGAAAGCACAACATTTTGGAATCAGACAAATAACTTCGATAGCATGACAGCAGAATGAACATCATGTTCATATCTAATCTGCCTTCCTCTATACACCCCACAAATTCCATGGGGATGAGGCTCACGTTGGGCCCAGGGAGATGCTGCACATAAAATATGTTTGTTCCACAAAACTGAAGAACACCAAGCTTAGAAAATCTCCAGTCTCATAAGGAAGCTGCAAGCAAACCTACCTACCTTTTTCTCAGGAAGGATATGTTATCTTTATTTTTCTGAACAGAAAACAAATCTTGTCCCAGTGTGAGACACTATCTTTATCTTTCAAGTTTATTTACTATGTAAATAAATCTCTTTGAAAATATAGTCTGAAACAAAATCTACTCCAAGCTATGTAGAAATACTATGGAGAATTGCTCACTAACAATACATATCTCTGTTTGCATCATCATGTTTTCTGAAAGATTTTTCAATGAATATGCTGATCCATCATCCACTTTGATTAATCTGGGATAAAGGACTTCATTCAATGAAGATACCATCAATAGAATTCTAAGCATCAGGCCACCCAATAGTATTTATAGTGATAGTATTATTTATAATAATCCCCAAATTGGAAATGGCTCAAATGACCATCAACAATAGAGACAATAATAAACTGGCCAGACCCGGTGGCTCATGCCTGTAATCCTAGCACTTTGGGAGGCCAAGGCCGGCGGACCACAAGGTCAGGAGTTTGAGACCAGCCTGGCCAACATAGTGAAACCCCGTCTCTACTAAAAATACAAAAAAAATTTGCTAGGCATGGTATCAGGCACCTGTAATCCAAGCTGCTTGGGAGGCTGAGGCAGGAGAATCCTTGAACCTGGGAGGCGGAGGTTGCAGTGACCCGAGATCACGCCACTGCACTCCAGCCCAGGTGACAGTGCGAGATTCTGTCTTAAGCAAAGAAAAAGAAAAAAGAAAATATAATAAATTATGGTGTATTAACCACAGAATACTTCTGTACTTGTAAAAATTGCAACTTTATGAGCCAATGGAGAGGAACCTCATAAAATAGTTTTGAGACAGAAGAAAAAAGGCAGAAACCAAAGGACGCATCCTATATGGTTCAGTTTACACAAAATCCTCAAACAGAATTGATGTGTTGAGTTATAAATTAGCATAGTTTGGTTAGTCAGTGGGAGGAAGGACCAGGTGGGACACAGGCCCAGTATACTTCTTCTTAATCTGTATACTGGTAACAGAGAGTCGCTAGTATGCAAATATTTCATTGAGTTTTACATCTAGGATTCATGCATTTCCTTGAAGGTTCAAAACCCTGATCATGGTATAATATTATATTAACAAAGTGAAGAGACTCCGTCTCTACAAAAAAAAAAAGAAAGAAAGAAAGAAAAGAAATCCTAAATAAAGCTTAGAAAGTTATACACATTAAGAGAAAGAAAAATATTGACATTTGGTTTCATACATTGGAATGATTAACTTATTTTCATTAAAAGATGGAAACAAATGCATGAAGAAGCAAGGCAAAGAGCTGTTTCCAACACATGTAATTGAAGAGAGGCTTATATCAAGAATTTAGCACAAATTCCTGCAAATCGATAATATAATGACAGACAACTTTAAAAATTACACAGGTTCTTCAGAAAAATAGGATATAGAAATGTTCAAAGTGGTTCGTTTTCAAGGAAATGCAAACGAAAGGGGCCCTATCACCAACACTGGCAGGACTGTTACCAGCAGACTCTGTACAAACTAGACCAAGAGCTTGGCTTTACAAAGAAACATTATCCTCAGGGAAGGAATCAGCAGAAAAATATGTTCTTGTCATGGGATTTGTCTGCAAAAGTTATAAAGTTTTCATTGACATAACACAGTTACTTATCCAAGCAAGCCAGAGTAATTGAAAAAAGAAAAAAAAAAAAACATTTTATGGAGCAACAAGAGAATTATAGTAGACTTGGGAATGATCCAGAGAAGGTCCAGAACACTCCAAGCCCAACAAGACAGGACTTTTATTGGAACACAATTTTCGAAAGAGGTGGAGGAGGTGGCACCATGGATGTGACCTGTGAATATCCTATAAGACTGCTATAGTGACTCTCTTTTATTATCACACTGGAATGGCAGCAAAATATTTATACATGTAAATAGATATCAATCAAGTCATATTGACTATAATTCTGAGAAAATTCATGAGTTCTAACTCATTATGAAAATTCTTACTATTTCTTTGCTCCTAAGCTTTGCTTTCATTTAGCCAGCTGACTCTAATTTGAAAGGAGCCCTTGGGAAAATCCGCACTCCTCAGGGTAAACCAGACTCACATTATGAGACATATTTCTTGCTTACTATGACGCTTTTCTGCAAAGGCCTTTGGCTGTTTAATGAACGAAGTCACGAAGACTGAATCACCCACAGTTTCTTAATCACCTTATTTGGACTTTCCTTCAGAAAAGCTAGTTAATTAATTTTGGAAAAGCAGCTGTTTATTTAAAACCAAATAAATTAACACTGTAAACCTTTTAGGAAAAGCTTTTTCTTTCTTTCTTTTTTTCTTTCTTATAAATGAAGCAAGAATTATTTTCTAGGATAAGTTTATCTCATGTCAATTTAAATATGTGACCTTAGTCTGTACTGAACCTAAAGAATACCATTTCAAGTATATGATTTCATGAGGAAGAATATTTTTAAAATTCAAAGGACAAGAATGGTTAAGAGTTGAAAAAGGTACTTTGGAAAACTGGGAGATGATGTGATTCTAAAATCAGACATTCTAAATCAACTCATACAATTGGAAAGGGATCATAAAAAATTCACACTAAAAAATCATGTATTTGCAGGATTTTAACAAAATCATTTTAGAAACTGAAAGTGGGACCAATTTTATACAGGACTGAAAGCCCCGAAACCTGAGTCTGTAACAGAATGTTTTAGGGATGATTTCTGGCTTCCACTTTATATTTTTCCATAAGCCCAAACCGATGTGAAAATAACTAAACCTAGGTTTACTCTGTGATTTATAACCTCTCCCCAGCGGAACACCACTCTTGTCCTGAATCTGAATTTCTTCTCCTCAGCTGTTGAACCTAATCTACTACTCTCTTAGTCTCCTTCAACAGATGACAATTTCTCTATCATGGGATTTCTGATTTCTAGTCCATCACGTACCTCAAGAGAGGTTTTTAGTCAGTTCCTAAGTCTCAGGACTTCCTCCAAAGGCAAAAAGTCAGGTGTGAATATTAAGTTAGAAAAGAAAAGCCTGGTGTGAATATTAAGATAGAAAAGAAAACAAGTATCTGAACTTAAAATAGTTTAGAATCCAGTATAGGGTGCCTTGCAAATATAAATAAATAAAATGTTTTTCATTTGTATTTAAATACAAATCTCATTATACTATTGAAACTCATTTCTGGAAAACTAGTTTTGGAATATTTATACATTTTAATCAATATGAATGAAATAAATGCTGAAATGAAGTTTCTGCCCATCTGAGCAAATTAATGTTGAGGTAATTGAATAAATAATGAATTAATATTGAAATGAGTTTTCTGCCAATTTAAGTAAAACCACAAGTCATTATAAATAATTCCAGCCATCCTGCACGAATCTCATAAACATGTCCAATTGACTAATTTAATGATATCATTTATGCTCCCATTTCTAAAATGTTTAATTTTAATGGAAAATAAATTAAGTGGCTCACTGAAACATCTATCTACCAGGTTAGAACAGGGTGGCATATTTTTCTTCAGTTGAAAGATATAGAAATAAGTGAAGACCACTCAAATGAGAACAAGCAAGGGCAATTTATGCAGAGCTTGCCATGGGTGACAAAGAGCCAAGCACCATCACTTGCATGTGGCAGCAATTCAAAGGCAGGCAGGTAGGTGTAAAAGCTTTATAGAGAAAAAAGAGAAAATTTTTAGTATGACCTGATAGGAGGCTGTTGGCAAGGGGAAGCTGTAGATGGACTTATTAGAAGTGGGGCACCCTGTCTGACTGGTTGGTGGCACAAACTTGGCTTTCTCTGCTTGGTCCAAAGTTGGAAATGGGAGTAAAAAGGGGAGAAAAAATAACAAAGCTGGCAGGTATCAATTTAGCCCTGACTATTTCAAGTGCTGCAGTGCTACAGAGCGTGAGGCTTGGCTTTCTGGTCTGCAGACTGTAGGACAAAATTCTATGGGTCAGATTTTTATTTTTATATGTGGTCTGGCCACTCTCCTTGTCCATTTGCACATTCAATCTCTAAGAGACAAGTGCAACTATACTAAAACTCAAGTTTTCTTCGATTAGATATTTTAATGCTACAAATATATGTATCGCTTTTTGAGATATTTAATCCCCCATATATAGATAACACTTATTAATGTAGAGAAAGCTGTTGAACTTCCACACATAGTTGAAAATGTCATACAAAATTGCATTCATTTTAAAGTCCTTAAAATATGAGGAGAAATATATATCATTTGTTTCAAATAGAATGAAATCATTTTTGACAGTGGATACACAGTCTTGGCAGACCTTTAAGTAGAAACTTGATTTCTAGAGAAATTAACATCTGTGAGACTGCAGTATGCTCTCATTGCTTATAACACGTATAGTTAATAAGCCTTCAGGAATCACCTTCAGTTCCCTCTCCCCAGTGCTAATGTTGGTGGCATTTTCCAAATTTAAAGGTACTCAGGCATAACTACTCAGAAAATACAGAGCAAACTACAAAATTTGTTTGGTATCAAAACAAATCTTCTGGGAAGTGGACTATGAAGGTTGTGCAGCTTCAATTCAGACTTAGACATGGAATAATAGACAAGATCCTTCTAGAGGGTGGTGGATCCACAGAGCAGAGAGAATAATAGTCAATGAAGGAGTTTTGTGAAAGAGCTTAATGAAAGTCTATCTCTGGTCTACGGTGGAGTGCTGGGGGATAGACTTTACCCATAGACTTTGGTAAAGGCCCTTTCCTGAGAAAGTTCCTCTCTATTCCTATTTTGCTTTGTGTTTTAGTCATTGACTTTTTCTGTGCTTTTCCAGCATCTATTAAAACGACCATATATTTTTTCATCTTTATAAAATGAGTTGGAAAGTGTTCCTCCTCATTAGTTTTGAAAATTTTTTAGAATTGGTGTTCTGGAATTCTGTTTAAGGTAAAGCTTTTGAAAATGAATTCAATCTTTTAATAGATACAGGACTAGTTAATTTTTTCCTTTGCATCTTAGGTTAGTTCAGGTAAGTTGTATTTTTCATGAGATTGGTTTATTTAATAAAAATTTTTGAGTTTATTGCCATAATGTTTATACATATACACAGTTTTATATATATATATATATATATATACACACACACACACAGTTTTTTATACACACACACACACACACGTTTATATAGGTAATTGCCTTAACATATGTAGAATTTGTAAGTATAGTTTTTTCCTTTTTTCTTTTTTTAAATCACCCAACTCGGGGCTTCTCAACTTTGTTGATCAGTGCAAAGACCTAACATTTGGCTCTGTTAGTTGTCATAATGGTTTGCCTCTTTTCTATATTGATTTCTCTTCCTGCCTTTCCTTTTTATCTCTCTTACAGTTTATTAAATTTGTTTTTTTCCCTTAGCTATTAGAGCAGATTTTAGATCACTTATTTCATAAATTTTTGTTTCTTCCCTAATACAAAAGTATTATGACCTATACAATTTTCCAGGTTTTGTTTTTGCTACTTCTAATATAATTTGTTGTATACAAAAATCACATAAGAAAAATAATAATTTACTAATGTTAAAATAAGGGAAGATACTCCATCCCCCCAACTTTAGGAAGTTCTTCTTTTGTCTCTTTGAAATGTATGTGAAATTTTATAAAAGTTAAATAAGCCTCTTGCTAGCTTTAGGAGCCAAAAATGTCTTTGTTAAGTACCTACAAACCATCTCCTTGAAATGCCATCATTAAAGAAGACAGCCCAGTCTTCAAGTTTCTGTGAGAGAATAAGCACATGACTTCAGTGGGCACCTTGTTCCAAGTTTTAGAACCATTTTCTGTTACAAAGATCTAATTTTATTTTTTCTTTAAGTAAAGTCAATTAACAGATGGCTACTCTAATTACTGAGTAAACTTAGGATAAATACGTGTGACAAATAATGTTACACATGCTCTTACTTGAGGACTGCATATTGTTTATTTTGAGAACACATATGTAACAGGTTGTATCTGCTTGGCTATATAAAAGGGTGAAATTTCTTTATGACTTTGCAATCTTTTTAGTGCATTGTCTGTGATATGTGTCATTAGTACTTATTCAATAAACTGTTTTTTTTTCTTTTCTACCTTTGTGGATAATTTTTCTAGATTGGAAGATTTTATTTTTAATTGCATTTCCCCAACAATCGTATGTTGGTTAACATTCATTTTGAATTTTTTAAGTCCCTTTAAAACATTATTTTAAAGTTTCATTCTTTAATGCATGCATTATTTAGAGGTATGTTTCTTACTTTGTAAATATTTGAGCTCAGTTATTTTATTCTGCTTCTTTATATATTAATGATTAAAATTCTGTCGTTATTTAAGATATTAAAATTGTAAATATATTGGATAAGATAGGATATAAAGTCAATAATTCTTGACTTCGAAATGCAGTTTTGCCAATTAACATGTGTGACTTTTGAAATGTTAGTATCTCTAAGCCTTAGTTTCTTACCTATAATATAAAATAATACAAAATTGATCAGTTTGATTGAAGATATAAATGTGTGTATGTTTGTATGTGTACTGTAGGTTAAAGCAAGTTAAATTACTAGTATTATTATATTGACATGGGAGACTCATCAGCCTTCCACTCTAAAACTAGTCATTGTTATTATTCAAAATTACCTTGCATCTTTGATGAAATCAGTGAACTCACATTAGTAAAGATGGTGGAAAACAACAGTGATAACATTATTCCTAAAGAAAAGAAAGTAACATCACAAACATCAGAGAAACAAGATTATATCTAGTAGGCATTTTCCTTAATTGAAATAACAAATTATAGTTTATACCACTGATCAGAAAAGAAGTTGGGGTATTCTCTTTAAATACTTTAATGATGACTAGATGGGTTAATGTATTTAAAGCTATCTGAGAGTGACTGAAAAGATGTGCTTTTCAAATGAATCAATAAATAAATGCATATGTACTACCATCACACCCAATGGCTTAAAAGTAAAGGAGTCATTGCTATAGCATAGGCATAAAGCTACTTTGCATTGTTACTGTAATATCTATATTTGCTTTTAGATATCATATGCATATAATCTGAAAAACACTGCTCTAGAGAAGGCGTAAGTTATTAGTCTAAGTTAAAATCTTCTGACCTAATAGTTAGATATCAAGGAAAAAGCACATAAAATCATCAATAAATAATTTATTATTAAAGGGCATGTATATGAGATAATTATACCTAATTTCTAGTCTCACTATTTACTAATGAATCAATATTGTTGGAATGATAATATATGAAAGATTGTAGAAATATTAGAAAATATTTTATCAGCAAAACCTTTCACTATTATGGTAGCAATGATATCATGCACTGGATTCTGGAAGAAGCTATACATACTACAACAAATATTTTCATTTTGTTGGTTAAACGAGTTACTTTTTTGCTGTATTCCATTGGTAATCTTAAAAACAAATTCAAACAACAAATAACATTGTACATCAGTTAACAGTTTAAAATGCAGTTTCTCTTTGTTCATCAAAAATCCCTATGAAAGAGATGAGTCTACATTGTTAGGTACAAGTAAAAAAATGACCAAAGTTTGTATAACTTGTATATAAAAGGCATTACTTATCTTTGTAGTCAGATAACTTCAAAAGTTTGCTACCTCTTTAATCTGCAATTCTCAAATTTTAATATTCTTAGGAATCTCTGAAATCCTTGAGAAATAAAATTTTGATCCCAGATTCTATTTATATTCTGTTAAGATTCATAAATCATCTTTTTAAATAGGCACCCAATATTATTTATAATTCGGTTGTCTATTGACCATACTTTGAGAAAAAACACTTTCTAGCCTACATTTTTGTATATGTCTAACTGGCATGATTGGCATCATGCATACACAATCTCCTATTAGTCTCCACCTTTGGAAAGAAACGAATAAAATACACATATTTTTCTTAGGTAATTGTTGAGTGTACCTGGAATACCCAACAAGGCCTTCTGAATGGCATATATTTGCTATCAAAACTTATTTTCTACACAAATAAATGGGTTATGCAAGTTCTTAAGTACTCTTTAATTAGACCTACAGCCTAAACTCCAATTATTTCTCTCAAATCTTGTTTGTATTTGATTAACATCTATTCTAATCCTACAAAGTAATTTCCACGCTCTGCTAAATGATTGCACTATAAATAAGAAATAATCGTTTAAACTTCAACCTTCTCTTCTCAAAGATTATGACACTCAGGTTTGATGGTATTATCACAGAAAATGTCAGCTCAATTATTTTTAGAATAATTAGCTTCATTATATATGGAAGGTACACAGATATAAAACTCAGTTTCTTGATTCTGAAGTACCTTCAATAGCAATCAAATCCTAATTGAAAGAAGCTCACACCTGCTACCTTCATCCTTTGTCACTCTCTTATGGAAAGATTTACTGTCACAGAATCTAAATAATTATTAACTATTCCCATAGAAATGATTGTTAAATATCAACACATATATCCTTAAGTTACTAGATTGAAATTACCTAAAATTATTTCTTATGATTGGAAAATTTAGTCTTATATAGGGTTGCTGTGTAGCTAAAGTATTAGAGGCACAGAGAGGCCATGCAATTTGATGAGGAAAAAGCTTGAAATAGGACTCAGGTGCTCAGACATAATCACTCCTGTTACATGAGTTCACTGCATTCATAGAACATAGGTGTTTACTTTGTCAACTGAAAATGCTTCTGGGATCAATGGAAATATTACTCTAGACCAAAAAACATTCTAATTTTTTCATGTGATTTTCCAGGTATACAATTTTTAAAGAACATGCAGTGACTAATATACAGTTTAGGGAAAAATAAGAAAGATTCGGTTTAGTTGCCAGGAAGATCAAGAAAAAGGATGACGACATGAAGACGGTCATGTGCAGAAAAAGTCAGGGGAAAAGAATAGCAGCTGAAAGCTATGAGAATGTACACATTAATTGAGAGGACAACTTGGGGCTCAGGTTTGGTACATCATTAGTTAAACAGGTTATGTTTCACATATGAGTAAACGATATGAAGATACACAATAGTTTTAAAGGTTAAACTTAGGTGTATACTCCACTCTTCACAAATATGCTCATAAAATAATGATTTTGTATGATGAATCAATTTTTGAAATATTTTACATCAAAAAAGTTGACAGTTTTTCCTTTTAAAATCTGGTTTGTTTCATAATTATACAATAATCTAAATTTGGATTTATACCAGGTTCAAATTATTTATTACATAATTATCAGACAATAATGTTAAATAATTTCTTTTTAAATTTTTAGTCTATTTATTTATTTGGAAACCAAGTTATGAGACTGGCTAATTTTTGCATTTTTGGTAGAGACAAGGTTTCATTATGTTGCCAAGGCTGGTCTCGAACTCCTAGGCTCCAGCAATCCACCCACCTTGGCCTCCCAAAGTACTAGAAATACAGGCATGAGCCACCGCCCTTGGCCAATAATTTCTTTACCTAAGAAATATTAGATACAACACTACATGCACTTTGATTTCTTTTCAATTGTGGTAAGAACACATGAGATCTACCATCTTAACAAATGCTTTAAGTGTTTAATACAGTATTGTTAACAATGAGCACAATGTTGCACAGCAGAGCTGTAGAACTTATTCATCCTAAGTAAAATTTTATACCCATTAGCTATTCCTTATGTTCTCCTCCCCTCACACCCTGAAAAATCACTACTTTATTCTTCGCTACTATAAATTTGACTATTTTAGATATCTCTTATAAGTGGAATGATGCAGTATATTTCCTTTTGTGACTTTCTTATTTCACTTAGCTTAATATCCTCAAGGTTCATACATGCTGTATCATATGACAGGATTCCTTTCCTTTTCAAGGCTTAATAATATTCTACAATGAGAAACCATGTCATCCCTGTTAGTATGAATATTATCATAAACACAAAAGTATTGATGAAGAGGTAGAACAATTAGAATCCTAGTACACCGTGAGAAATGCAAAATGGTGCAGCCACTATGAAAAACAGTATATGTTTCCCCACAAATTAAAAATAGTACTACAATATGATCCCCTCATCTCACTTCTGAATATTTATCCAAAAGAATAGGAACCAGGATCTCAAACAGATATTTACACTCCCTTGTGCACTGCAGCATTATTCCTAATAGTTAAGATGTGGAAACAAACTAAATGTGCATCGATGGATGAATGAATAAAGAAAGTAGTTTGTAACTTAATAAGCATAGTTACTATGAATATTGGAAAGATATTTATATTTTTATAAACCATTTAAAAAGCAATTAAATTACATTTAACTCTAATTTTTATATACTCTTGAAACTGATGAATACAAAGTATATGTAAAATGCATGTTTTCTGAATAAATGCATGTATGTTGTCCTCAAAGCATTATTATTATTAAGATCTCTGTGTGATTTATGAATGAACCAGTGGAGTTACTCAGCCTTAAAGGAAGGGCTTTTAAATTTTAATTGTATATCTGTTAAGTACAGTTATCATCCGCCTCAGACTTTAAACTTTTGTTCAATAGAAAAAAGTTGATCATTAAACAACTTAGGAAAGCTTATCTATATAGGTTTTTTCCCAGCAGGTTTCTGTTGTCAAAGATCTAGTTCAACCATCTGATGAAACGTGGTAGCAGAGGATATTTGTCTAATGGTACAAGCATTCAGGATTATTGAGAGGAATTTCTCTACAAATAAAATTTTTTTAAAGATTAATGTTTGAAACAGGCTATAAATCCAGTTTCCAAATTCAGAAAGCAGTCAGGTTTTTTAGATGTTGGACTCAAGGCATCTTTAGATGGTGGAGTGAGTGAGTGAGAATGGTAGTGGCAATCAGATAAATATCCCAGTTACTATTCTGAATGTTTCTTGTGATGGCATAGACATCCGAGAGGATTTGAGACAATGATGATAACACTTAACTTTTTGTGAGAATATGATGTTAAAGAATAAAGATAAAATGTTTTTTGGACATAACAAGGACTATGTCAAATGTATCATTTCATAAATGATTAGTATTTTGTTTATATTATTAATAAACTAAATGGTAAACAACATAATCATAAAACTATAATGTGATTTACAACAGCTCTCCCTAAACTTCTAATTTAAATAGGAGCTTTATAACAGGATATCCTGACTTGTAAACTTTTTCCACAAATTGACATTTCTTAGGTAGCAGGAATATATTTCTACATCTCTATAAAGGCTTGCATATAAGCAAGGAATTTATAGTCTCCCATAAGAGTATCAGCCTATAAACTGCATGGAGCGTCACACTCCTGAACTACTTTGTTCCTTCTCCATCGTTCCAGCAGTGAGCATAGTCAGAGAAGAAAATATAGTCTCCATAAACTAAGGTCAAATTGTTAATTTTTCATTCAGCTCTTATTGACATAAATGGCATAGTAAATGCTTAGAACACTGACTGAAAATAAAAAGAACTGTTTAGTAAATTTAAAAAGTGTTGAGAGATTTACTAGAAGCCTGGTAAGAATAATTTTTCTTGAAGTGAATTTCAGAACAAGATATAAATCACTGGATCTTATTTAGAGTAGTTTATCACAGATGCCACGAGGTCCTTTTGTAAGATGACCTAACCTCAAATTTCAGTGCCTGTTTTCTAATAGCATTACATAACCATATCTGGGGTAGTATTTATTAGATAGTAATTCTCTGAAATAAACCTCCAGCTCTGTGTGCTTATTTACCGCATTTATAAGATTAAGGCGTGAGCTTAAATAAAGCAGGTTGGATCAGTGCTTACAGACTTGTGCCCTCATGTCTCACGAAAGGATGAAGACAGGAAGATAAACATGGACTGGTTTACCAAGAGGACATCCTGACTCTTCGTAAGTCACTTTGGAATTTTTCTGACCACTTGATGTCTAACACTTTGCCACCTGTAAACCAATGACTGTTAGGTTCCCAAGACAACAAGATTTGTCCAAAACTTGTAACCAGGAAAAGTATTGCATCCCATGGAAGGAGCTTAAAAAATATAGTGCTCTCTTTATCCAGAAAAACTAAGAATTATTTTAAAACTTTTATTTTAAAAGTGCTTACAGTGATCAGTATGTGAGGAATGTTTAGGGAGAAATTAACTATATATTCCTCTTATTTTTTTTTTTTTTTTTTTGGTAAAGAATTTCCCAAGTCAACTTAATAATAAGAATCATAAGGGGCACCAATTTAAAATGAAAATAACTAATAAAAGTAATAAAGCACGTATCTGACAACTTCTCCTTTATTCTAATTCATTAAATCTGGGGCTCACCAAAGAATCTATCTTTTTATGAAATAGTTTTAATAAGATTTTGAGAAACATAAGTAATAACTGAAAAGCTATTTAAAATGCCTCTTCATAGCATATATTTCAATACAGGTATTAATACAGTTCAAAAGAAGAAAACACAGCATCAAATCATGGGGGTAAAAATGTAAAGCAAATATAAGAGAAGAAAAATATATTTGAAAATAATGTAAAAATAAAATTTAGAATAAATGGCAAATATATATAGATTGTGTTAAGCAACAAAAGAGAATTTATGATATAAAAATGATGTATATCACTTAGCATTTGTAGATGGTCTGGACTATAGTCTGTCTTTCTGGTGCTGGCCTAAAGATCTAGAACTTATTTCTTTCCTATGTTTTAGTTCTGGGGATATTATTCACACCCAATTAATGCTCTCTTCACTCTTATTTTAAAAACCACCTAAGTGTATATAGCACAGTCACAAATTTTAACCCACACAATAATTTCTATATCTAGAAAATTGTAATTGCTTTTGACCTACGTTGAGCTTTCTCAATGACAGCATGCACTCCAACATACACACATAATCTAATTGAAAATGTATTCCGATGCAATAATTTAAACTTTAATTTCTGTTTGTCCTAGAGAAAATTCTCAGTTCTCCGTGAAGAAGCATGACCCCTGCTTCTTTGTTCAAGAAGGTGCCTATATGTTTGAAAGAAGGAATGTGGAAAGTTCTGGGCATAATGACCTCCATCTTCTGGGATGCTATCTTTTTTCCATGTGAAAGCTATTTGTCCTCCAAATCCCTTTTGTCTAAAACATGAGCATATGGTGCTCTTTGCTCCCTGGCTTAGTATCCATCTCTTGTTCCTGCCAATCCTATGTTCCCTTTGGGGTCTGGGTACCATTTTGGCACAGCTCTGAAAGTCTGCTCTGCAGGCACATTATAGAAACTAGCTTTCTAAGGCAAACTCCTTAGGCACAGTGTCAGCAATATCTGGATCATGTCATTGGTACACAAGAAGTAAAGGCAATATTAAAGCCTCAAAAACTGTCCGCTGCTTGAGCATTAAGTCCCGTCAGATGTACTTTGATATGACCCAACCTCGATTTAGCATGGAATAGCTTGCAAAGCAACCTTTTCCTAATGTCTCTAATGTAAGAGTCCAACCCTCAGTCACCCGCAATTACTAAGTCAACCTCACTTACTAAAAGACTTCCTCATCAATGAGTCAAAGCCTAGAATAAGAAAAATCCAGATCTCATTGCTTTGCTTTCCTTCTTATAATCCTCTCTGCCTAAAAGTAGGTTTTTTAAAATATATCTTATTTTGTATACATCTTTGTTATAGCCTTCACAGAACTGTCACAGATGTTAAAAGTTTTATTTAGCACTTTGCAGGAGAACATTATGAGTTGGTCCTTTCTGTCTTGAACCTTGATTTGCTTAAAAGGAGGAAATGATAATCCGGAAAAATGATCTCTCTACCAAATCCCTGAATCTAAATGCTACTGTCTAAATCTATAATCCCATTGTTAAGTCGTTATTATCATAGTCTTACCTTGTAGTTTCTATCATAATCAATACTAATGTGGTTTGACTCTGTTTCCACACCCAAATTTCAACTTGAATTGTAATCTCCACATATTGAGGGAGGAACCTGGTGGGAGGTGATCAGATCATGGGGACCATTTCCCTCATGTGGTTCTCATAATAGTGAGTGAGTTCTCACAAGATCTTGATGGTTTAAAAGTGGCAGTTTCCCCTGTGCCCTCTCTCGCTCTCTTGCTGCCTTATGAAAGATGCTTGCTTCCCCTTTGCCTTCTGCCATGATTGGAAGTTTCTTGAGGTCTCCCTAGCCATGCAGAACTGTGAGTCAATTAAACCTCTTTTGTTTATACCCAGTCTCAGGTATTACCTTCCTAGCAGTGTGAAAACAGAATAACACAAATACCAATATTTCTACCATCACATAAATATCTTTAGTGAACTAGTATGTACATTTTATGCTTACAGATGCAAAAAGAAAAAGCATATTAGTAATTTTAAAAAATGTTTTCAATAAAAAATTTATATTAATGCTTATTTGACAAAAAAATATAAATTATACATGAAACCTGAGAAATACTCTAGCTCCTTCTTCAAGCTGCAATATTCTTCTGAAATAAGTGCTTCCTTTAGAAACAATTACTTAAATAAACTACGTTTTTCACTACAGGTTTTTTTCTTTTTGTTTTTTGTTGTTTTTTTTTGCAACTCAAGTGCAAAAATGCTTTTGGCTGACCATTTTCAGTTATATTTTGTGTTCTCTGCTCTCATTCAAAACCTTCTCCATTAAGAGATAAAGAAAAGCTGGTTTTATTCTTTCACTGAATGTATCAGTTTCCTTTTCCATTCAATTACTCCAAAAAGTCAACAATACTTCCACTTACCATCTCCTTTATTTGTTCCTAATAAAACCTCAAATGGCTCTCCCCAGTCCTTCAAATTCCACCTTTTTCTAGAATGTATCCATGTACCATTCAGTTACTTTTTTGGAGGCTAACCTATTTCTTTTTTATTCTCTAAGTCCTAGACAAGAAAAGGAATTTCCAAATTGAGAATATTCTGTATAATATGGTGAAAATAGACTGATATCACTATTATCCTTGCTTCAGATTTCTAAAACTCAAAAGCATACTAAAATACTGTGTTTGAGAAGGTATAATTTGTAGTATTTACAGCTATTCTTAGAGGTAACCAAAAAATTGAAAAAAATTATTTAAATTTAAAACTCACCTGAACAGACTACAAATGTGTGTGTGTGTGTGTGTGTGTATGTATGTGTGTATATATATGCTATATACATATATATGTTGAGTTTCAAATGTTGGCTTAACCTTTATTTCTCCTTCATTCTTTGATAAACACAGCTCTGAATATTGAAAACGTTTATAAAATAGTGAGGAAACAGCTATTTACTTATTATTCATCAGTCTTATAATTAGCTATTCCTACCTTGAATGCTTTTGGCACAATCCACATAACTGCAGATGTTTTGAACCATTTTACAGTAACATCATTTCTAGTAAAGAATGATCAAATTCTGCATTACAAGTTTAAAAGGACTGTTTTGTTTTGATTGAGAAAAAAAGGTATGATCCTTTTAATTTTAGTTATAAAAAAATAAAGATGTCATTACAAAATTTTAGAGTTAAGAGTAATAAAATAATTTAAATGTGCTATAACAACTGTCACCTATTTTTTCACATACTTAACTAAAGTTGGTTGCTTCTGAGAGATGACTTTTCTCTTTTATGGAGCTTAACCGAGTCCTTCATTTTTTGTTCTGGCCACATAATGTATTATTTACATTACCCTAAATCATTTTGTTTTCACTTTACAATTATTCCAAAGTCTTTTACTTTATAAGCTTTGCAAAGCAGGTTTAGGGTCTAAAAAGAAGACTATAGCAATTTCCCTTCAGGGATTTTGCATTGACTAAAAGAGAGCAATCAAACTTATCAGCTGAAAACAGTTTTTGGCTGCAAGCAAACAAACCAGTTCATTTACTGCATTTAGAGTCTTACTGGGGCAGTCCAACTCCACTGTGAAGAAACTACTACCACAGCATAATTAAAGAATCTGTAATTCTGACTGGAGTACTGTGCATCTTAACCAGGACCTGAGGTTAGGATGGCTAAGGCCCAAACAATATGGAACAAAAGAAATAGTATTTTATAACTGGTGATTTATGATAAACCTGAACTTTTAAAACAAGTCTGCATTGTAAAAAGCCAAAATCTTTCTATTTGTAACACATTGTTATTGTAATATATTGAAGGAATGCGTTGGAATTACGCTCATATTTTAACTCAGTACATATCCTGTAACAGGTTATAGGAATAACAGAAGTGCAGAGTTAAGTTCATTTCTCTGAGAACTTAGTAAATTTTCTTTAAAATATCATTTTCAATATAATTAAGAGAAATAAAAATAATTATGAACAAGGGCTTAAAGAACAAGCATGAAAGCCCTGGTAGCTACAGAGAATAATTACAAATATAAGAGGGAGTGGGGCAGAAAGATGAGAAAGCAAGGCATACTGCTCTACAATTATGCTTAAGGGGATATATACTAAATAAAGGAGTTCTTCAAAATATATAGTATCAACCTAAGAACAGAAAAAAGTGAAAATACATTCTTTTTTTTCTGCATAGAATAGACTTCTACTGTAAAGAGGAAGAAACTAGCTTCGCACAACCATATCATACTTCAAATAGGATTAAGTATGCTGATTCCACACCAAATGGTCACATCCAACATTGCTGCCAGAAGGGAAGAGAAACCATGTGCTAGTATTTTCATCAAGGATCTCACAAAGTAATATTTCGAACAAAAAAATCAGATTATAAATTGGGACTACCTATGATATATCTGAGACAAAACTGTGACTTCTTCAGTAGCTTTCTAAGACTAACATAGGCAAGTCAATTCATCTTTCTCAATTCCTTCTTAGATAAACTGAGACAGTGGAATAAGCTGAATTACAGAGCACTTTGATGCTGTATCTTAAATATTTTCTTTCCTCCAAAATTCATGTGTTAAAAATTTAGTCACCAACCTACAGGCTTGGGCAATGGAGCCTGTGACAAGTGTTTAGGTCATAAGGACTTCACCATCATGAATGGATTAATGACATTATAAAAAGGGATATTGGGAATGAGTCTTTTCTGCTTCTCTGCCATGTGCAGGCACAGAGTCCCTTTCTTGGCCTTTCTATCTTCTATGTGAAGAAGAAACAAGAAGGTCCTGGACAGATGATGGCAACTTGATCTTGAATTTTCCAGCCTCCAGACTTTGAAAAAATATATTTCTGTTCTTTATAAATTACCTAGTCTCAGATATTCTGTTATAGCATCCAAAATAGAGTAAGACATTTAAAATGAACCATGCCAGTGATTTCATATATCAGTAATTAGTGACTTTTCAATAAATAATAGTAGTTTGTTCATCTGTACTTCAATGGCAGCAAATAATATTTTTTAATGTAAGTGTGGTGTTGTCACAATTGAAAATATACAGATATGGTTGCTTAAAAGTTACATATCTCCTAAATACTAAAGACAAAAATAAATAAATAGCAATAGAACTCTAAATAGTTCCAAATTTGAGAGTTTAATCTTAAATAACACATAAACATTCCTTTATTATTCAATAATTTAATTGATTTAGTCATTTGATTCTTTCAAGCAAAAATAATTAAAGGTTTATTTGCCACATTTTATCTTGTAAATCTGAAAATAAATCAATACCACTCAATAATTGTTCACTAGTCACTGCCTTTTTGCTTTCATTGCCATGGTTTTGAACTTTAAAGTTATTGTTAAAATTTGTAAAAGTCTGTGATCAAGAAATATCACTTCCAGATGTAAATTAGAAACTATCCATTGAGGTTTCTCTATATGTCACAGTATGATTTCAGCCTTTTTCCTAGGGGAATTTATTTTTGAAGTGCCTGTGTTTCATTTTTACCATTTCCAGCCTTTTGTTTTGTTTCCTTCTTCTGGGTTTCAAAGTTTATTTTTGATATTTCCAATTAAGATTGAAGTTTGCTGTGGGTTTTTGTTTTTTTTTCTTTTTGGAACATTGCCATTTTCCTAACCCACAAAGCTGTTACTGTGAGTAGGCCTGCTCTTAGATAACTCCTCCGGTAAGGCTCTGTTCACGATTAATTAGCATTTCTAAAGAAGTAAATGAGCATCTTGCTTTTCACATTCTTTGCAAATGTTTGACATATTGTGAATGTTTGATTTTGCTGTATTACTCTTAATATATGCTAATACATGCTTGCAATAGGATAAAATAGTATAGTGATTAGGCAAGTTTAAGAATCTCAGTGAGGTGATTAAATGCTTTTCTTCTTTAATAGTATGGTGACATAGTAGCTTGTCTATTATTGATAATGATACCATTAAAATAATCTTACAAATGGAAAATAAACTGATGGGTTTACTTTCTCTTCTCTTGGAAAGTATGAGTTTTGGAACTCCTCTATATTCTTAACCATTCTTAATCCAGGAAGGTATCCAGATATACCAAAATAAAATTGTTAGATAATTTATGTGCATTTGATTCAGCTTCAAGAAACACAGTTTTTCATTTCTTAATTGCCATATCTCCAATTTCTAGAGGAAAATTACTTTTGAGCTTGAATATCAGCATTATATTTTTACAGATATTGTCAAAGTTACGTAAGAATACACAGATACCAAGGTAAAAGGTAAGAAGCAACCTATAAAATTATATTCAGCTGATCTTTGACAAAGAAGCAAAGCCATGCAATGGAAAAAGGATAGTGACAAATTAAAAAAAAAAAAAATCAATCTAGACACAGACCTTAGAACCTTTACAAAAATTAACTCAAGATAAATCATAGACCTAAGTGTAGAATGCAAAAAGTACAGTATAAAACTCTTAGAAGGCCAAGCACTGTGGTTCATGTCTGTAATCCTACATTTTTCTGGTCCATGATCCCTTCAAGGATCATGGGAGATGGGAGGTTAAGGCAGAAGGATTAAGAAAAAAAAAAATTATTAAATAGAAGAAAATCTACATAACCTTGTTTTTTTTTTTTTTTTTCTTTCTTTAGGTGTTTTTTTTTTTTTTTTTTTTTTAAGCATCTCACTCTGTCACCCACACTTCTGTACAGTGACACAATCACAGCTCACTGCAGCCTGGACCTCCAGAGCTCAACTGATCCTCCCACCTCAGCCCCATAATTACCTGGGACTACTGGCATGCACCACCACACATGACTAACATTTTTCTTTTTTTGTAGATATGGGTGGTCTCCTTATGTTGTCCAGGATGAACTCCTGAACTCAAGTGATGCTTCTGCCTGGGGCCTTCCAAGTGCTGGGATTGCAGGAGGGAGCCACCACACCCAGCCTGACCTTGGTTTTGCCCATGAATTTTTAGATACAACGCCAAAGGCATGCTCCATGAAATAAATAATTGATAAGTAGAACTTCATCAACATTAAAAAAAAAAAAAAAAAAACCTGCTCTGTGAAAAACACCATCAAGAAAATGCAAAGACAAACCAAAGACTGGAAGAAACTATTTGCAACAGACACATCTGATAAAGGACTGCTATCCTAAATACAAAAAGAAAACTTGAAACTCAACAATAAGCAAACAACTTCATTTAAAAATGGGCAAAAGATGTATAGACATTTAACTGAAGAAGACATACAGATGGCAAATAAGTGTATTAAAAATGATCAATATCCTGTTATTAGAGAATTGCAATATAAAACAGTAAGATACCACTACACACAACAAGGTGACATTTGAACTAAAGGGATGTCCAAAACAAAAAATACTCAACACCACATTCTGGCAAAGATGTGGAGCAACAGAAACTCTCATTCCAGGTGAGAATGCAAAATAGTACAGTCACTCTGAAAGACAAATTGGATTTTTTTTTAACAAAACTAAATATATTTTTAATATCCAGAATTACATTCCTTGACATTTGTCCAAAAGAAAAAAATTCTTGTGTCCACATAAAAACCTGGACAAGGATGTTTATAGCAGACTTTTTCATGATTGCCAAAACTTGAAAGCAAACCAAGATATATTTTAGCAGATGAATAGACAGATAAACCTTGCTACATCCAGACAAAGGAATATTATTCAGAGCTAAAAAGAAATGAGCTATCAAGTCATAAAAAGACATGATGGAACCTTAAATATGTATTACTAAGCGAATTAACTAAATCTGAAAACCCTACCCCTTGCATGATTTCAACTATATGACATTCTGGAAAAGGCAAAACTATAAAGGAAGTAAAAAGATCAGTAGTTGCTAGGGAAGAAATGAACAGAATATTAGGGCAGTGAAAGTATTCTGTATGATACTAAAATGGTAGACAACTGTATTATACATTTGCCAAAACCCATATATTTTACAACACTAAGACTGAACCTAATGTAAACTATGGCCTTTTAGTGATACTGATATATCAATATAGGTTCATCAATTGTAAGAAATACACCATTTTGGTGGGGGAAGTCTATAGTGAGGGAGACTGTGCATACTGGGGTGCAGGTGGCCAGAGAGTATATGAGAACTCCTTATACTTTCTACTCAATCTTGCTGTGAACCTAAAGTATCTATAAAAATAAATTCTATTTTAAAAAGCAGAAAATATTAGAACTTAAAATATCTGTAAGTTACTCCTCACATGTAAAGGAGAGGAAGTAGACTATAAAGTGCTAGGTGACTTGCTCAAGGATGAACAAGTAAATAAAGACAAATTATTGAATAGAAACTTGACTATTTACTGTCCTCAAAGTGTCTGCTCATCACTAATACGGGACAGACATGTCATTAAATATCTTTTAAACAGTGTCTGAATTATGTTGACCTTTTAGGCCAATGTCTCCATGGTTCTAGTATACTTCCCAAGATAATACTATCCAACATTGATTTCTGTTGTTCTTGATCACTATAACGTTTACACTGGGTATCATACAACCTAGGAAACAAATTTAATTCAATTGTATGCTGTCTGTGATACAGTCTTTTCATTCTTCAATAGCCCGATTGTAGTATAAACTCTTTTTAAAATAAGTAAGCTATTTTAAAAGTTGATCGATGGCTTACATATACTCGATATGCTTTAGAACCTAATCTCATGCACTGAATCTTATGTGGCTTAAGAAATATTTATATAATCTGAAAAATCTACAGAATGAGACTTTTACTAAAAGGAATTATTTTTTGCTAAAGTTGAACATGGTCTGATAACATGATTTAGCATCCAACAAGAAAAATGTACTGCTTATTTAAAACCAGTGTTGGGATATTAAATATCACAGTATTTAGTACTGTGTGCTAGGTATGACAGGAATAAAATTACCTTATTATAAATAATGTTTTCTTTGTATGAGATAAGCAAAATTGATATTTATTGCTTAGATAGCACTTTCAAAAATGATGACTTTTTAAATCATTTATTCAATATTATTTCTAAAGAGATGGACAACCAAAAATACAAACATATATAAAAGAGCTACTAAGTTAATTCAATTTCTAAAGGCATCTTAACAATTCATATCTACACTTAACTCTTTACTTGAATTTGATTTTTATTGTCTCTGTTAAAATGACTAGAAAATTACTCTTTAGCTGAAGAAAATACAGAAAAGAAATATAAGTGAAGAAGAACATAATTTTTTATTTGTCACCTTTTTATTTGGATTACACTGAGACTTACAGAAAAGGTTAAAAAAAAAAAAAAAGTAGCATACAGATTCCCAATGAGCCCTTAACTTGTTTAAACAAATGTAAACATCTTGCATAAATAGTTTTTATGTAAGGAAAAACTATAATCAAACCAGGAAACATTGCTGTAGTACTAATAACTAATCCATAAACTTTACTCAAATTCCCAATTCATGTGCCTTTTTCTGGTCCATGATTCCTTCAAGTATTCTGTATTAAATTTGTTGCCATGTTACCTTAATTTCTGCTTATCTGTTCCCCACTTCATCCCTATCAGTCATATTGAAGACATTTCCTCAATTTGGGTTTGTCTGATGATTTATCATGCATTTGGGGCATGTCAATATATGTGTTTACATACATAATATATAGTTTTGTGTATATCATTGTGTGTGTTCATTAACAGTGTTTATACTTAACTGCATACACATTTTATACAATTCAAAATGTACTGTGGTTTGTGTTCTTAACAATGTATATTGAAAATCCTTCCTCTTTAGTAAAGTTCTTCATATATTTTCTATGGCATTCAAAAATTATATTAATTATAAAAGTCTGACAAATCAGAGAATTTGTCTTTTTAATGAAATACAATCAATATTCAATAATATATTTTCTTACTCATTGTGATGTATAAAACCAACTTTACTTTTACCTATTTGCTGATAATATCCCCAAGATATTTACAATTAAATACTTTCTCTTGTCCCTGAGCATAACTCAAAAATTTTTCATTGATGATTTGTTAAGGAGATATTCTATTTTTTTCTAAATACACACACACACACACACACACACACAAACACGTATGTCATGGGTCTAACACTTCTTTCACATCTCTTATTTTTACCTTTATTTGGGGTAAGTCTCCTGATTTTCTGCTTTAAAAAAATATGTTTAATGTCCATACCAAATGCACACCTGATAAAAAGCAGGGCAGTGATACTGAGTTTATGAAATAATGCCCTGCTTTGGTCAGACCACACAGACCAACTTAGGAACTCCAGGAGCCAGTGTTTGTTCTCTTTGACTTGTCCTCAAATCACAGCGGAGTTAATCAGTTTCTCTCCTGTAGCTTTGAAACGTGGAACAGAGAGACACAGATATTAATTATTATCTTTGAGTCACATTAATTGGGAAGTGGCTCTCAAACTTTAATGTGCCTATGGATAACCAAACGACTTGCTAAAATGCAGATTCAGGTCTGGGATACAGAGAGCAGTTCTGCCTTTCTTGTAAGCTCTTAAGCAGTGTTGAGGCTGCTTTTAGGTGGACCCCATTGTTAACAGCAACGATATATGTTAACCAGAAATTTGATGAAATTCTTTGCTGATACTCTTCAAGTGTCCAGGTTTTTCCCCTTCCTTTGGTTATTTTCTCTTCTAATTGCTCGAGACGGCTCACCGTCTTTTCAATAAATTCATCTTTTTTTCTACGATACTTAAGTTTTACCTAAAGGTACAGTTCATTCATTTGTAATTCATTTAATTATATGGGCTCCTATAATTATTTTTTAGGAATACAAAAGGAGTATATCTAAAGAAAAAATATATTTAAAAAACTAATTTTAAAAAATGTGAAATATAAACTCAAATTCATTTTTCTTCACGTTAACCAGAGTCAACTCATTGTGATTAAAACAAAAATATGTCAAAACCAAGAATACTAACTAGTGCCACTGTGTATGTTCATTTATGTCATAGGTATTCAGAATGAGCTTTATTTAAAAGAAAGAAATTACAACTCTGGCTTCCCCTGAAAGTACTTGTTCTGTTGTGGATGGTTAATAGTAATTTCTGAGTGTACATTAAATTAAGGTAAACCAATTTATTTCCCTTCCTATGTGATTTGTTGCACCCAGACTCAGTTTCTCTAATACTTGTAGTCCTATTTACAACATGATGTCTCACAATGGTATCTGAGATTTTTGAGGCTTAAGTATCAAATAATCAAGTACAGTAGTAATTATAAAAAATCCATACCACACTTTGGGAGGCCGAGGCAAGCGGATCACTTGAGGTCAGGAGTTCAAGGCCAGCCTGGCCAACATGGTGAAACCTCTCCTCTACTAAAAACATAAAAGTTAGCCAGGCGTGGTGGTAGGCCCCTGTTTCCCCAGCTATTCGGGAGGCTGAGACAGGAGAATTGCTTGAACCTGGGAAGCGGAGGTTGCAGTGAGCCAAGATCACGCCATTGCACTCCAGCCTGGGCAACAGAGCAAGACTCCATCTCGAAAAAAAAAAAAAAAACAAAAAACAAACAAACAAACAAAAAATCCATACCATAAATCTTGATGTAGGGAAATGAAGAATATATAATGGATAACATTCTAATATGCATGTCACTGAGTCTTTCCCTGATTGCTTAAATTCAGGAGGAAATAATTTGGACACAATTTTTAATCTTATTCAGAAAAAAAAAATCTATAAAACACAATTTTTAGTTGTAAAATAACTTTCACACAATGGGGGAAAAGTTTTTAAGTATTGTAACAAAATTAATAATAGCTCAAAGTACATAGAAAACACATATTTATGTTTATATATTTTAACATCTCTAGAATCTACATAACACAACGGAAATATCTTCTTATAATTTAAAGTGAAATGTAATGTTTACAGTTTTTGCATTCTAATTCCTTGTTATGACTATCCAAGAATTTAAAAAATAACTCTCAGAAGTGTCCATTTTTTATCTGGATAACTGCCGCTTTTGCTATCAGGAAATCTTTCATCTTTCTGGCAAAATATTATAGTAACTTTGCTTAAGTACAATGCAACACAACTCTCTCCCTATACAAGGTTTGGATGTAGTTACCATAATTACTAGCTAATTGGTGAGCTCTGATTGGCCTAAATCACGCAGAGTGACGTAAAAAGACTGGTTCAAGTGTGGCCTACTGATCTATTAGGGGTCTATGAGATCTGCACCCAGGACTGTTATTCCTCTGTTGAGTGAAGAGAAGGGTTCTTTGCGTTACTGACACTTAAGGAGCTTTTAAAAATAGGGATGTACAGGCCCCCCGCCAGACACAGAATCTAAGGAGCTAGGTTTAGGTAGGAGCTTATTCTATATTCAACTGTATGTTATTTTTAAAAGCAACTTCAGTAAGTCTAATAAGCATTCCAGTTTCACTCACTCACTGATTCATGGTATAGATTAACTCACAGCATCTTTCCATGATGTAAAACTTGAGTGTGAAAACAATGTAGATGAAGACAGAACCAAGACATAAAGGGAAATGGAGTCTTGACGACGAGATTTGAATCCATGTCTGAATTCAACATTACTGCGAAAACTTTGCTGCTACTTTACAATCAATTCTTTTCTGATGTAAATGAGTTCAAGTTGGATTTTCTGTTGCTTTCAACAAATAGGCCAAATATATAAATAAAGAACATTTTAAGTACTTGATTTTATCACTGGTTTCTTAAGATATTTTATATTCATTTACAAATATGAATATAGTAATTTTCAATAAGTAATGCTATAAAATAAAATCCAGAGTTACTATATACATACTTTTATGGTCCCATCAATTACCCCACACAATTGAAGTCATCATTGATCCCAAGAATTGCAACTCATTTAGAGCCTAATTATATTTCTCTTCTAAGTCTCACAAAATAAATGATTTTGCATGTTCTGATATTAGATAAATAAAAAAAGAGCTTAATATAAAAGGAAACAGGTTAAACTCATTTTGTTTATTCTTTTAATTAATTTTGAGTTTCAAAGCCATATTACATTATCAAAATTTTAAATATATTTATGATAGACTCATAGCAACTATAAAAGTCATCTTCATATGACAAGTATTTCTTCTATGCCATATATATTTCAGCAAATCAAAGAGGCCTGCAACTATATGAACAGCTTTATCATACCTACTAATAATTAATCATGAGACTAAATAAGCACATGACTAAATTAATGCAATTCTAAAATTTACAATGGGATTTTTCCTTTTGTCTCCCTCATGCATTCATTCCATATTGTTGTTTTGTGTCCAGAATACTTGTTTGTACCAAGAACACTAGGTAAACTGAGAAATATGTGTATTTTTATGTAAATAAAAGGATAAAAATTACGCCATGCAAAGATCTTTTTTAGGCCCAATATATTGCTCTAATTTGTTCCCAAACCTGAGGTTAAATGGAAATTTTACCAAGTTATTTACAATGCAATTATTTTATCTTTAAAACATAATTCTGTCATTTTTTAATTGATTCATAATTTGTGACAATGATTAGTATATATCTATGATACCTAATCATTCTAGAGCTGTTTATGGTTATCACAAATGCTAAAAAAATGATAAATGTTATTCTTGCTCTGTTTCAGTTATTCATTCCTACATTTGAAAAAGTTCTACTAGTTTGTAGTTTAGGACAACAATGAGTTATTATTTTTCATGTTTCTGTAGGTCAGAAATTTAAGCAGTGGTGGGTTGGGCAGTTCTGTTCAACTTAATGTCAGTTAGAGCTTATTCTATATTCAACTGTATTCCAGTGGTATTCAACTGGTGACTGAAATGAGCTAGTCTAGAAATATGCAAAGCATACACATTCCTCATATCACTAATCTATCCAAAAAACAATATTAGCAAAAAGCCAAGAATTACATCATGCAAATTAGGACCAGGTACAGAAACGCCTCCCTAGGCAAAATTACTCAGTTGTAGCTTCTCAGTTTAGCTCTTCTTGTTCCAGAGCTAAAAACACAAATTACTTGAAGTTTCTGTAAATCTAACTATCTGCGTAAAAAAAGAAATTATTTTTCTCCCTTACCCTACCAGATAACATATAATAATGAAGCAGAAATGAGGAAAAAAAAAAAAATCACAGAAATTCCAAAAAAGAGGTGAATGGAAGTACATAGCAGTCAATGGTTCACACCTGTTTTGAAATCCAATTGTGCATATAACGTTAGCAATTTCTACATTCAGGGCAGGGAGCAGTTTTCAATTAATGCCCCATTTTCTCTCTGGAAATGCACTTCCACAGCCATTAGCACTACTTTCTGGGAGTTGGTTTCTGCTCTTGGAGTTCACTCTTAAGTTTTAATGAAACACAGTCTATGTTTACAACTATCTTTCTCAGCTAGTTTCTGCCCTTAAAAGACAGGAGGCCCAGATTTCTTCCTCTTTGTTTTTCAGTTAACTCTTTTAACTCCGCTTTTATTCCAAGCTGTTGATTCTTGGGTATGAAATATTTCCTCCAAATTTTGCTTAAAGCTGAACAGCTTTGTCTTTTATTAATCTCTCTTGCAATATCTTATCATAAATGTCATATATAAACCAATTGGCACTTTGAACATTATGCCTTGAAATATATTTAGTAGTCCTCAAATTCAACGGGTGTATTTTCTATTATCCATGTAATGCAGTCAACTGTCCTACTGGTTTTTCCATCAGAATATAATGTGCCTACTTTTCTTCAGTCTCCAATAGCAATAGCTTCATTGAATTTACAGTTTCCACTAACAATCTTCTCCCTGTCTTCCTAGACTTTTCTTACTGCTTGATGCCACAGACAATGCCACACGTATTAGGTCTTAATTAGAGCAACAACCACTTTCAAAGGCAGTGGAAACAAATTCACCTCTTAGGAGAACTGGTATGTACATAGAGATAGAGAAAAAAGTTAAAGGCTGTCTTTCCGAACTACCACATGATCTACGGTAATTGATTATGGTGGTTACAGAACTTCACCCTTCTACATAGTGCCAATTTCAGACTACTACATGATCTACGTCTATATCAATTTCAGACCACTACATGATCTATATCTTTACATATCTACAGATAGACATAGATCATGTAGTACTCTGAAACAGACACCATGTAGAAGAGTTCTACAACTGAAAGCTAAAAACCGAATATTTGAAGTCATTAGTGTTTGGAATGGGAACGCAAGGATAATTTAGGCTTTCTTTCCAATATGATTTTATATATTTTAATATATTGAATGTTATGTGTATATATTTATACATTCAAACATATATATATATATTATGGCATGAATAAACAGTAATATTTAATAACTATTTTCTCTCTATTTCTTCTTATTGTAGAATTCTGAAGGCTATGGTGCTCAAACAGATGAAAGTAGTTGTTTAGGTTGTGAAAATAAATATCTTCCTTTTAAAATTTTGGAAATTGTATTGGGATATCTATTATCAGTCTCACACACACTAGTTAGCATGATACACATTTCAAAGCCAAAATAAATACTGATTGAGAAGCAATATGGTGCAACAATGAAGACAGACCTAATTATTGTGAATTCCACTTTCTCAATTTCCTATTGCTGTTGCATTAGTCAGCTTGTCAGTGCTATAATAACACCTTATATTTTTTTTAAATGAAGCAAAATGCTTGACACTTAATAATTTAGCTATTGAATAAAATAAGATATTTTTACTGAAAATGGGGAAAGCACCAAATCACTACAATCTATAGTATCACCTCTGAGAAGTAAGCAGACCTTCCTTGATAAAACCCTATTTTAATTCTCTATAAGGTCACATTTCACAAAAATACATCAAAGTATTTTATAGAAATACTGGTTTAAATAATGAAAAAGGAAGTGCTTGCATTCATAGCATATTGTTAATGACATTTCAAAATATATCTAATATTTTATAGAGTATTTAATAGTATGGATTTATTTTAAAATATTTTCAAAGTACAAATGTGCTTTCTCATAAACAGATGTTGACAACACTTTAAACCAAAATTTGTCAAAATTTGAGTATATATTTTTCCAATGCAGAGATTGAAAAAATGAATCTAATATTTTCATTTCTGCCCTCAAACAACTTATTAAAAAGGTCAAAACAGTAGCTACCCGTTGGAGTTTCACCACTTTTGAAAATTTACCATGATTTTTCAGCATATCTAATCTTAATGGGAAGTGACAGCATGGCAACCAAGTAATTTCAACATATTTTCATGGTATCAGTGGCACACACTATTACTTGTGATCCCTACGAGTCATATTTGGCTGAATTTCCCTTGACGTTTTAAAAGCCATTTTTTTCTTGATATAATCATTGTACTAAAAAAAAAAAAAAAAAAAAAAAAAAAAAAAACCTCTTATTATCTCAAAGCTTTTATGCACTACTTAAAGACCCAACTAAACTGCCAGAAGTTACAACTTCTCCTTTGAAAATTTTTAATAGATCTGCTAACTTATTAACTAGTCCAATCAGCAAAATTTTGGACTGCAATATATCCAGTCAGTATTTGAAATGAATAAATCAAGAGCTAAAATTCCAGCATTCTACGAAACAATACAGAATCAAAGTATATTAAATAATAAATCTAAAACTTACTTTAGATAGTCTGAATTTTAATTTTTGTGTTTTTCTTCTCAATTTGTATTTTATGACAGAGCTCCAACTAACTTTAATTCCCATGACAATGTTCCATGTTATGAAGTCTATGTGATTTGAAAGAAGTTAGTCAGAACCAAGTATTTGGTTTGGTATATTTAGCTGCAATTGCATGAATGGAATTTTACTAACATAAATTGGATTAGTTTTCATTATTAATAAGTGCACACTACAGTTTCTAGTTTATTTTATATGTGTGTGTGTATATATATACACACACACACACACACACACACACACACACACACTAAATTTTCTAGATCAAATAAACATAGATCCATGAAAGAAAGGTAACACAAGAAACCCCAAACTCATGGTAATAGTTTAACTGGCACTCGCTTAAAGTAGGTATTGTATTTTATTGAATGGATTAATCAATTTTTCAGATAATACAGCTTGTGCTTAGCGATCAAAAATATAACAGGAAGTATTTCTGAAGAAAGAAATCCAGAAAAAAATGGGAGAATGCATAACAATTATTTGGAGTAAATATATTTAATCAATCCAATTGCTTCAAAATTATATTCTGGATCAAATTTGTTTGAACATATCTTGTGGATAATACTAAATTTGACTAATGCTATTTCGAAACCAATTTGTGCAAGGCAGTATGCTAGAAAAGCATATTAATTCAATCAACTCTACACAGCACCCAAGGTAAAAATTATCATCCTCTTTTGGTAGATGAGAAAGCTGAGGTGTAAGTTGGCAGAGAATAAATTCAAGTTTAAAAATTTCTGTTCAGGATTTATTGAGTAACGTTAGATTCAATCTTTTCAGTAAGTCTTTTTAATAAAGTGAGATACAAAAAAAAGGAAGAAATTGAATTCTCTATAAGTTGATGCTATAGCTTTCCACTTTCAGGTTGATGGCTAGTAATTTTCCCTACTGGATATTCTCTAATTGATTCATGTAAAATTTAGTTATTAAAGTGAAATGCAGAGACCACATAAAATCTTCCAAATACATATTTTATAGCAGCTTTGATTCAAAATTGCAAATACTTGTAAGCAAACAAAATGACCTTCATCAGGTGAATGGATAAATAAACCATGGTACCTCCAGACAAAGGTATTTCCTTTCATTCTGAGCTAAAAAACGAGTTATCAAGTCATAAAAAGACATGGAGGAACCATAAACGGATATCACTAAGTGAGTAAGGACAATTTGAAAAGGCTATATACTGTAAAATTGCAACTATATGACATTCCAGAAAAGTCAAAACTAGAAATCCAGTAAAAGAATCAGTGGTTACCAAGGGCTTAAGCCAAGAGAGTGGGATGAATAGGTGGAAAGCAGGATTTTTAGATTAGTGAAAATACCTGTAGGATACTAAAATGATGGATACAAGTCATTACACATTTGTCAAAACCCACAGAGTGTGCAACACCAAGAACGAACCCTAATGTAAACTATGGACTCTGGGTGATAATGACGTGTCAGTGTTGGTTCATTAATTATGACACATATACCACTCTCGTCGGGGAGGCTATTCCTGCGAGGAAAAGGAGGTTTATGAAATGGCTGTAACTTTCCATTCAGTTTTGCTGTGAACCACAAATCATTCTAAAAAAATAAATCTATACGAAAATGAAATGCAGAAACAGAAGCCTCTGATAATAATACAAAAACCTGTCCCTCTCTTTCAAAAATTAAAACCTGGAAGCAGGTGTCCAAAAATGAGCTTAGTAAGTGTTTTACACTTTTGGTAGCTTTCAATGTGAATTGAAAGACCAATTGCAGCACAACTATTTTGAATGATGATGCTTATCTTGACTTCTAATTTTTTTTTTTTTTTTTTTTTTTTTTGAGACGGAGTCTGGCTCTGTCACCCAGGCTGGAGTGCAGTGGCCAGATCTCAGTTCACTGCAAAGCTCCGCCTCCCAGGTTCAGACCATTCTCCTGCCTCAGTCTCCCAAGTAGCTGGGACTACAGGCGCCCGCCACCACGTCCGGCTAATTTTTTTGTACTTTTAGTAGAGATGGGGTTTCACCATGTTAGCCAGGATGGTCTCGATCTCCTGACCTCATGATCCGCCTGTCTCGGCCTCCCAAAGTGCTGAGATTACAGGCGTGAGCCACTGCGCCCCGCTGACTTCTAATAGTTTTTTTATTGGTAAACCAAGCACAGAATAAAAAACAACTTCTGTTTTGACTTTCAACATGTAAAACAAGTGTCTAAGCCATGGAATACTGGAAACCCTTCAGAAAAATCTATCCTTTATAGGAGTTAACATTTCTCTCCTGAAATTCAATTATGTTCTTTACTTGTCTATTTTTTAAATGGAATCAGCTTCATAAGAAATCGGCACTTATAGTTCTATAGTTTTTTATATACCACTTCAAGAAATTCCAATTAAAGTTGTTAAAATTTACATATTAATATTTGTCAGAGACAAAACAGAGACGCTAAGCTATTTGCATTATTGTTTGTAAAATCCCCACCTCTCCCAATCTTGCCTTCATAAATGAAAAAGTACCATTATCATTTTCAAACAGTGTATCATTTGATTACAGTATGCATGACAATGTGAGTTCACCTAGTCCAGGGCCACAGGGACACCATGGTATAGCAGAAGGGCTCCATCTCCTGGCCGAAGACCAGAGTCTCAAATTGAAAATTTACATGTGTTTATTACAATTAGGTCAGGTATTGAGGCTTACATAACTTTTTGTCCTAAAACATTGACATTCCTCCTTGCTGTTTTTTCTTTCACATATGCAAGTACACAAAGCATATTTCTGAGAGATTAATTATTAAAACCTAGGTAGTAATTGCAATCAAAGCAATGTTTTCACATTTAGATTATCTTCGGTTGATAAACTGTTTTGACTCCAAACCCCAATGATTTAGTCACTGATGAGGATTGTTTTCTCTCTGAGGGCTGTAAGCTTAAGTATGTCTTTATGTAGCTGATTTTTTTCCCTCTGTCTTAAAGCTCATTAATTAGAAGCTAACTTCCCCCAGTTGTAGCTTTTTAATGTGTTGCTTTAGAAGAGCTTTCACTGCTTAGCATTAAAATGTCACTGAATTCAAACAGCTCTTACATTCTCTCAAAGAAAGCATTTTATACCAAGTGCAATAATACAGTTAGCAAAGAACCAAAAGAATAAATTTGTGTTTTTGAATGCATATGCAGCTTGCTTTCTTTTTTTTTTTTTTTTTCTTTCTAATTCCATTGAAGACATGTAGAAACTATTTTTGCAATTCAGGACTTTTCTGCATAGCATAACCCTAGACCCAAGATGGTATGCCCTGGGCAAGGTGCACCCTAAATTATCAGCAATTACAGAGTTATGTTGTATGATTTCCATAACAGTTAACTTAAGCCTGCCAACAGCTCCCAATGAGTGCTTCTCATCACCATCCATCATAATCTAATTTCCTTTTTAAAGTTTATCTTAAACATGCTATTTTCAGACCTTGGGCATGTGCATACAATCCTATGTTTATGCTCACAGTCAGATGTTACTGATATCCTTTGTTCCCTCCATGTTTTCTTTCACTCTCATTTTTCACCCCCATCTCTGTTTCCATGTCATAGGCAACAATTTAAAACGTGTTTGACGTGTGTTATTTTACTCTTGTTTTCGTTTTAAAAATGTAGTGTAGTTTTCTGTCCATATATTTTAAATGTTTCTAACTATATTATTTTTAACACTATATTCTTGTTGCTATGTGTACACTTCATTATTTCATTCCCTGCAAAATCATCCTTCACATTTGGCTTTTGTATTTGACAGTACTGGATATAATTATTATCTCCTACTCCCTGCAGTCACACACATACTCACACACACATCTGTCATAAATGTTCATAAATATAATCTCTTATGAAGCACTATGAAAATTTCTCTGTGGTTCATGTCCAAGAGTGGGTGGGTTGGTTCTTATGGTTAGAGTTTTACCAATTTGAATAAGCCTTGCTCTCCAGAATGCCTGGAGTAGTCTATATTCACAAGAATAGTACATTGGGCTCATATCTACAACACTAATTATTATCCAGTTTCATAATTTGCTAAACTGTCTTAAAATATGTATCTTTCTTTCTTGTTTTGTTTTGTTTTAGACAGTGTCTTGCCCTGTTGCCCAGTCTGGAACAGTGGCATAATCACAGATCACTACAGCCTTAAACTCCCCAGCTCAAGCAATTCTCTCACCTCAGCCTCCCAAGTAGCTGGGACCACAGGTGTGCACCACTATGCCTGGCTTTGTTTTTGTTTTTGCTTCTGTTTTTGTTTTTGTAGAGATGAGGTCTTCTTATGTTGCCCAAGCTGGTCTTGAACCCCAAGGTTCAAGAGATCCTTCTGCCTCAGCCTTGCAAAATGCTGGGATTACAGGCATGAGCAACCATGCCCAGCCAAAATACATATTTCTAATTATAAAACAGCTCTTCATATTTATCCAGTGAATTGGATTTCTTCTCAAGTTACTTGATTACACCTTTGGTTTACTTATTGAATAAGCTGTTGGTTTGTAGGACTCTCTTGTGTTTTCTTGATTTTAATCTTTTAACATCATTAGACATTTTACATATTTTCTTCCAACAGAGCATCTTTGTTATATTTGCTCCAGATATTGTCCTTTTAACTGAATTGTTTTCATTTTAATGTATTAAACATGCCAATTTACTATGATGTAGCTTTCCTTAAAAAGACTTAAGTCTACTTTAATATGTTCCTCTGTGAGGATCCAGATTTTATATAAACAATGAGGCATCATGTAGTTAAATTTCTCAAAGAACAAGTTGTAAGTAGAAATCTGTATCTATTAGAGGGTCTTGGACTAGACCAGGTAGCCAGCATTCACCTGCTTTTGTTTATTTGTCTGTTTTGTTTTGTTTTTAAGACAGGGTCTTGCTCTGTTGCCTAGGCTGGAGTGCAATCATGCTACTACATCTCATTGCAACCTCAAAATCTCGCGCTTAAGTAATCCTACCACCTCTCAGCCTCCCAAGTAGCTGGAACTACAGGCATGCACCACCACACCTGGCTAATTTTTGTATTTTTTGTAGAGATGGAATTTCACCATGTTGCCCAGGCTGATCCCAAACTCCTGGGCTCAGGCCATCTCCCTTTCTTGGCCTCTCAAAGTGCTGAGATTATTGGTATGAGTCAATGTGGCCAGCCTTGACCATTTATTTATTTGTTATAAAATGTATCATTAGTTTATTAAAAACCCCTTGCTAGCCTACAGAATTTTTTAGAAGAGTTGAGGCAAGTATTAATTTTGAAACTAAACTGAGAGCTAGTTTAAAATAATACAAATTAACATGAATATCCATAATACCCAAAAATTCTGTATCATTTTTAAACTAGAAAATTAAATGCTCCAGCTGGTTACTAACATTGTACAATTTCCTAAGTTAAAAAAAAACCCTTAACTATAAGTGTCAAAATTATAGAACATTACAATATCCATGCAACTACTTCTAACTTCATCTAACTTTCAATAAAACTGATGATTTGAGTGTATACATGTTTAAGATGGAAGTTCCCATCTAATATAAATTTGAGATAATTTTGAGAATTTGATGACAGGTGGAAGAGCATATTTGTATTTTAAAAGTCTAAAACAAAATTATAGATGGTATGGGAAAGTTATGTGTTACTCATCAGTGAGAACATAAGAAGCATATTTGTTAGATTGTTTTGCATGTTGCCACTCCAAGTTGTTTAGACTGTTTTAGATGGTGAGCTGAAAACTATTAAAGATTGTAGCAGCATTTGAACCCAAAAATGTGAGAATTAGTCTGTCAGCCAGTAGAAAAAGGTTTACATGGACCACTTAAAACAGCATGGCAAGATAAATATATACATAAATAAATGTTATCTACTTATCAATATTTCTTATTAAAAGTATGACATGCCAGGGAAACTTTTAGATAATAGGGAAACAGAATTTTATGAACACATACAATTCTTATCACAAAAAAATGTATCTTCTTCTACTTTGGAAGAAATAGGCAATAGATACATAGTCATATGCTAGTCACCTAGTCATGATTTTTGCAAAACAAAATGAGGGTATATACCACAAAGACTTAGAAAACATTCACTGATAAAATATAGTTCTAAACCAGTTGAAACCACCACCTTTGTTTCTGAAATCCACAACTTTATAAAAGCCTATTTGTTAATTTTTGATAGCTAGTTTATATGTGAAGCAATTTCTTCTTTGCCTTAGATTCCGTTCAAAACTTGTTAAGAAGAAAAAAAACTTGACAGAAATAAAGGATGGGGTTCAGAGTCAGACTGTTCAATGACTGAAAATTAGCAAGACTTGAATCCTTACAAAGTCCAAAGACTATCTTACTAATTCAGCAGCCACATTTGCAATATAGACATCTCAGTTGGTCCAACTGATATTAATTCAAAATTGCTGATATCTCAGACAGATATTTTCTCGATCTACAGTGAAAAGGCTAATAAATTGAGAATTAATTTATAGCCTTAATATCTTTAACTTTCACTGATTCAATGGTAGATCTTATCACTGTTTAGGAAAGCTCAAATCAAAACACAACCACCAAAGTCAGTGAAAACAAGTTTGGACAAAAAGAATATCTTTAACTCTGATGCCTCTTGCTGAACTAGATGAATTATCCAATCCAAAATTGTCACATATTTCTGAGCTTTATTTATTCAATGATTCCAATGTGATAGAACAAGTTTGTTTTTATTGTATGACCACAGTAAATTGTTTAATTGATATTTCCCTTCTTTGCATTAGCTGCTATACAGAACACACTCAAATTTGCAGCAAGAGTAAATAGAAGAAAGAAAAGCAAATTACAGCATATTTTTCTGTACTAATCTCAAATTAGCCTTGTTTTTTATTTTCTAATTTTGCAATACATGTCTCAATTTTCAAAATAATGTATAATGCAATCATCTATTTATTTTTTTTAAATAGTTCTGGAAAGAGTACCAGATGAAGAAGTAAAGAAAGACAGGTTGAAATTGTGGTATTCTAAATCATAGTAAATGATATTTAAGGTCAGCCTTAAGAATGATCTGTAAAATTATTTTAGAAGATTTTTTTCTGGGGTGAAATTTCCTACGAAAAGGCTGTATTAAATATGTCTATAATTTTTCTGCCAGAGAAGCTGATTTAATTGAGGTCTCATTTTAAAAGTAACTGATGGTACAAATGTATTTTCCTTTATCCCTATTCTTATTTGACTAATTAGCACAGTTCTTAGTTTTTACACTAATTAAAAACAGTTCGTATTAAGAGCCAAAAAACGAATATAGATAAAATTCTTTTTTCTCAGACTATAAAGAAATTTTAACATTAATAAAAATATGCAAAAGTTAGTGATTTCTTCAATATTATGCTTATAACCGAACAAATGTTTCTACTGTTTACTTTGTAATGTTATCACCAACAGCCTTATTGATAAGCTGATCTATCACATTTCTGTCTCTTAATCCCTCAAATCTAATTTTGGAGCTATCAGTATTTGAGTTAATTTTAGAAAGGATACATAAAGCCGATTTCAGTTTTTCCTATAAGACAAAACTTTTTCTAAGAGATGAGGCAATTTAATTAATTCCCAACTGAAATCATTTTTCTGAGTCTTCTTAAAACCTTGAGAATGTGTTATGCTAAGTTTGGTGGGGTTTTTTAGCTTGGAATTGATCATTATCATGAAACAGAATGTGAATCTCATCAACACAAGTAATTGAAGAGACTAGTTGGTAAATAAATGAAGAAATTACTTAGGTTGATTTGCAAAATGATCATTATTTGGCTCTCTTGGATATTTTATAAATAAATGGCTAGGTTTCTGACTTTTTTTTTAAAGGTCTTCTTTAGATGTCTGATTTTATGTAAAAATGCCTGTAAGCTAGGAGGTTTGCACAGTTCACAAAAGGGGCTAAAGATTTCTTTGTGATAAAAGAAAACCCATCATATTTCTTAATGCTACATATTCCCTTTTAATTCTGCTTCTAGTATACATGATAGCATAAGAGGATCTACCCTTAACCTCCTGCTTTAAAAAAAAAAAATTGGTCTTGGCCAGGCACGGTGGCTCATGCCTATAATCTCAGCACTTTGGGTGGCCGAGGCAGGTGGATGGCTGAGGTCAGGAGTCTGAGACCAGCCTGACCAACATGGAGAAATTCCGTCTCCACTAAAAATACAAAATTAGCCGGGCGTGGTGGCGCATGTCTGTAATCCCAGCTTCTCAAGAGGCTGAGGCAAGAGAATCGCTTGAACCCAGGAGGCAGAGGTTGCAGGGAGCCAAGATCGTGCCATTGCACTCCAGCCTGGGTAACAACAACAAAAAAGATTGGTCTCTTTCTTTTTTTAACCTTTCTATCATGATCTGACATATTTAGTATCTTGTCTTTAATGCGTTAACAGTTTAGGTTGAATCACTTCTGAAATTTACGGGATACGTACAATGTTATGTTCTAAAGCACTGGTATACCAAAATTTTCACACTTGCTATGAGAGTGGTATTATTATTAGCCACATTTTTTAGGTGAGGAAACTGAACATGCCAAAGGGTGACAGAGATTTGGTTCCAGTCTACAGGGGGATACACTATTTTATCATCTCTCTTTTGATTTCTAGCCCCCGCAGAATACATTGCCATTTTGGTCATTCACTTGGTCATTCACTCTACAATCTGTAGCCAGAAGATAAGTACTGCAGAGCCTCCTCCCTTAAACCTGCTTCCATGAGCCTTGGATTCTCTATCCTATTTCTTATTTATATTAAAGAATGATTAAGAACTTTTAGTGAAATCAAATGAGAAAAAGCACAAAAGTTCCTAACTCTGTCAGCTTCCCTTTCAAAATTGATAGATATGAAATTATCGCATATGCAGGGAGGCTGTTTCAAATCAAACCTAAGTAAGTATATATGAGATGCATACCAGAGATAGAAAATGAACAAGCCTCTATCTGAAGATGTAAAAAGGTAAAAGCAATTTGTTCAAAATTACTAAAACTTTCAGTGGTTTAGCCAGACTATTTCTGTTTATGTGAATTTCACACACATACTTCTTTGTTCTGTTCTTTATCCATCATACTAAAGCCATTCTCTTTCTGACTGTACTCAGGTGTATTTGTCAAAGTGGACTTGGATAACTTTGAAATTACTGGTATAAAGATTTTGCTTTGCTGTGAGTAAAAGAATAACAGAAACTAGGCAACCTTCTTTTTGGTTCTACATGAAGTAATTTAAAATATCCCCAAAAGTAACGCTATTAAAAGGGAAACGATATTCAAGTAACATGCATGTAATTCTAGGCAGTTATTAGCCCCTAGAGGACACAAACCATGGCTTCTGAATCTATCTATAAGTGGTGGTATCTTGCATAATACCCAGACCACTATTGACCATTTAATAGATAGTTGTGGATTAGGTGAATTTAATAACCTTACAATTACCTAGCTGTGATAATTGTTGCCCTAATTTAAACTCCAAAAAGATATATTGCTAATGAGAATTTACACTGTGCAAAATTAGGATGGCTAGTGATGATGTGTAATTGTTATGAATCTTAGTTTGCATACTTGGTTGGATACAACACACATTAAAAAAAAAAAAACTCTACATTTTAAGGCCTCATCTAATGTTCTGTAGAAAACAAAACCTAAAAGAAACTTATGTGGTATTATTTCACTGAGAAGTACAATCCCATGGACACGGAAATGGGAGGGGGATGGAAAACAAAGTGTGGTCAGAAAGGATAGAGACCACACAGAAAAGAATGTATTAAGAAGCTGATTGTTCTTCATATCAAGCACAACTGATCACTTGGCCTTCAATGATGTCTTCATTGAGACATTATTAACTGCTGCTTTGTAGAATTTTCTCTCAGTTGGGAGTTTAATGATAGTTAGGCCATGCTTTCCAAGTTGTGTCATTAAGGCAGTTTCTTTAGCCAAAAGCATAGATTTTCTCCAAGTTCAGAAATGATGGGAAGAACCAATAACATGGCGGTTTAGTTTATCAGTCTGGTGCTTGTCCCTGAGTCTGTGGGTCTTGAACTGTTGTGCCTCAGAGTTCTCAGAAGTCACATACAAATGGTCACCTATTACTTGTTGCATTAATTTATGAAATACTGGCTACATGGTTCAGGACTCAGGAATTATTGTAGCAATATTAAAGATAGCAGTCTTAGGAGTAAGGAGGGAAGTGAAACACATAGGGAAGATGGCAGCGCTGAGAGAATCAAGAGAGACACATAAGATATGCCTAATACACGCAACTTAACTTTAGTTTGAGTCAGAATATTATGTATCTATTGCTGAATAACTATTAGCTTAGAGGATGCCAGCAAAAGTGGTAGAGTATGCAGCTTCAGTGGCCCATCACTCCACAGAAACTTCAAAAAAATCAAGCAAAAAGGATCAGAATCAACTTTATCAGAACTCTGAAAAACAAAGGATTACGGCCAACAAACAAATGCTTAATAAATAAAAAGGCAACATAAAAATGATAAGAAAGCTATGTGGCACTTTTATTTTCCCTTGTTCTTCTTCTTGACAGCTTGGTGATGGTCTTGAAGATGGCAGCCAATGTTCCCAGTGTAAACTCTGGTAGTTGGTTTCAGAGAGAAGAGAGGAGAACTCAAGGACAAATAATTGTATTTATCTGTTCTAACTAGCCTGGTGCTAGCCAAAAATTACTCAGGCATTTGTCTTTATTTCACCGAACATGAAATTTACTCAGTGTGGAAAAGCAGCAGGTATTCCTTCAAAATTTCTTAAGGCAAACAAACAACCCTCAGATCAAGGAGGAAAAGGTTATGGTTGAGATACACAACAGACCTCCTCAAGCCTCACAGGAAAATCTGGGGAGAGAGTTTCTTTGGAAAATCAGAACATTAAAAGTACTTTTTGTATTCTGGGGAACTTAGGAAGCCACATATATACCCACGGCAAGAGGCAAGCTTAGAAAAAACGGAGAAGATCCCAAACTTTCAAGTCTGTCTGATCTCTAAGACTTACTGAAGGACAAAGTGAAAGATAAGACACAGTTGAAAATGGACTGGCTAAGTGTTGAAAAAGTGTGCAAACACCATGCCAATCTAGAAAGGAAAGGAGATATTTTTATTTTACTTATTTATATTTTTAAATAATTCGCTCTCTCATCTCTCTCTCTCTGGCATTTAAGGAAATCCTTGTCAAAATGTTAATTGATTATATGATAAGGAGCAGAGACTCTAGAGATCATGAAAATAATACAATTCTTTAGAAACGGTTTGGAAACGTCACTAAGCAAATAGCTACAGCCCATGACAGGCAAATCAAAAGACAAAGCTGAAGAGAAAAATCTGAATTTCAGAACCATATTGAAATATTCAGCATCCAAGTTATGAACAAAAAATATGAAGCATGCAAAGGAATAACAAAATATATTCCATTCAAAGAAGAAATTTAAGAAACTGTCCCTGTGGAGGCACAGACATTGTTAGTACTAGACAGAGTTTAAAGAGCTGAAGGAAAGCATGGACAAAGAGCTCAAAGAGATTAAAGAAACCAGGAGAAAAATATGTGAGCAAAGAAAAAATATAAAAGATAAATTATTAAAAGGAACCAACAGAAAGACCAGTCTTATTTCAATGAGAAGACTACGAAGGCTTGAAAAATCATATGTAAGGATTTATTTTAGAGGTGACTACTCAGTCATCACTTTTCTGAAAGATTAGAAATTAAGTCCCAGCAAATTTGAGGTTGCTTCCTCTTTCACCCAGGTTGTGGCTAAATTTCATGGAGCCAAGCTATACAGTGGATTTGGCCCCTGATATGGTTGGGCTCTGTGTCCCCATCTAAATCTTTTATGTAATCCCCATATGTCAAGAGAGGTACCTGATGGGAAGTGACTGGGATGATGGTGATGGTTTCTTCCATGCTGTTCTTATAATAGTGAGCTCTCACAAGATCTTATGGTTTAAAAGTGTTACAATTACCCCCCTCCTGTCTCCATGTAAGACATGCTTACTTCCCCTTCATGTTCCATCATGATTGTAAGTTTCCTAAACCTCCTAGCCATGCTTCCTGTTAAGCCTGGGAAACTGTGAGTCAATTAAACCTGTTTTCTTTAAAAATCACCCAATTTCAGATATTTATTTGTAGTAATGTGAGAACAAACTAATAGAGACAATTGGTATTGAGAAAAGGGGGCATTGCTAGAAAGATACCGGAAAATGTACAACTGACTTTGGAACTGGGTAACGGGCAGAGGTTGAAACAGTTTGGAGGGCTCAGAAGAAGACAGGAAGATGAAAGATTGGAACTTCCTAGAAACTTGTTGAATGATTGTGACCAAAATGCTGATAGTGACATGAACAATGAAGTCTAGGCTCAGGTGGTCTCAGATGGAGGTGAGGAACTTTTTGGGAAGTGAAGCAAAGGTAATTCTAACTGTGCTTTAGCAAAGAGAATGACAGCATTTTGCTCCTGCCTTTGAGATCTGTGGAACTTTGAACTAGAGAAAAATGATTTAGGGTATCTGGTGTAAGAAATTTCTAAGCAGCAAAGCATTCAAGATTAAATCTGTTTTTTCTAAATGTGCACTTTTACATGTATGAAGAAAGAAATGGCCTGAAATTGGAACTTATGTTTAAAAAGGAAGAACAGCATAAAGGTTTGGCAATTTTGCAGCCTGATCATGTGATAGAAAAGAGAAACCCATTTTCCAGTGAGAAATTCAAGCCAGCTGCAGAAATTTGCATAAGTAACAAGGAGCTGAATATTAATAAATGAGACAATGGGGAAAATGTCTCTAGGGCATTTCAGAGATCTTTGTGGCAGCCCCTCCCATCACAGACCCAGAGGCCTAGGAGAGAAAAATGGTTTCATGGGCTATGCCCAGGGCCCAGCTGCTCCCTGCACACTAACAACATGGTACCCTGTGTCCCAGTCACTCTAGCCATTGCTAATAGGAGCCAAGGTATAGCTCAGGCTGTTGCTTCAGAGGGGGCAAGCTGCAAAAATTGGCAGCTTCCACATGGTGTCTGGCCTGTGGGTGTATTGAAGATAAGAGTTGAGGTTTGGATACCTCTACCTAGTTTTCAAAGCATGTGTGGAAACACCTGGATGTCCAGGCAGAAGTCTGCTGCAGGGGCAGAGGCTTCAAGAAGAACCTCTACTAGGGCAATGCAAAGGGGAAATGTGGGGTTGGAAGCCCCCCACCTCCAGAGTCCCCAGTGGGGCACTGCCTAGTGGAGCTGTGAAAAGATGCCCACCATCCTCCAGACCCCAGAATGGTAGACTCACTGACAGCTTACACCACGTACCTGGAAAAGCTTCAGGTACTAACACCAGCCTGTGAAAGCAGCCACAGAAGCTGTATCCTGCAGAACCACAGGGAGGAGCTGCCGCAAGCCTTGGGAGTCCACCCTTGCATCTGTGTGCCTTAAATGTCAGACTTGGAGTCAAAGGATATTATTTTAGAGCTTTAACATTTAAAGACTTCCCTGTTGGGTTTCAGACTTGCACGGGGCCTGTAACCCCTTTGTTTTGGCTAATTTCTCCCATTTGGAATGGGTGTATTTACCCAATGCCTGTATCCCTATGGTATCTAGGAAGTAACTAACTTGCTTTTGATTTTACAGGCTCAAAGCAGAAGGGACTTGCCTTATTTCAGATGAGACTTTGTACTTGGATTTTTGAGTTAATGCTAAAATGAGTTAAGACAATGAGGGACTGTTGAGAAGGCATGATTGTATTGTGAAATGTGAGAAGGACATGAGATTTGGGAGGGGCTGGGGCAAAATCATATGGTTTGGCTGTGTAATCCCACTCAAACTTCACCCTGAATTGTAATCCCCATGTGTTGAGGGAGGGCTCTGGTGGGAGGTGATTGGACTGGGGGCAAGGTTTCCTCTATGCTGTTCTCATGATAGTAAGTTCTCATGAGATCCGATGTTTTAAAAGTGTGGCACTTCCCCCCATCACTCTTTCTCCTGCCACTTGTAAGATGTGTTTGCTTCCTTTTCCTCTTCTGCCATGACTAAGTTTTCTGAGACCTCCTTAGCCATGCTTTTTGTTAATCCTGCAGAACTGTGAGTCAGTTATACACCTCTTCAAAATAAATAAATAAATAAATAAATAAATTACCCAGTCTCAGTTAGTTCTTTATAGAAGTATGAGAATGGAGTAATACAACCCATTCCCTTGTTTGTTGATGCCTCCTGGCCACTGCAGAGATAGACTTCAGGAACTCCACTTGGCTTCTTTGGGTGCTGCTCTACTCTTCTACTACTTATAGGCTACCATTGTTCATTGCAATTGTCCTATTCTTTTAAGCTACACTAGATTATGCAGAACATTCTGAGATTCCTTAGGCTCCATCTGGATACAACATCTAGTGATAGTCTCTCAAAAATCTTACACCTTCCTAACTGCAAGGCATAGATGACCTCTGCATTCAAATAATATGATTACTTGTCTTCTTCCTAAGGACTTGGTCCAAAAATGAGCAAGTATTCTCTCTCTGGGAACAACCAATTCTACTTCCCCATCCTTTGCCTGGCAAGTTTCATGTTCCTTAAAAATACACTATCCACTACTAAGTTGGTGAGAGGAAACCTTTTTTTTTTTTTTTTTTTTGAGACAGGGTCTCACTGTCAGCCAGGCTGGAGTGCAGTGGCATGATCTCGGCTCACTGTAAGCTCCACCTCCCAGATTCACGCCATTCTCCTGCCTCAACCTCCCAAGTAGCTGGGACTACAGGCATCCGCCACCATGCCCAGCGAATTTTTGTACTTTTAGTAGAGACGGGGTTTCACCATCTTAGCCAGGATGATCTTGATCTCCTGACCTCATGATCCACCTGCCTCGGCCTCCCAAAGTGCTGGGATTACAGGTGTGAGCCACTGCGCCCAGCCAAGGAAATCTTTTTTAACTTATTTTATCCCCCAAATATTTTGACATGAGCAATTTTATACTCCTTAATGGATAAAGTTTTTTTTTTAATTATGAAGTCAATATTTTAAATATGTATGTACTTTGTAAACATTTCATTTTTCGCTGAATTGTTTACCCCAATTATAAGACCAAGTTACTGCTTACGAAGGAAGAGATTTAGTTATATATTGTTGTGTAATAAATTATTATACAATTTAGTGCTTTATTAGACTGCCTGTGAATGAGGAATCTGGGCTCATTTTTGGCAGGTCTCCTAAATCAGTGTCTTTCATAAGGCTACAGCAAGTCAATCTGAACATCTGACTGGGGAAAGACATTTCCAAGATTACTTAAGTGGTTGCTGGTAGCATATACTCTCTTAAGAACAATTTGACTCCAGGCTTCAGTTTCTTACTAGTTATTGGTCAGGGGCACCCTCAGTTCCTTGCCACATGGGCCTACCCATCATGATCACATTTTCCATCACAGCCAGCAAAAGAGATAATTTGCTACCAAGATAAAAATTACAATTTCTGTAGTCTAATTATAAAGTTACATTTCACCACTTTGCCATATTCTACTTGTTAAAATCTATTCAATAGACTATACTCAAATAAAGAAAATGTCACAGGAGTATGAATACCAGGATCTGGATATCATTGGGAGCCACCTTGAAGTCTGCTGCCACAGTAGTGAATAGGCTTCATAAAAAAAATAAAAAGAAAGAAATCCACAAATATTGCTATAGGACCAACAGGTTCATATGCCTGCTACACAATAACAGAGACAGCAGGGTTTGTAGCAGAGAAAAAGTTTAATGATGGTAGGGGGGCTGAGAGAGGAGATGGGAAGGGCACTCTAATCCATCTCCCCAAGGAGTGCTGCAATGGGCTTTAGGGGAGATTTACACGGTTTGGCTACATCCCTACCCAAATCTAATCTTAAATTATTGTTCTCATAATCCCAACGTGTTTGTGGGAGGGACCTGCTGGGAGGTAATAGAATCATGGGGGCAGTTACTTCCATGCTGCTCTTCTTACAATAGTAAGTGAGTTCTCACAAAATCTTATCATTCTATAAGGGGCTTTTTCCTCTTTGCTTGGCACTTCTTCTTTCTACCATGTGAAGAAGGACATCTTTGCTTCCCATTCCACCATGATTGTAAGTTTGCTGAGGCCTCACCAACCATGCTGAACTGTGAGTCACTTAAACCTCTTTCCTTTATAAATTACCCAGTTTGGGGTATGCCTTTATTAGCAGCATGAGAACAGACTAATACACTAAATTGGCCATGAGAGAGTGAGTTGTTGCTATAAGGCTACCCACAAATGTGGAAACAACTTTGGATCTGCATAACAGGAAGAGGTTGGAACAGTTTGTAGGGCATAGAAGCAGACAGGAAAATGTAGGAAAGTTTGGAACTTCTTAGAAACTTGTTGAATGGCTTGGCAATGCTAATAGTCCAGGCTGAGGTGGTCTCAGATGGAGATGATGAACTTGTTGAAAACTGAAGTAATGGTCACTCTTGCTATGCTTTAGGAGATCTATGGAACTTTGGACTTAGAAGATTTAGGGTATCTGGCAGAAGAAACTTCTAAGTGGCAAAGTATTCAAGAGGAAACAGAGCATAAAAATGTGGAAAATTGTACCCTGACCAGTGCAATGGAAAGGAAATACACATTTTGTGGGGATAAATTCAAGCCTGCTACAGAAATTTGCATAAGGAATGATGAATGGAATATTATTCACCAGACAATGGGAAAAATGTCTCCAGGGCAAGTCAGATAACTTCATGGCAGCCTCTCCCATCAGAGGTCTGGAGGCCTAGATGGGAAAATGGCTTTCTGAACTGGGCCTGGGGCCCTCCTGCTCTGTGCAGCCTCACGAAATGGTGCCTTGCATTCCAGCTGCTTCAGCTTTAGCCATGGCTAAAAGCGGCCAAGGTATGGCTCAAGACATTGGTTTGGAGGATGTAAGTTGCAAGCCTTGGCAGCTTCCATGAGGTGTTGAGCCTGTGGGTGCACAGACATCAAGATTTGAGGTTTGGAAACCTCCACCTAGATTTCAGAGAATGTATGGAAATGCTTTGATGTCCAGGCAGAAGTTTGCTGCAGGGGCAGAGCCCTCATGGAGAACCTCTGCTAGGGCAATATGGAAGGCAAATGCGGAGTTGGAGCCCACACAGAGTATTCACTGGGGCACTGCCTAGTGGAGCCGTGAGAAGAGGTCCAACACCCTTCAGAACCCAAAATGGTAGATCCATCAGCAGCTTGCATCACGCACCTGGAAAAGATGCAGGCACTCAACACTAGCCTGTGAAAGCATCCAGGAGGAGGCTGTATCCTGCAAAACCACAGGGGCAGAGCTGCCCAAGTCCACGAGAGCCCACCTCTTACATCAGCATTATCTTGATGTGCCACATGGAACCAAAGGAGATAATTTGGAACTTTAAGGTTTAACTGCCCTATTGGATATCAGACTAGCATGAGGCCTGTAGCTCCTTTGTTTTGGCAAATTTGTCCCACTTGGAACAGTTGTATTTACCCAAAGCCTATACCTCCATTTTATCTAGGAAGTAACTAACTTGCTTTTGATTTTATAGGCTCATAGGTGGACTTTGAAATGTTGAAATGAGCTAAGACTTGGGGTTTTGAAATGTGAGCACATGAGATTTGGGAGGGGCCAGGAGTATACTGATATGTTTTGGCTATGTCTCCACCCAAATTTAATTTTGAATTGTAGTTCCTACAGTCCCCACATGTCATGGGAGGGATCCAGTGGGAAGTAATTGAATTATGGAGACGGTTACTCCCATGCTGTTCTCATGATAGTAAATGAGTTGTCATGAGAGCTGTTGGTTTTATAAGGGGCTGTTCCCACTTTGCTTGGTATTTCTTTCCTTCTACCATGTGAAGAAGGACATGTTTGCTTCCCCACCCACCATGATTGTAAATTTCCTGAAGTCTCCGCAGCCCTGAAGAACTGAGTTAATGAAAGCTCTTTCCTTTTTTAAATTATCCAGGCTCCAGTATGTCCTTATTAGCAGTGTGAGAACAGACTAATACAGGGATCATGGAGGGAAAGAGTCTGGAAAATTGGGGTTCCTGATTGGTGGAGTTAAGGGGGATGAAATTATTAGGATGTGGAAACTGTATTTTTTAGTGAATGAATGAGCTTCTTATCAGGTCCTTCAGATCAGCAGATGTCAGTAATTTAACTAAGAGACAGGACCTTAAAGAATATTTTAAATGTGAAACTTAGCATTTCACAATATTTAAGTCATTATGTATAGGACAGTTAAAGAAAACTATAATCTTGTGACAAGAATGATATGATTCTGAAGCAATAGGAAGCAAATAACTATGAGGAAGCAGGTCAGAGAGCAAGCCGGCCTAATGAGTAATGCTGAATGTGCTTCAAGCTTGGTTTATTTTTCTCTGCCTCCCTTCTTCACTAATTAATTTTACAAAGTTTATAAGGATTATTTCAACATTTGAAAATTATTTTTCACAATGAATATGTTAAAGGTGGAAGGTTGTGGTGAGAAGAATAACAGTTCGTCAAATATTTCCACATCCTAATCCCTGAAACCTGTGAATATATCACTTAATAAGGGAGAATTTAGATTGCAGAAAAAATTAAGGTGGCTTGGCCGGGCGCAGTGGCTCACGCCTGTAATCCCAGCACTTTGGGAGGCCAAGGTGGGCAGATCACAAGGGCAAGAGATAAAAACCATCCTGACCAACATAGTGAAACTCCGACTCTAATAAAAAAAAACAAAAATTATCTGAGTGTGGTGGTGTCTGCCTGTAGTCCCAGCTACTAAGGAGGCTGAGTGAGGAGAATCACTTGAACCTGGGAGGCAGATGTTGCAGTGAGCTGAGATCGTGCCACTGTACTCCAGACTGGTGACAGAGCAAGACTCTGTCTCCAAAAAAAAAAAAAAAAAAAAAAAAAAAAATATTAAAGTGACTATAAAATGAAGTTAAGACAGATTATCCTGGGCCAGCGCAGTGGCTCACGCCTATAATCCCAGCACTTTGGGAGGCTGAGGCAGGTGGATCACGAAGTCAGGAGATTGAGACAATCCTGGCTAACATAGTAAAACCCCATCTCTACTCAAAAAATACAAAAAAATTAGTGGGGCGTGGTGGCGGGCACCTGCAGTCCCAGCTACTCGGGAGGCTGAGGCAGGAGAATGGCATGAACCCAGGAGGCGGATCTTACAGTGAGCTGAGATCGCGCCACTGCACTCCAGCCTGGGTGACAGAGCGAGACTCCTTCTCAAAAAAATTTAAATAATAAACAATAATAATAATAATAAAAGATAGATTATCCTGGATAATCTAAATGAGCCCAATGCAATCAGAAGGGTATTTAAAAGATGGTAGAGGCAGAAGAGTCCATGTCAGAGTGGTATAGTGTGAGAAAGACTTGCTCATCCATAAATGGCTTTGAAAATTGAATGGGGCCACAAGAAAAGAAAAGTGGGCAGTCTTTTGGAGCTATAAAAGGTGAGAAAATGTGTTTTTCCCCAAAAGCCTTTGGAAGAAATTCAGTTCTTCCACTACTTTGATTTTATCCCAGTGGAACTCATCCTAAATTCCTGACCTCCAGAAAGGTAAGATAAGAAACTTGTGTTGTTTTAAGCCTTAAGTTTTAACGCACCAAATGTATGGTAATTTGTTATTTCAGCAAATGGGAAAAAGACACAGAGGTGATTTGCCAGTATTCTAATGGGGGGAAAAAAAAATAAGAAAATGCTAACTGAAGTAATATAGACATAGATTTAAATATTTCAATTTATGATTAGATAAGAATATATATGCATATATGAGTATGTGTATGTATGTGTGAATGATGAGTGATTAAGGTTAGATTAGACAAATACAAAGTTTGTGTAGATGTTATAATTTAATATTTTTAAGTGGCAGGTTCTCACTCTGATGCTTAGGGTAGAAGGAGGGTGCATCGGCATGATCATAGTTCACTGGAGCCTTGACCTTCTGGGCAAAACGGGTCCGCTTACCTTAGCCTCCTAACTAGCTAGGACTACAGGTGTGCACCACCAGGTCTGGCTTTATAAAAGAAATTAAGTCACATTAAATAGTCCCAACATAAGCCACAGAGCCTAATTTTAAATCATTACAATTAATTAACATTTACTTTAGCATTTCTGAAATAAGTTTGAAATAGTAGAAATTATGTTTATTAAATAAATCAAAATAATGCCTTTAAAATGTGATCAAAATTTGTTCTAACCTTATCTGTTTTTAATCACAGGTTTTTAATTACTGCTTCAGCCACTCGGGGAAATTTTCACTTCAATGAGGTTACTATGGTAAGTGACTTTGGCTTAGCACCAATTAACAAACGAGCCTACTTTCTAGTACATTTCTAATTTTCTGAATTTTCCTGTATTTTAAAAATTTCTATTAACTTATTTATAATCATCATCCCCATTCAGCTTCAAAAACTTGGAAATGTCATGCCTCGATGTTAGAGAATAATATCTTACGCTTGTTTTAAGAGGAAAACCACATGTTATTAACAGCAACTGGAAGCTGACAACATATATTGTACATTGGGGATTAGACTTGATTTACAAACCTCAGGAACTCCAAAGAAAATGTGTGAATTTATACCATTTGTGTATTGAGCTATATTTCTAAATTTTATGATATTCCAAGGGGACTTCCTTTTTTCTAATATAAAACATCTGTGAAATTTTTAAGAAAACTTTTAGCATAGTCTGAGCAACACTCCTTTGGTATATGATAAAAATTAGTTATAATGTACCATAGTTAAGAATACAATAAATTTATTGCAATTAAATTGACTGAAGAAAATTTACCTGTATGCTACTGTACAGATGACAAAAAGTCTGTCTTTCTATATATTATTTTTATGTCATAGAATCTAAAATTGTTAATTCATGATAAAGATGCAGTTTTCTAAAACAATACTTGTGTTATTAGCCATACTGATGTGTTTATACTGCTTTTGATAAAGTAAAGTAAATAATATTCAATGGTACTTGTTAAAACATGGTAAGGAAGATTTTTCTCAGAACCACTGAGACAGGTGGAGGACCACTTAGAGTCTTGCAGTGTCGGAGAGAGATTGGGCCCAACTGCAAAACAGCATAAGCAAATGGAAATTTATAGCTAACTAACACTGTGGAAATCAACAGATGGAAAATTACTAAGACCAAACCGAAGTAAGCGGGATTTTGCCTAAACTCACCTAACAGGATTCTTGCTGAAGGTAGGCCAGGGTGATCAGACATCGCCTGAGAAATGGAGGATTAGAATCCCATTCAGATATTGAGGGTAATCAAGTATCAAGTGTGGAGAGTTCTTGTCAAACTACCTTAGCAGCATTCTTTACCGAAACTGAATTTTGTAAGGAAGTACATAGACGGTTAGAAAAAGGTTCAGAAGCTTGACTAACCTATGGCCATGCAAGGAATCTTTGTCACTTTGAGATCTGTAGGATATTTATGTACACAGGGAATTACAGAATGTCAGATTTAGAAGAATATTTAATGATCATGCAGGACAATGTACTCATTTTCCAGTTAAGAAACCAAATCCTATGGAGATTATAAAAGGTACATAAATATACAGAGTGAATTTTTAGTAGGCTGAATATGCAATACAGCTACTAATCACCAAGCTAAGTCCTTTTTCGTTCTCTATACCATTTTTTAAAACCATTCACCTATCTCAAGACATTAATGAAGATGCTGGCACACCGACCTAGAATATTATCTATCAGAAACAAATACTTAAAAACTTTATTGTTTGTAATGCAATCCTGTTACAGAAAAAACTCACTAACATATTTCATATTTTGTAAAGGAAACCCACAAGTATGTTGTACCCTGGTTTGCTTGGGGCGATTCTAACTTGCTCCCATTATTCCAGCCTAAATATTAGAGACTTTTATTTTCTCAGTCAAGTGGGATATAAAGCCATCAGCTGAGTGTCAAAATCGCATTGTGAGGATGATAAAGGAGGCATGATAAAATAGTATTTATACAAAGTAAGAAAATAAATTTTCTAAAGACACAGCATAAGATCAACAGGCAAGTGCAAGTACTTATTTGAGGTATGTTATTAATTTAAAATTAAACCAGTGAGACTGCGTTTGTTTTTGTCTCTAGCAAAATTCACCTGCTTGGGTAAAGCACATAGAGAATAGTTGGTTTTGCTTTTGATTGTGGTCCACCAGTTAAGTGTGATGGTAGGAGAGAGGGTGTTGTCGTTTGAAGACATCTGCAATAGTTTAACTATAAAGAACAATCCACAGAATCAAATGTGAGAAAAAGAGAAAATGTATAAGGTCAGTGCAGAGGATATTTAGATGCCAGAATGATGACCAAGGAGTGTTGCAGAAGTGAAGGGAAGGGATGGCAGGCCGAGATCAGTCCTGTACAGGAGCAGGTAAAACTCCTGAGAGTAATAAAAATGTTCTATATTTTAACTTCGTTTCTAGTTGCACACATTAAACTATGTTCTCTAAATTCACGAATACTTTGGTTTGTGATTTATCAATCAATTTAGTTGATGAAAAGCATTAACACCTGGATACCAACTTGAAGTTTCTAATTTAAATTATCCTGGGTACCAGCTGAGCATCAGCTGTGTTAAAAGTCCCAGGTGATTGTAATTGGGAACCACTCCACTCAATGATCTTCCCCAACAACCTGCCACAGGAATGGAAGTCTCAGGATGTTTCTATTTGAAAGTACTTATCAAATGTAGCATTACTAGGCATGGACAAATCTGGGAGATTCATAAACAGTGAAGTTACCTGTGATCACAGAAGCATGGCTATAGGAATTAATAAATATGAACCAGGAGCTTAAGTGAGAAGCATGGGTGACACTGAAGAAATAGGAGGGGTTAAGAAGTCTACACATGACAGCAGAGCAGAGAGGATTTGAAAGCACTATTGAGACAGAACACCAGGTCCACACCACACAGCCCCTTCCTTCTGGCTCTGAGGATAAGTAACAGTAAAAACAGGTTCCTCTGAGAATGCTACAGACAGGAGATATCATGAGGAGCAGCTGTTAACAAAGGCTGGAAAGTGTAGCGAATATTCAGAAAAGAGGTTAACACTGTAGGAATCACTGCTAGCAGTTATGGGTTCTCAATGGCAGAAAGGAAAGTAGGGGTTGGTCGGATTTCGGGGATTATAAAAATCATGATAATAATATGTAATAATTCTGCAACTATAAAAATCTCAGTGAAATGGGATATTCCCACATAGAACACTGTATTTAGTTAGGCAAGAACTATATAATTATGTCGAACACTAAACATCATGTAGTTTATCTGTAGAATAGCACACCCCCCCGCTGGCTCTCAAGGGTATCCAATTTACATTGTTTTTCAGCTAAAATACAGATTAAAATCAGTAAATTGACAGGGGAAAAAGGCAGGAGTTTTTTTGTTGTTGTTGTTGTTTTTGTTTGTTTATTTAAGGCAAAGACAGTAATAAAATAGCTGGCAAACAGAGAGTTCAGAAAAAAAGAAAGAACAAAGTCAGGAGGAAGTGAGAGAGACAGGAGGAAGGGAGGGTGAGAAGAAAAAAGTGAGGGAAAGAGACAGAAGGGATGGAGAAGACAAAGAACAAGAATAACAAACATATATATTGCAAACTGCTATGCTAGTTAAAGTTCCTTTCTACACCTGTCCACAGTTCTTAAGGGTAGTGTGGTAGTATTCATATGGCTTTATCTTACAACACTTCCGCTCTTTGTAACACTCTTATAAACTTCAAGGTGCTATATTGATACAGAATTACTAGTAGACATCCAAATCACCGAGATCAGTCCTGTACAGGAGCAGGTAAAACTCCTGAGAGTAATAAAAATGTTCTATATTTTAACTTCGTTTCTAGTTGCACACATTAAACTATGTTCTCTAAATTCACGAATACTTTGGTTTGTGATTTATCAATCAATTTAGTTGATGAAAAGCATTAACACCTGGATACCAACTTGAAGTTTCTAATTTAAATTATCCTGGGTACCAGCTGAGCATCAGCTGTGTTAAAAGTCCCAGGTGATTGTAATTGGGAACCACTCCACTCAATGATCTTCCCCAACAACCTGCCACAGGAATGGAAGTCTCAGGCTGTTTCTATTTGAAAGTACTTATCAAATGTAGCATTACTAGGCATGGACAAATTGATATTATGGGCTATATTACTCATCTAGGGCTGCCGTAACAAAACACCACACACTGGGCGCCTTAAACAATAGAAACTTATTTGCTCACAGTTCTGAAGCGGTGGAAGTCCAAGATCATGGAGTCAACAGGCTTGGTTGGTTTCTTCTGAGGCCTCACTCCTTGGCTTGCAGACAACAGCCTTTTTATTGCATCTTCTTATGGCCTTTCCTCTGCGCATGAGCACTCCCAATGTCAGGCTCTCTCCTGTTGTAAGAATACCAATCTTATTGGATGCTATAGGCCTCCACCCTTATGACGTCACTAAATTGTAAATACCTGTTTAAAGGGCTTCTATCTAAATACAGTTTACGTTGGGATGTAATATAAGCTGCTGAAGGCTGTCTCCCTACTTTGAGTTCCTCCATAACCAATTGGAATCTAACTTAGTATGTTAAAAAAAAAAAAAGAATAAGAAGAAGCTAATTTAAAAGTATAGTTTTGTAACAAATAACGGGGGCTTCAGCCAATCACAAATAGTTAAGCTTAACTAATCACAGCTAGTCAGTGAACACACTATATCCAAATAAGGCAGATGCCTGGCTGTAGTCAATCAGATGATTTCTCTATTTTGCATCCCTGTTTGACCTATACGAGCTGACTGTTCACACGGCTGGGTGGACCTCTCTAACTTCTTCTGGTTCTGAGTGTTTCTAAACCATTCTTTGCTCAAATAAACTCTGCTAAATTTGTTTTGTCTTAAGGTTTCTTTTAATAGTGGGTTAGGGCTTTGACATATCTATTTTGGGGACATATAATTTAATCCACCATATGTACCTCATGTATTAATAAGGCAGAATCACCTCTTAAGTAGTCTTGCTAATAAATTGAACCTAGAGCTAATCAAAATTTTATATCTACCAATTTACAGGAAACACAGAGACTAAATAAAACCTCTGTGACAAGGAATTACAAAGATGACTTTGGAGGAATGGGCAGGCTTCAAGATGTTAATAGAAAATTGAACTGGACAAGTTAAACAGGTAAGGAAGACCTTATACAAGACTACTGCAATAGGAAAGGGATGTTGAATTCAACTGTCCTGAAACAAAAGGCTGGAGAGCTTTAAGCACCAGGACATGCTAGTGGAATAGTACTGGAAACTTTACAGCATAGCTTGGTAAATAGGATTAGATCATCTATGTTTCCTAATTGGTACCTAATTGGCACCTCCCCTCTCACAGAGACTGAAAGAGAGGTGCTATCACTCTTGATAATTGCATTTCAATGGGATGGCTCCCAGATCCTTGAGAAAGAGATTCCTAAGTTGTAAATTTGGCAAGAGGCTTCATGATTTGCATCTCAAAGAAGCAGATAAATGATTTAAAATTGCATACTTTATAAAGCAAATGCTATAAGAAAAGGTAGCTCAGAAACCTATGAGTAAAATATAACTTGTCTAATGTTTACTCCAGCTGATGGGGAAATTAACATCTTTTTGATAAAGGACAACTGATTCTGTTTCTTCAAGAGTTAATGGAATAAAAATGTTAGAGGGAAGACCTCTCTAATTTAAAAAAATACTTAAATACAACACAATGCAAGACATGGACATTTATTAGAGACTGAACTGAATAGACCAACTTTAAGACTTTTTTGGGGGACATATCATAAATATTTTAAATCTTTTTTTAATTGACAAGCATCTATGAAGGACAATGTGATGTGATAGATGTATAGACTGTGAAATAAATGAAGGTAATTTATATCCCCATTACCTCACATATTAATTTTTTGCTGTAAGAACATCTGAAATGTATTCCCTTAGCAATTTTGAAATATGTTATTATTAACTATACTCTGTTGTGCAATAAACCTCAAAAACGTATTCCTCCTCATTGAAACTTGTACCCTTTAAACAACGTGTCTACACTTAATGCCCCACCCCTAAACCAGCCTTCGATAACCACCATTCTCCTCTCAACTTCTATGAGATCAACGTTTTACATTCCACATACAAGTAAGCTCATGCAGTAACAGTCTTTTTGTGCCTGCTTAATGTCACTTGGCATAAAGTCCTCCAAGTTTTATCCATGTTGTTGCACAAAACAGAATTCCATTCTATTTTTGTAAGAGCGAATGGTATTCCCTTGTACATATAATCACACTTTCTTTATTCATTCATCCTTTGATGTATACTTAGGTTGATTCCACATCTTGGCTATTGTGAATAATGCTGCAATGAACATGGAAGTGCACATCTCTCTTCAAACTACTGATTTCAATTTCTTTGGATATATGCCCAGTAGTGGGATTGCTGAATCATATGGTAGTTCCATTTTTAGTTTTTAAAGGAACTTCCAGACTTTTCCATAATGTCTGTACTAAATTGCATTCTTGCCAACAGTGTACAAGGGTTCCTTTTTCTCTATATACTCACCACTTGTGATCTTTCACCTTTCTGAATATATTCATTCTAACATGTATGAGAAAATATTTTATTGTGGTTTTAATGTGCATTTCTCTGATGACTGGTGATGTTAAGCATTTTTTTTTCTCATATGCTTGTTGGCTATTTGTATGTATTATTTTGATAAATGTCAATTCATGTACTTGCCTATTAATTTTTATTTTAGGTTTGGGGTCCATTGCATGTTTGTTATCTAGGTAAAATGCATGTCACAGGGATTTGGTATACAGATTATTTTGTTGTCCAGGTAATGAGCATAGTATCCAATAGGTAGTTGTCTAATCTTCTTTCTCCTCCCAACCTCCATCATCAAGTAGGTCCCGATGTCTGTTGTTTCTTCCTATCCGTGTGCATAAAATGTTTTCCCATTCATTGGTGTTATCTCTGATTTCTTTGAGCAGTGTTCTGGAATTATCATTGTAGAGCTCTTTCACCTTCCTGGTTACCCATATTTCTAGGTATTTTATTCTTTTAATGTCTATTGCGAATGAGCTAGTGTTGTTGATTAGGTTCTCAGCTTGGATGTTGTCGGAGTATAAAAATGCTATAGGTTTGTGTACATTGATTTTTGGATACTGAAACTTTGCCAAAGTTGTTTATCAGATCTGGGAGTTTTTGGACAAAAACTATGGGGTACAGAATCATAAACCTGCAAACAGATATAGTTTGACTTCCTCTCTTCCTATTTGTATGCTTTTATTTCTCTCTCTTGTCTGATTGTTCTGGCTAACACATCTATTACTACGTTGAATAGGAGTGGTGAGAGTGGGCATCCTTGTCTTGTTCCAGGTCTCAAGAGGAATGCTTCCAGCTTTTGCTGGAATAATGTATGCTATTATTGTATGTATAATGTATATAATAATGCATGTAGTATAATGTATGCTATGGGTTTGTCATAGTTGACTCATTATTTTGAGGTATGTTCCATCAATGTCTAGTTTGTTAATGGTTTTTTACATGAAGCAATGTTGAATTTTATTGAAAGTTTTTTCAGCATGTATTGAGATGATCATGTGTTTTTTTTTTTAGTTCTGTTTATGTGGTGAATTACATTTATTGATTTGCATATGTTGAAACAGCTTTGCATCCTAGGGATAAAACCTACTTGATTATGGTGAATTCGATTTTGGATGTGCTGCTGGATTAGGCTTGTTAGTATTTTGTTGAGGATTTTTGTGTCAATTTTCGTCAAAAATATTGGCCTGAAGTTTTCTTTTTTGTTGTATCTCTGCCAGGTTTTAATATCCGAATGATGCTAGCTTCATTCAGTTGGTTAGGGAGGAATCCTTCCACCTCAATTTTTTGAAATAGTTTCAGTAGGAATAACACCAGCTCTTCTTTATACATCTTGTAGAATTCATCTGTGAATCTGTCTGGTCCTGGGCTTTTTTCTAGCTGGTAGGCTTTTTGTTACTGATTCAATTTCAGAACTTGTTATTGATCTGTTCAGGGATTTAGATTCTTTCTAGTTCAATCTTGGGAGGCTGTATGTTTCTAGGAATTCATTTATTTCTTTTCAGTTTTGTAGTTTGTGCGCATAGAGGTGTTCAGAGTAGTTTCAGAAGATTTTGTATTTCTGTGTCACCAGTGGTAATGTCCCCTTTGTCAATTTTTGATTGGGTTTATTTGGATCTTCATTTTTTCTTTATTATTCTTGTTAGCAGTCTATCACTCTTATTATTTCTTTCATTTTGACCTTGTAGAATCTGATGACTGTGTCTTAGGGATGGTCATCTTGTACGGTATCTCACAGGGGTTCTCTGAATGAATGTTGGCCTCTCTAGCAAGGTGGGAAAAATTTTGTGGATGATATCCTCAAATATGTTTTCCAAGTTGCTTGCTTTCTCTCCGTCTCAGAAATGCCAATGAGTCATAGATTTGGTCTCTTTACACAATTCCATATTACTTGAAGGCTTTATTCATTCTTCTTTATTGCTTTTCGTTTATTTTTATCTGAGTTATTTCAGGAAACTGATATTTGAGCTCTGATACTCTTTCTTCAGTTTGGTCAATTTTGCTGTTAATACTTGAGACTGTATTCTGAAATGCTTGAAGTGAGTTTTTCAGCTGTATTAATTCAGTTTGGTCCTTTCTTAAAATGGCCCTTTTATCTTTAATCTCCTGTATCATTTTATTGTATTCTGTAAATTCCTTGGATTGGGTTTTAACTTTCTTCTGAATGTTGATGATCTTCATTCCTATATATTCTGAATTCCATTTCTGACATTTCTCACATTTTAGCCTGGTTAAAAACCAGTGCTTAGGAACTAGTGCAGTTGTTTGGCAGTAAGAAGATATTCTGGGTCTTTGAATTGCCAGAGTTCTTATGCTGGTTCTTTCTCATCTGTGTGGGCTGATGTTTCTTAAATCTTTGAAGTTGCTGTCCCTTGCATTTTTTTATGCCCTTGGGAGTTTTACTGTGGTAAAAGGTAAGTTCACTCAACTGGTTTTGATTCTAGCCTGTTCCTTGGTCTTGGAGAAGCCTCCTCTCATTACTGTTTCCGCAAATGTGTTTCTCTTGTTGGGTGTTCTGGTCAAGATCTTGGAAGTCTGGAATCTTATAAATTAATTAAATCTGTTTCTTCAAAACCTTGGAGTAAAACTGATGCTACAGAAATACGTACCACAGATATTCTCCTCTCGTGTATCATCCCTGCAGAGACTTAAGGTTGTGCCTACTCCAGTTACAGAAGCATGTAGTAGTGGAGTACTTAGAGTTAATCCGAAAAACGGGAGCTTCCTGCCTGGACTCTCAAGAAGCCTGAGAACTGCCAGGACCCAGGGCAGTTAGAACCTAGGCCCGCCCCTACCTACTTTGCCCATTTTTATTGTAAATTGAGTTTTTTTTTTCTTGTTCTTGAGTTGTTTGATTTCCTTATACATTTTGGATATTAATCCCTTATCAGTTTTATGATTTGCAAGTATTTTCTGTTACTCCTAGATTTTCTCTTTACTCTGTTAATTGTTCCCTTTACTGTGCAGAAACTGTTTAGTTTGATGCAATACTATTCATCTATTTTTGCTTTTATTCCCTGTGTTTTGGGGGTCAAATCCAAAAACTTATTGCCCAGTCCAATGTTGTGGAGGTTTCCCCTTATGTTTTTGTTTACTGGTTTTACAATTTCAGGTCTTACATTTAAGTCTTCAATCCATTTTGAGTTGATTTTTGTAGATGGTGTAAGATGAGGGTCCAATCTCATTCTTCTGCACATGGATGTCCAATGTCATTCATATATTTTTTAAAAAACTGTCCTTTTCTCATTTTGTGTTCTTAGAACTTTTGTCAGAAAACAACTGACTGTAAATGCATAGGTTCATTTCTGGGTTCACTATTCTTTTCTGTTGGTTGTTGTGTCTACTTTTTATGCCACTGCCATGCTCTTTTAAGGACTATAGTTTTGTAAAACACATTTCAAAATTAGATAGTTTGATGCCCCTAGTTTTGTTGAAATATACATTTTTTAGTCAATCAGTGGTACAATAGTCACCCTTATCTGTGTATTCACTTTCCATGGCTTCAATTACCATCAGTCATCTACGTTTCAAAAATATTAAGTGAAAAATTCCAGACATGAACAATTGATCAGTTTTAAAGTGCATGTGTTCTGAATACACAATAAAATCTTGCACTGTCCCAACTCTATCCCACCTGGGGTATGAATCATCTGTTTTATGACAGTTATATTACTGTAATTGTTCTAGTTTTTATCCAACATTGTTGCTAATATCTTGCCATCCTAAATTTGTACTTTAAACTTTATAATACAAATGTTTGTGTAGGGGAAAACATAAAATATGTAAATTGGTACTATCCTTAATTTCCTGCATCCACTGAGGAGCATGGAATGTATCCTCAGAGGATTAGAGGAAATTAGTGTATTTTGTTATTAACTGGGTGCTATATAAAATCAATATATTATTTTAAATTTTGGTTAAAAATGATTTTATTTTTATTATGAAATTAGTCATATATTCTTACCATTTGGAGATATATGCTGAAGTATATAAAGGGATGAAATCGCCTGATATCTTTGACATGCTTTAATATACATCCATAAATTGAAGACCTCTTTTTCTCTCTTGTTTTTTCTCCCTTCTTCCCTTCCTTCCAGCCTTCTGTCCTCTGAGCATACTTGGGGGCAATAATAAGGACACTAAGAACTCAGACCTTGATTTTTAAATACCTTAGAAAAATGTTCAATTCTAGGACAAAGGAAGAGAAATCTGACCCCGAAATAATTTTTTGTGTGTAAGCAAAGTAAAAAATTTCTTATCAAATTATAGGGACATATTAAAAGAACCCAGAAGCCAGCTTCAAGGAGCTTTTTCAATTAAATCTAGGGCAATTTGAGCATTAAAAAACTACTAATATTAGATTGTTCTAATTAAAACAGAAATATATGGATCAACACAGATACTAATAGAGAATAAATGGAAGTCAAATACCTTCCTTACCATAGAACACCAACCATAAAGGTAGAATAAAATATTAAATTAGAAAATCACATTTGACACCCATCATATTAATAATTCATTAATTTACCTGAGAAATATCAATGGATGCTAAAACTCATGTGGAAAGAGGCATGAAAATTTGAGATGTATATGGTTTAAAAATATCTTGTCATAAAGGACTCATTAATTGTAATGGGAATAGGATGGGGAAACATCGCTTTACGATGGCAAAATCTGGCTGATCCATCTTGAGTAGCCCGATTTAACACTGCAAGTAATGAGTCCAGTAGACATTGGATGTCACTTGATTGAATGTAATGAAATAGCAGTATTATTTAATAATGTAGCTAATATTAGCTAATTTATAATCTAATTATAAATTATTTTAATTATAATTTAACTTAAACTATAATTTAATTAATAAATAATTTATTATTTAATTAATAATTTAGCTAAACAATGCATCACCTGAATCTACTCATGAAGAAATATCCTATACACACACATGAAAAAATATTCTACAAAACTATTGCTTTGTAATAAAAATTTCATAGTCATGTAAGCCAATAAAGGCTGATAAATTATTCCGGATTGAAGGAAACTAGAAAGATATAAAAGAAAGTCAAAATAAGTGAGTGTGATATATGATCCTAGTTTGGATATTTTTGTTGTTAAAAAAAAGAATACACTATGAAATCAGTTAGAGGTTCTCTATATGATGGATGTATAGATTCTTTGTATTATTTTTGCAAGTTTTCATTGAATATGTTGTCTGAGAATATGAATGCATTTAAACAATATAATGGGTATATAAATACAAGGAATTTCAATGATTTGGAAAATAATCATTCTGAATTGCTCTATTTTCTATATTCTTCATTTGAAATTTTGATCATTTAGGTAATGTAGAAAAAACTTAGAAAACATAAAATATGTTCCTACATTAAAAATGTATATAATAAAAATCTCAAACACATATAAAAGTAGGAAGAATTTAACTCACCTTTTTCTACTCCTATCTTTTTAAAATTACAAAAAAATTAACAGGGCAACTTTGTTTAGTTTTATTTCAGAGCTACTGGTTTGCTTATTTTAAATTTTGAAGCACTTTCAAACTTAGAGAAAATTACTAGAGTGGGAAAAAGAGGGAGTTACTTGTTTTATGCTGAGTTAAATAAACAGCACACTCTTTAAGGACCAAATTCCTCTGTGATAGTGTGCAAGATATGGTGATAACTCCCTTATATTACTAAGTTGCTGTGTATGCTATACTGCGCTAAATGAAATTTTACCAACCTGAGATAGTCTCTGTGTCTTTTTGCATAACTATACTGAAAATAACTTTGTCAAAGTTACACTGAGAATAACTTTGGAGGCGCCATAACTTACATGAGCTCCTCCAAAAGAAAATATGAGACCTAGCCTTTGACAAGGCACTCCTAGTCTTTACCTATTCTAAGTTCATTCCACGTGCCCCTGAAATTGAAATGGTAATTTTGTATGACTTTCTATGATGGTGTTCAATCTGACTATTACCTCAAAGTCATACTGCTTAGAAACTTAAGAGTCGAAAGCACATTCTCTTTTAGTACAGCAATAATTATCACATACATTTATTAAGGGTCTAGTGTGTATTGCATAATGTTGACACTGGTGTTCTTGTTTTTTCTCTACGGTAAAGTATTTGGAGTACAGGACTGCTTTGTTGTAAATAAACATTATTTCCACATATATGGCTAACCAGGTAATCTTTCAAAACCAAATGTTTTTCCTGAGCAATGATATAAAAGCAGTTAGAACCCGTAACAAATCCAGATTACATAGTTCAATAATTAATACCCTGTTTATTGTATTTTTTTAAAAATGCAGACCTATTGTTTGTTTTTACTACACTATTTTTTATGGTTAGCATAACCTAGTACTACTTATTCCAAACCAGAAATCTGCAAGCCTCTGAAAACTAATCTTCCTCCGTTGCCCACCTGATTCAATTAATTATTGTTTCTCAATACTGTTGCTTCAATATCTCTGTAATAGGATTACATCATTATGCTTCATGAGACATTCAATGGTTTTCCATAATTTAGTAGATAAGCATTAAATGTTTTTAAATGATGATGCAAGGCCTTTTATGATCTGCATTCACAACTTTTCTCATTTGCACCCCTATCACGAACACTTGTTAATTCTTGCAGTTTTACAATGGAGTCTTTCCTGTTGCCTCCCTTGGCATAATTTGCTTCATATGCCTGGAACTCAGGACTTTAAATAGTTCCTTTCTCTTGGTGTCTGTCCTTTATCCAGTGAAGTGTTTCCACAGCAATCAAAACAGAATATTCTTAAGCATCTAGCCTTACTAATTGCTAGCCTTACCAAATGGACTCTTGAAATACAACCCTCTTTCCTTTTATATGCCTCTATTTAATGATTGTCCAGGGTATTGAAATTTTACATGTATGTACATGTTTCTCTCCTCCTACTATACCTCTAAGCTCCTTGAGGACAAAAATTATTTCCAATTTACCTTTTGTCTTTCCAGGAAAAAAAAAAAAAAAGGAATTACTTTACCCAGAATGTATATTCAGAAAATATTTGACCACATTAATTTACAAAATGCTAATCAGAAAAATGAAGAAGGGAAAGAAAAGGAATATTTGAAGCCCTATTAAAACAGAATCTAAAAGAAAGGTAAACTCAGTTGGTTCTTTAGGTTTTTCTTAGTGTAATTTTAATGCTGATCCCAGGGTTTTTTGTTTAATTCTTCTTTAAAGAAATTTAGAAAATTAAACTCACATCAGTGATAATTCAATACTGGAAAAAATTGATCATCAGGATAAGATCCTGCAGGTGACCATCAGTTCTATATGAGTATTATATAAAAAAACATTGTTTTCTTGAAGAGCATTGTAATATGATGTAAAAGAAAAATTTTCAGTAATTAAAACTCCACTTAAACTTACTTACTTTTAAAACACTCACTGCAGTTTTTTCTTGTTCAAGAAGATGCCAATATGAATAATTAAAACTTGCTGCACAATTGTAACAGCCCAACAGTTCATCTTGCCCACTGCCGAGATAGAATGAATATATCAAGACAGGGGACTGTGATAGAAAAAGTTTAATATATTCAGAGCTAGCGACCTGGGAGACTAGAGTTGTATTATTTACTCAAATCAGCTTCCCTCAAAATTCAGAGGCTAGAGTTTTTTCAAGGTGGTTTGGTGGGCAGGGAGGGGTCTAGGGCATGGGGAATAATGATTGCTTAGGCCAGGGATTACATCACAGAATCAAACTGTCCTCTTACGCTGAGTCACTTCCTGGAAGGAGAAACAAGACCAGATAAGCCACTTTACTGATTTGGGTGGTACCAGCTAATTTTTCAGGATACAGGGTCTGAAAAATATCTAAAGCACAAATGCTAGGTTTTACAATTGTAATGTTATCCATAGGAGCAATTGGGGATGTTAGGAATCTTGTGGTCTCTGGATGCATGAATCCTAAACCATAATTTCTAATCTTCTGGCTAATCTGTCAGTTTTACAAAGGTAGTCTGGTCTCCAGGAAAGGAAAGAGTTTGTTCCTGGGAGGGGCTGTTATCATCTTTGTTTCAAAGTTAAACTGTAAAAAATTCCTCCCAAAGTTCAGCCTTTCCCCAGGAGTGAACAAAGGCAGCTTGGAGGATAAAGGCAAGATGGAGTTGGGTACTTCAGATCTCTTTCACTGTCATTATTTTGTCACTATTACAATATTTTGGCAAAAGAAGTTTCACAATTGCCCTGTGCTAGGGTTATACCTTGTCTCAGTTAACTTAATCCTAAAAGTAGCCATATGGAATGGGTACTGTAATTATTCCCATTCAACATACAAGGAAACCCAGGAATAGGGATGTGAAATACACTTCTCCAGGTCATACAGCTGACAAGTAGTGCTGTAGCATTTTAACCAGGCTAACTAGCTCCAGAGCACTTTCCTGCAAGCATAAAAACTAGAATTTTGTATAAGCATGCTTGCAGCTTAAGGAAATATGTCTAAATCAAATATTAACTTCATTACATGTTAGTTATTTAGCTCATTTATAGTAATTTCATTTTTTTAGTATTGAAATTAAATGACCTAATAAGTTTGCCACATATTGCTAACTTTCCTTAAAATTTTTGGAATAGATTTACACACATCTTCATTTTAAGTCTGTGTGTGTGTGTATGTGTGTGTAATTTTTACATGATGGATGAGGTAATATAACTTTGCAAATTACATTTTTAAATGTTTACTGATCTATATAAAATAAAGGAAATTTCAGTCAACATATAGCATTTTATCTCATTTTTCTTTTCCTTTACTTTCTCTGGTTTTTAGCCTCTTTTATGCTTACACCTTTCCCTGTTACAAAACCTCAAGGAATTTGAGTATATAAAAAATGAATAACTATAGTTTCTGATTTTACCTTATTGATGAAAAGGCTTCCCAAATATTTGACTCAACCTAAGATCTGTGAACTGTAAACAAGATTTATGATTCACCTTGCTAGTTATTAGAGGATGTCTAAGATGTGTCATTCTATTTTATGATTTTCCACAATTTAATAAGTTTCTCTCATGTAATAAATGGGTAAGCAAATGAAGGTGAAATGGTGACATATGACGTCAGTTATAAATTGCTTTGGTCAGCACTGGCTTCTTTGTGGAAATGATTGAGATTGTTTATTTCATATAGCTTTTACATCAGATATTATCAATTCAAAAATAAGAGATTCTATGGAAGTTCTATACAATTTCCTCTCTCTCAAGTTTATTATTTGACTGATTTAATGTCATTGCCTTTATATTTTATACATAGATATCAGGTTCAAAAAACAGGTAAAGCAGTAAAAAATACATATTCTTCCCTTACCAAAGTGCTGAAAAGTAGACTTCAGGGTGCTATATCAGGTTGCAGTAACTCTAAAACATCAATATTGTCAAGACATTACGTTCTACTCTTTTCTCACTCTATGCACATGTCTATCATTGGAATCATTGGAACTGCCTCTTAAATGCGTCTACCTAAAAGTGGTATATATCACTGCTACTCAGGTTTCATTGAGCAGAGCACATCACTTGGTCATACTTTATCAAGGTACCTGTTACGTTCCAATACGCCCGGAAATAGAGGAGAACAAGACATTAGCAAACAGTGGTGATATCTACCATAGGTATCAAGATGATAAGGAAAGACATCTGTCCTATGCTCGGATGGTTGCTTCTATTAGCTTTTTTCTGCTATTTTTGGTATTTTCATATTTTGTTCTAACATATTTTTTTTCTTTCTGAAATAGGTATTATTGTTAATAACATGTTATTGCAATGTACTATTGCAGATCCCTTTCTTCTCTTTAATTTTTGGTCTGCTTAGTACTTATTGAAGACCTAGGAGAAACACAGAAGTGTTATATATATACACAGATACATGTTTGTAAAAGATAATTTTATTTAATAATATTTGTAAAGGTTCATTTGCTGTTCAACATGGATTGAAATGCATTTAATGAAAACAATATTTTAATAAAAATTACTTGCTGGTAATGATTCTTTGGAAGGAAGAGATATTAAAGACCAGAAAATCAGCTTAAGATTTCTAGCAATACAAAAATACTCATAAGAACAATATAAGGGTTTTGACAATGGGAAGAAGCAAACATGAGATTAAAGGATGATCAGAACAAGAGAATAAATTTCCTGCTATAGTCAAATTTCGAGATTAAAATAGAAGAAAGAAAAATCCAAGAAGCACCCAACAGTATCCAAAACGTCTAAGTAAATGTGAGGAGGTACATTTGAGCATCATCTGCCCCTTACTCTATTCTCTGTGGAACTTGAGGACTTGAGGCTTTTTTGCTTAGTACTACTCTCACATAAGCAAAAATATGTAGAAATTATTAAATAATAAAATTTTATGTTTATATGCTTTACTGTTAGATACAAGGACTGGAAACTAAATTCAATTATATAAAAGAAGTTACACATTATTTCAACTAAATCAAGCCACTTCATTGCTTTTTATAGTGAGGCCTGTGACAAGGCACTCTTTGCAAAATGTATATTTGACTTACCTGTGTACACAGTAACAAGATTACTTGCCCAGCTGGAGCAGAGTCTTTGCAGAATGCTGAGTTGCTACAAACTAAAGGCTGAAACAAAAATAAAATAAAACAAACTTTCATTTCTGAGAAGATAGATATCAATGTCCCTATGAGGCTCTTAAACACACTCACCATTTCAAATGTGTTTTGCCTTATTCCCCATATAACATGAAAATTATATTAATAGCTACAGGGTTGTAAATGTATCATGCAGGGCCAAGAATACAAATTTAAAAGAATAAAAACGCAGACATTAAAAAAATACATTTAAATCCTTTTTAGCGCAATATTACTTTGCTTAATTTTACTAAGACTCAAGCCATGCTCCTTACTAAAGGCCAAATACATTATTATTTTTTAAAATATGACAGTGTGTCATTTAAATAAAATTGTATTGACAAACAATACAATTGTTTTACAAAAGTAAAGCATACCTTTACCTGTTTACAAGAATGAAACTGCTTTTGAGCTATAGTGGTAGCACTATTAGATACAAAAGAAAGTGCTTAGCAAATTAAAATGCATTATAAAGTTGCAGCATATTTTTTTTTTATTATTATACTTTAAGTTCTAGGGTACATGTGCATAACGTGCAGGTTTGTTACATATGTATACATGTGCCATGTTGGTGTGTTGCACCCATCAACTCGTCAGCACCCATCAATTCATCATTTATATCAGGTATAACTCCCCAATGCAATCCCTCCCCCTTCCCCCCTCCCCATGATAGGCCCCAGTGTGTGATGTTCCCCTTCCCGAGTCCAAGTGAGCTCATTGTTCAGTTCCCACCTATGAGTGAGAACATGCGGTGTTTGGTTTTCTCTTCTTGTGATAGTTTGCTAAGAATGATGGTTTCCAGCTGCATCCATGTCCCTACAAAGGACGCAAACTCATCCTTTTTTATGGCAGTTGCAGCATATTATTACTCAAGAGGTTGATTGTACATGTACCCAGAATTAAGCCCATCAAATTTTGCTTTACAGTCCATGCCATAGATCCCAATTCTTAATGATAATTAGCAATATCACCTATAACAAAAACATTGGATATTTCAGGAGTTTTTCCCCCTATGAAGATCCAAACACATCTTTTTTATTGAAATGTCTTAAGTGTCAAAGTAAGAATTTAGTGTATTTAGGTAATAAGTTATTACTATTTATAAACAGTTACCAAATATTAACTATATGGAACACCTTAAATAAATATATTAGTTTTTCAATATTTGTATTTCCTGTGTAACTCTCTTCTCATTTCTGCTTGTTTCAAAGTGTATGAATATATATACTGACAGTTTATTTCAGAAAACATTCTGGAAGATTTTAAATAACCAACTTGAAGTTTAGGAGTTCTTATAAATTGTCAAAAGTCACAATATCACATGGACAGCCTAAGTAAATTATATTTGCATATATGTAGGTTTCATTAATAAAGAAAGGCATGAGTTTTAAAAACATAATAACTATGATATTAATTTTGGGTTAAAATAAAACAAAGCAAAACCAAATCAATTCCCAAAATAGCCCTTCTACTGAAATCTACTTAATTTTGTATGTTGAAAAAATAAAATCTCCTTTTTTATAGTCTTTTTACCTGGATCTTGAGATGTTATTCAGTAAGAAATGGAATAACCATCAAAATCTGTCGGGTGAACCCACCCCCAATAGTTCAACGTAGGTTCTTTCTATTTTCCCTAAGGGTAGGCTGGTCTGAGAAATAAAGAGAAAGAGTACAAAGAGGGGAGTTTTACAGCTGGGCTGCTGGGGGTGACATCACATATCTGTAGGTCCGTGATGCCCACCTGAGCCACAAAACCAGCAAGTTTTTATTGAGGACTTCAAAAGGGGAGGGGGTGTAAGAACAGGGAGTAGGTCACAAAGATCACACGCTTCAAAGAGCAAAAAGGAGAAAAGATCACATGCTTCTGAGGCAAATAAAGATCACAAGGCAAAGGGCAAAGCAACATCAGAAGGCAAAGGGCAAAATCAAAAACTCCTGATAAGGGTCTATGTTCAGCTGTGCACATATTGTCTTGATAAACATCTTAAACAACAGAAAACAGGGTTTGAGAGCAGAGAACCAGTCTGACCTCAAATTTACCAGGGTGGAGTTCCCAATCCTAGTAAGCCTGAGGGTACTGCAGGAGGCCAGGGTGTATTTCAGTCCTTACCTCAACTGCGTAAGACAGACAATCCCAGAGCAGCCATTTACAGACCTCCCCACAGGAATACAATTATTTTCCTAGGATCTTAATATTCCTTGCTAGGAAAATAATTTAGCGATATCTCTCCTACTTCCACATCCATTTATAGGCTCTCTGCAAGAAGAAAACTATGGCTCTTTTTGCCCGACTCCCGAGGCAGTCAGACCTTATGGTTGTTTTCCGTTGTTCCCTAAAATCACTGTTATTCTGTTCATTTTCAAGGTGCACTTATTTCATATTGTTCACACACACGTTTTACAATCAGTTTGTACAGTTAACATAATCATCACAGGGTCCTGATGTGACGTACACCCTCAGCTTATGAAGATAACAGGATTAAGAGATGAAAGTAAGACAGGTGTAAGAAATTATAAGAGTATTATCAGGGAAGTGATAATAAAAGTCCATGAAATCTTCATGATTTATGTTTCCCCTGCCGTGGCTCCAGCCGGTCCCTCCATTTGGGGTCCCTGACTTCCCGCAACAAAAATCTGAGATTAAAAAAAAATCAAAAGTTTTAGTATGAAAGACAATTGTGTTATGAGAGAAATGCCACATTTGTGGGGACTAGAATAGAAATTAGACTGATTTTATTCAAAGGAGAGACATGATCTGGAAATTAACTTTAAAACACATACTTTTTTTTTCTATTACAATATTAAGACCATTTATTTACAATTCATTACAACTATGAATTGTAACCATTTCCATATAACTATTTCCTTTTATGGTCTCCAATTTGTTGCTACAAATTAGGCTCCAAACTCAGGGCTACTAAGGCCCGGGGTCAAATCTTAAACACCACTGTATTGCTACTGCCTAGAACAATGATGGCACAATCAGGGGCTCCAACAGCATATACTGAATGGAGTAACCCCAAGTCCATTCACTTTTGTTCCTTTCTATTCACTTTGGAACTTTTCCCTTCTCTTATTTTCTAGGTTATTTTTAGAGTCCTCAGGATATCACAGATGCTGAAGATATTCTCCAGGTTCAAATGGAGCAACCCATTTGTACGTTGTTGAATGTTGTCTCTTCAATTCTAAACCACCATTTCATCACCCACTCTGAAAGACATCACTTCTACCACTTTGCAAAGACCAGAATCTTCCATTAGTTACCTGATCATCAACAGATATTGTCACCACTGATAGAACACTCTTACCTAGGAACAACATCAAAGCATGCAGATGCTTAGATAAATTACAGCTTTCATTTCATTAACCAGATGTCCCTATTCTTCAGCTCTTTTCCTCCTCATAAAACCCATAACCCTTAATAAATACAGTTGGCCCTTGAACAATGCAGGCGTCGGAGTGCTGACCACCTGCACAGTTGAAAATCCATGTACAATTTTTGACTCCCCAAATATTTAACTACTGATAGCCTACTGTTGACCAGAAGCCTTACTGACAGCATGGACAGTCAATTAATACAAAATTTGTATATGTAGTACATACTGTATTCTTATAATAAAGTAAGCTAGAGAAAAATAAAATGGTATAAAGAAAATTATAAGGAAGAGAAACTATATTGACTATTCATTAAATAGATGTGGATCCTCACAACAGTAAGCATCCTCATCATCTTCACGTTGAGTAGGCACAGAAAGAGGAGGAATAGGAGGGGTTGATCTTTCTACCTCGAGTGGTAGCAGAGGTGGAATAAAATCCACATATAAGTGGGGGAGCATAGTTCAAATTTATGTTGTTCAAGGGTGAATCGTAAGATCATCAAGAATGGCAAGAGGAATATCTTCTAACCACTTCCAAAACATGAAGGTGATTGATATTTGGCATTATTTTCTATTAATTTTATCCTTTTGTGGAAGCATAGCTTTACATGACATATAGTATTCATTAACTGAATTAGCCTAGAAAATACCTTCTGACAGTTTAGAAACAAGGTTGAAAATTAGATCAACATTTTCAAAACTGGTATTGATTTGATAGATGATAATAGTTGCCAGGCTGAGGAGGACAGATCACCTGAGGTCAGGAGTCCAAGACCAGCCTAGCCAACATGATGAAACCGTGTCTCTGCTAAAAATATAAAACAGAGCTGGGCATGGTGGTGCGTGCCTGTAATCCCAGCTACTCGGGAGGCTAAGGCACGAGAACTGCTTTGAACCCAGAGGTGGAGATTGCAGTGAGTCGAGATCATGCCACTGCACTCCAGGCTATATGACAGAGCAAGACTGTCAAAAAAAAAAAAAAAAAAAGTTTTCAGGCATTCATTTCATATAAGGTAATATTTGCCATTAAAAAATACCTTGGTCAGGGGACTTCCTCTTTCAGTTTTGGAGCACCCCTCCCTCTGTCTCTGTACGGGGGAGCGTCTACCTTCTGTCTTCTCCCTTCAGTCTTGCATATTAAACTCCTTAAAACCAGTCCACGTGTGTCTATGTCATTTTATCTAAACCCGCATGAGGACCAACAGCCCTGGTGTTCCTCCACTCATCAGAGTTGTATCATTCTGGGGCATTGGCAGGGAAAGGAAATTCAATCATCCTCTGGTGAGTATGGAGTGGATTTCAACTTTAAATCTGTTCTTTAATCTCAAGGTTCTCTTACAGCTACCGTATCGCCAAACTTTCTCTCCCTTTTTATCCACAGTCTCTTACCCTCTCTCTGTGTGTCTAATGCACAAGAATCTTTACAGTTCAGGGAAATAGGTCCGTTAGAAAAGATCACGAATCACGGCAGGCAGTAACTCAATAAATGTCTCTCTCGCTGTTTTCTCTGACAAGCACATTGTATTTCTAAGCCACCTAGTAGAAATAAGGCTCTAGGCCTCTTCTGGGAATGGAAAGTTTCTGCCTTTAGTAGTTAGGAGTAAGAGATCTTCCATAGCTCAATTTTAGTCTCGATATTGTCTCACCGGCAGGAAAATGGCCATTCAATTCCTATGTTCTTTTAAGGCATCTACTCTGTCTCTTAATAAGACTGTACTTAATTAGTAAGGGGATTTTAAGTCCGGAAGTTAACCGGAACCATTTTTCTATGGGTAAATGCTTTAGCATGGACTATAATAGCAGGATATAGAGTTCAATCTAGCACACCCCGTCCCTTAAAGAGGCCTTGCCCAATTACATAGCATTTCTTTGAAATCCACCTTTTTGGAAGGCACACAGGCCACACAAGTCTAGGAGGTCAAAGGGAAAGGAAAGGCAGAGGACTGATTGTTTGGGGACAGTGTGATTAGGGCCTAAAAATCAGTTCCTCTGGTGCAATGGCTTGGAGGGTCATACCTGCAGTCACGGGTGGCACATTTAAGCAGGTGCCAGGAATCCAGGAGTGATGGAGAAGAAATAGCTGGGGGGACACCCTCTGTGTTTTCATCTCCATCCTAGATCACATACCAAATGGAAAGAGACTAAAAGGATGCTTTCATTCTCACTTCTCTTTCTATATGGGTAATGTAATCTTTAACATGCACTCCCCTGGAGTGTATTTTGAAGCACTGGGACTCCTTCAACCTTGAAACTTCGAAGAAAAAGTGGTTTATTTTCTTTTGCAGCCATATCAAACAGGCCCAGGGAAAACAGTTCCCCAAAATTAAAAAAGTGACTTTCAAGGAAGTCATCTCAGGTCCCCCTTATTTGGGGCCCCTTCAAGTTCCCTTCTCATTCCACTACCTTAGACAAGTAAAAGGAAACTGAGGCTGACTTTCTGACCACCCTGATAGGTATACAGAAGCTTTCCAAAATTTAATTCAGTTATTTGACCTCACATGGAGGGATGTTATGTTGCTGCTAAGTCCAACCCTCACTACAGCTAAAACAGGCAGCTCTGCAAGCAGAAGAAAATTCTGGAGATCAGCAATATGTCTCCTACAGTAGGCCAGAAGGAAAAAGAGAAAATAGGGAAGGAAAAGAAATAGGGGAAACACCATTCCCAATAGGAAAAGAGGTATTACCTCTTAACAACCCTAATTGGTACTCCTTTGTATGGTGTTTTTTTCTTCTTTTGTGGTTTAAAATGGCTTCTTTCTCTTTTGTAATGTTCTCCTAACCTGGGAAAAGTTAATTTTCCAAACCTTAAAATGCTTGGCGTACAGTTGAGCTAGGGGAAAGGGAACACAGAAGCCTGATATGCTGGCAAAAGGGTAAAAATTTCTTACCAGTTGTTTCATGTCCTTGGGAATATAATCTGTAACCACGTGGCAATACTTTGTTTTAGTCTCTGCCATTTTACAACAGTGGCTGTGTTCTTGTGCTAAATCAGATAAGCCAGTCCGTCAATCCGGGTGGCGCCAGCTGATGCATCAAGGGCAGAGTTTACAAAATATCTTAAGCACTGATCATGACAGCAATTTAGGGAGGGTCAAAATCTTGTAGCCTCCAGCTGCATGGCTCCTGGGCCATGGTTTCTAATCCTGTGGCTACTCTCTTGCTCTGGTCCCCAGGCAAAAGGGAAGTATGTCTTGGGAAGCGGCTGATATCATCTTTATTTTAAACTATAAACTGTAAACCAGGCTCCTCCCGAAGTTGGTTCAGCCTATGCCCAGGGATGGGCAAGGACAGCTTAGGGGCTGGAAACAAAATGACATTGTTTGGGTCAGGTCTCTTTCACTGTCTCAGTCACAATTTTGCAATGACAGTTTCAAAAGCTGCCCATAACTCCACTGAAAATTTCTTGTACACTCACCATTAAGTCATATCCTAATGAAGGCTTGTTAGTTTCACCAGTGAGGTTACTTTTTGTAAAGTTTAAAAGCTGCAAATCTTAAGTGCTTGGCATGGCTAAAGTCAAATAACAAGGAACTTAAAAGGATTTTCTTAAAGAGTGCTCAGCTTAATTAAGAGTGAATATTCAAGTTATAGGTATATTTAAAAGGTCTTTATGTTTTTCTCTTCTTAGATCTTGTTTTCTGGAAAAAGGTTCTTCTCAGTTGACAGAATTATTTTTCTCCGTTTTTTTTTTTTTTTTTTTTTGTCCTGTTACTCTTAATGCATGCATAAGAGGCCCTAAGATAACTTCTGGTAGCATAGGACTCCTTGGGAAAAATAGAGGAGGCGCCACAAACCCCGTTTTGGGAGAAAAAAGAAACCCTCTGTTTTCCTCATGAAACCCCAGGAATTAAAAGCCAATAGTTCCCTCTCAAAAATCAAAGGCTCTGTTCTGTTCTGCATTGTGTTATCTAACAGTTTTAAGTTTTGAGGGTATCAAAAATTACTTCGCATTATGAGAATGCTTTGGTGTGTAATAACTAGGTAGAAAATACACTGTAAGTAATGGCTAATAGTAGTTAGAAATCAGAGAAGCATGCTCTTAGCCATCTGGAAAATAAGAAAACATCCCCATCCCACAATGGGAGATGAGACTCCCATCGGGGATGGACTTATTTTATTTTACTTTTTTTTGAGACAGAGTTTCACTCTTGTTGCCCAGGCTGGAGTGCAATGGTGCGATCTCGGCTCACTGCAACCTCCGGCTCCTGGGTTCAAGCAATTCTCCTGCCTCATCCTCCCAAGTAGCTGGGATTACAGGCATGTGCCACCACACCCAGCTAATTTTGTATTTTTAGTAGAGACCATGTTGGTCAGGCTGGTCTCAAACTCCGGACCTCAGGTGATCCACCTGCCTTGGCCTCCCAAAATGTTGGGATTACAGGCATTAACCACCACACCTGGTCAAGGGCTAGGCTTATTACAAAATAAGCCAATTGGCTTTGGGTTGCCTTGCAATTAAATGCATGGTAGAAGCACTACACTGTCTTCTATAATACCTATATGGTCTTTTCATAAATTAAGCATTGAAATAAAAGCATAGCAAGGAGGTCTTAAGACACTAATCTGCCCTTTAGTAAAAGGGTTATAAAAGGTTTGTAGAAATTTCACCTCATAGTCAGGTTGGTTAGGATTAGATGGAATGATCTATAAGGTTTCATTTAAACAAATTAGGGTTAACATTAACAGACTAATACAAGGGTAAAATTTGGCTTTAAACAGGATTTTCATGTCATAATAAAGGCTAATAAACAGTTTTTGCCTTTTGAGTCATCATTTTGGCAAAATAATTTATGGCAATCTGGGAATTGTTCTTCCTAATGCCTGACCCTTTGGATGGTTCAGAGGACCCCTGAAACATTCAGAAAAGAGGTAAACAGGATGATTTGACATGTTTAGTCACATGAGATTGCAAAAATGATGTCCAATCTTCTTTAAGTTATATTTTGGTGAATAACACTAATATATGTTCCAAAATTATATGGGATTTCTAAAATTCTAATGTCTTAGTACATGCTATCAATCATAATTAAGGATAAAGTTATTGTAAACCATGGAGATAAACCAATTTCTTTGTCAGTCATATTTTTAACTGTACCTATCCTGGAGATGTTGCCATTCACAGATAATTGTTGTCTTGCTTTGTTCCTTCTCAAAAGATAATTTATAATCAAACTATATTAAGGACTCTAACAGGTGTTCTCAAATTCAGGTTTTCAATGGAATAGAGAAAGAATGTATGGGACTCCTAAAGAACTGACATGTTCATAAAATATCAAGCAAAACAAAAGTTAAGTGAGCTGCACTCAGAAAGTTTAAGCAACCTTTTTAACTTGTGCTTGGAATATTGCTGATACTTGTTTTGTTTTTCAGAGTCAGGGAAACTTATTTTAAACTATTTATGGCCTTTAATAATTAAGTAAGGTATATTACTGTGAACAAAATCTGCAGCATATTCATTTTCCTCTGCCTGGTTCCTCTAAAATTTGAAGACTATCTGTGAGTACTCTCATGGCAACACAGTTATTAGCATCAGTGCAATAAGAATCCATTTTTCTTTGTCAACAGAACACAATTGGAAAAACTGGTTATTTTACTAAGGCTTTGACTGAAAGGGTGCGTTTTCCTTTAAGAAATCAAGCTTGACATGTGGATCCAATAAAAGCTCCTTGGGGAGAATGGCCTTATAACTTGTCTACATTGTCCCCACACAGGCACAGGGCTCCTACCCTGTGGTCAGTAAAGAATGTCACTTTCTAACAGGTCTGGAAGCTCCGAGTTTATCTTGGGACCTCAAGAGGAGAGATCGCCCAACTCACAGGTATCAGAGGATACAAAGTCATGGCTGGACTCGGCTTTAAAAGTCTTATCTGAAATTCCTTGTGGAACAGCGTTTTATCAAAGCCAATCCAAAAGGCCTATGTAAAAATAAACATTCTTGCTGCGCTTTATGCACATAATCAGGCCAACTATAAGAGTAAGTTTATTCATAATTAGTTTTTGCCAAAAATGAGGACAGGAGAGAAAAATTTTGCTCCAAAGCTTATCATACATCTGTCATTAAATCCTAGTCTCATTAACTATTTTTAAGCTTTTTGACTACATTTTAGACTAACCCTGCTTTTTCCTGTGAGTCAAGTAGTGATCTTCTGCAGCTTGGAGGAAAAAAAAAAAAAAAAAAGGATGGGTAACGAACAGATGTGAATCAATATGCTAGTCCTGGGCAATTATCTTGCAAATTCTGCCAGGTAATGAAAGTCAGTAAGGTGCCCGTAACGCAGAGGTTTCTTTGTTTGGGAAAATAAAACCAAGGAACTTTATAGACCTTCAAAGGAGACTTCTACATCTTGGCAAGTAAAATTTTAGATGGAAATTACCTACCACACTACATATGTGGGAACTGCTGTCCTACTATTTGCAATAGGGTTATACACAGTAGCACCTTCTAACTGAAATACTGAACAGAAAGTTTCTATCACTGGGATATTTTGCTTAATTATTATCCTTACAGCAGGGATAACAGTTACTAACAAAAAGGAAGCATGAACGTTTTACTATCACTGAGTCTGCTAGGACTTTTTATTAGGTCTAGTGATGCACTTTTAAATGAAACATGCTGCTTTTGGATTAACACCTCTAGTATAGCAAAGGAAAATCTAGAGGTACTTAAAGATCAAATCAAAATTATTGGCAGGCTCAGGGAAAAATGCCAGCTTCAGCCCCAGGTGCCTACAATCCCTGTTTAATGAATTCCAGTTTTCTTTATAAAGTTGGTTAGCCCCTGTATTAATCCTTCTCTTGCTCATATGTCTTGTATTAACATTTGGACTCTGTATACTCAATACTGTAACTCAAACTGTCTCTTCTTGCCTAGAAGCAATGAAACTCCATATGGTGCTTCAAACTGAACCACACATGGACGTGCCATTCTTCTGAGGACTCTTAGATCAACCCCAGGAGGAACCCTAGCTGCTGTTCCCCATTCCACACTCCTTTTCAGCAGGAAATAGCCAGAAAGAATCATCATCCAAAACCCACTAACAGCAGTTAGTGTGGCATCTCCACATGGGGGAATGTTATAGGAGATACTGAGAAATTATTTTAGGCAAATAGAGAGGACAGTGGGGTCCTTGAGAATTTTTCATTTTTTAAAGCATCTCCAGAAAAGTTTCTTCTGAAGCCCCAGCTCTTAGACCCAGGCCGGCAACCTTTGATATTCAAATGCCAGCCATTAGAACCTGGATCCAACGTGGCGATTTCTGCTGCCTTCTTGGCGTTTCCCCACATGTTCTGGCAACATGGCTGCTCCCACATATCCCCACGTGTGTAGTACATCCATAGGTCCTGCATTTGCATATTAAAAGGCTAGGGTGGGCTGGGTGCAGTGGCTCATGCCTGTAATCCCAACACTTTGGGAGGCCTAGGCGGGTGGATCGCCTGAGGTCAGGAGTTCAAGAGCAGCCTGGCCAACACGGCGAAACCCTGCCTCTACTAAAAAAATACAAAAATTAGCCAGGCCTGGTGGTGGGCACCTGTAATCCCAGCTACTGAGGAGGCTAAGACTGGAAAATCACTTAAACCCGGAAGGCAGATATTGCAGTGAGTCGAGGTGGCACCACTGCACACCAGCCTGGGCAACAGAGAGAAACTCCATCTCAAAAAAAAAAAAAAAAAAAGAAAAGAAAAGAAAAAGAAAAAAAAGGCTAGGGTAAGAGGGCCAGCTTTTTTGCAGGCTACATGAAAGACATGGCTGGTCAAACCAATCCCCTGAGCCCTATTCAAATCAAACACTGCTTCTTCCAGCCTCTACATATATACCTGGCTGGTATCCTTGGCAGGCGGGTACCTCCTCTCTCGGCTTTGGAGCCCTCCTCCCTCTTTCTTTACATGAGGAAGCTTCTTCCTTCTGTCTTCTCCCTTGCTTCTTGCCTATTAAAACTCTCTCTGCTCCTTAAAACCAAAAAAAAAAAAAAAAAAAAAAAAAACTTTGGTTAAATAAGTTTGTGAATCATTGTATTATTATGTATCTTGCTCTGGAAAATTTAAAGTGCATGGCAGCATTTAATAGCTCAAAGATTCCCTACAGTAAAAACATCTATCAACTTTTACCTTAGCATTTCCCAAGCTTATTTGAAAATGGAAAATGCTTGTAAGCTGTTGCATGAAACAGGTATTTGGAAATTTTTAACTTAGAATGATATAGGTACTCACCAATGCCATTATCTCACCAATAATGGCAATATATGATATAAAATGCTAATTACACAATTTTGACACATCACACGGAAAATTGATATCCCCATGAAAATATTTTTCAGCATTTACAAATACAACATGAAGACTCTTTTCACAAAATAGATAATTATAAAAGTCTAAGTATATATATTAGAAGAAAATAATATAAGTATAAATAAAACTCATGGCAACTTTAATACAGATCTTTGACCTTTAATTTGGGTGATTAAAACATACATATTTCATCTGAACAACCTTTCCTAGAGATGAATAGAAGACACAGGAAAAAAGGGGGTAATAAGTGCCTTAGCACTTATGGGAGGATAAGAAAAATAAATATATATACTTACATTAGCTTTCTACAAGAATTTTTGTTTTTTGGGAACAACACTGAAGATGAATTGAAAACTGTGAATAAAAACTGAAGGCCAGGATAAAACAAATTATATGGCCTTTGTCAAAAGGATATAACAAAAAATGGAATTAGCAGCAGATAACTGGAGAATTAGTGAAGCTTAGATCATGTAAGTTTTTTTTTTTTTTTTTTTTTGAGACAGAGTCTCGCTCTGTCACCCAGGCTGGAGTGCAGTGGCACAATCTCGGCTCACTGCAAGCTCTGCCTCCCGGGTTCACGCCATCCTCCTGCCTCAGCCGCCCAAGTAGCTGGGACTATAGGCACCCACCACTATGCTCGGCTAATTTTTTTTTTTTTTGTATTTTTAGTAGAGACAGGGTTTCACCGTGTTGACCAGGATAGTCTCGATCTCCTGATCTTGTGATCTGCCCGTCTCGGCCTCCCAAAGTGCTGGGATTACAGGCGTGAGCCACTGTGCCCGGCCATGTAAGGTCTTATCTACCTTCCAAGGGTATCTATTCTTCATCTTCAAGGCCACAGGGAAAATCTCAGAGGATTAGTAGAAGGCCATGAATGGACTGACTTGTAAAAGGAGCACACTAAAAGCATCAGGTACTGTAGAGCAGCAAGGTAACTGTTGAGACAGGAATTGGGGTTTGTGTGTCTATTGAAATAGTGAAGCCAAGTTTGAGGGCCTGAGGGAAAGGGAAAAGTTCTGGATCTCTGAGTTAGGTGACTGGATGGAACTCAGTACAATTGATAAAGTTAGGATGTGGAACAGATTTAAAGTGAGGGGAATAATTTAAAGTGAAGGGATATCTAGTTAGATTAAATTTAACTTTTAGTATGTTATGAGAAATGTAGATTTACTTGCCATTAGATAGAAGTATCTTGAGAGCAAGATGAGAAATGGATGAAGACATTAACGGTGGAGGAGATTAGAGTTATCCTGAGTTACTGGTGGCCTATCCTTACGGGTTCGTAGCAACTTCAGTTCATGCCTCCTCAGAAGAAAGAATTCGACTAAGGGGCCTAAAGGAGAAAAAGCGACCTATGGAAATTTCAGAGCAGGAGTGGAAGTTTATTTTAAAAGGCCTTAGAACAGGAAAGAAAGGAAGGTGCGCTTGGAAAAGACCCAATCAGGCACGTGAGAGTTAAAGAGAGAAGGTCAAATGCCTGGTTTTACTCTAATTTTAAGGTATTTCTAAGCTTGCCTTTTTCCTGTGATTCACCCCTTAGCGTGGTTTGCCCGCATGTGCTGAACGCTCCTGACCCTTTGAAAGTAAGAATGCTGGTGTGTTCAGGGAGCTATAGGTATGCCAACCTGAGGCTTTCTTCCTTTTTCTGGTGGAGTGTACCCTGAAGATTATACTCTGCCATCTTTGTGTTTTAATATGCATTCCCAGAAAGTTGTTTTTCCCTGGGGCCTGCATTCCATTAACATTTTGATGGTAACAGATGTGGACCATCGGGAAATGCCTCTCCCTGGCATTGCCTAATTATCACTTTTAGAGAGGCAATGCGATAACTGCCGAACCATCACCAGATATTTCTAGTGGGTTGAGGGACAGCCCTCTTCTGCCCCATTCATGCCTAACTACCTGTAATAGAGAGATAACATAAGACACACCAATATATAAATTATGACTGCATAGATAAAATGTTAGTAGAGCTGGATGGTGACATTGAAAATACCCTGTCGCAAAGAGAGGAGGAGGAGAGTGAAGAAATAACAAGAATGGAGAAGTGTTATGTGTTGTGAAGCCATTGCAAAAAAAGGGGGTCAAGTATAATAGGTTTCAGAAAGAGATAGCTGAATCTGGCAATTAGAAACATTGCTATGTTTCATAAAGAGCTTTGATTTTAAAGCAAAGATGTGTCTAAATAAATGTAAATGTTAACCTTTCAGATTAATGTACTTTTCATGAAAATTTTCTTTGATAAACTTTCTATAGCATTAAATATTTATCTATAGGATCGCAAAATCTTCTGACAAGAAAAAAGATCAGAAGATAGTTTTTTTTTTTTTTAATCCCCTGGCTGTTATTTTCACAAACACAACTGAAAGCTATTTTGAAAATTAGTAAAAGAAAAATGGATGTAGAAGAAAATTACCATAGAAAACTCCATTTTCAAGCTTTTGTTTTACAGATGAGAAAACCAATGGCTGGTAATATGGAGAAAATGAAAAAAAGCAAACAACTGTTCTTAAGTTGCCTTATTAGCTCTTATTAACTAATACATTTAACATTGTGAAACAGACTAAAATTTAATACTAAAATATAAGAAATCTATGTTTTAATTATAGTCACTGACACATATAGATTTGCCTCAATTCTGTAATAAAAATTGGACTTAATCATGACAATTTGTTTATATTTACCAAGATGCCTGCCTTCAAATAGGTAACTGAAATTACTCTTTTTATGTTTTAATGTTATGATGACATAGCCTCAGTTGCACAATAAGTAATACAAATTAGAGGTTGTAGCTATTTTTCTGAATCTTTGTTTTTCCCAACTAAATTATATAAAAAACTAAAATAAAAAAGGAAAAAAAATCAGTATTCCTGACTTGTAATAAATCTGGGTTCTACTTTTTTATCACTTTCTACATGGAGTGATTTTTCCTTAGTGGAAACAAGAAATGAAAAAAAGAAGAATAGATCGTCTTTCCCTGGAGTAGCCAAAAAGTGCAATTCAGTAGTGGCCACTGTAAATTGCTTTAGTACAATAAAGGATGTTGATTCATTGGCGCTGCACAAAGACTGAGGACTCACAGCAGTAAAATGCTAGGAAATGTAGGGTGATATGATGTAAAGGGAATAAGTTCAGTAGTAAAATGGAATGAGAAAAAGTACTAACATAATATTCTGTGGTGTAAAACTTCAGACCTGATGCGATATTTAAAAAGTAGTATGCTACAAAAACATGTACTGTAGATGCATCCAAAATCAGCAGACCAAAACTATAAGAGGATTACAGGTATGGGAATTAAGAATGGAGAAAGAAGCTGAACAAGACTGACAGGCAAAGGATAATGAGAGGTGAAAAAGTCAAGGTACAGTGAAGAGGGAAAGCAACAGCTAACAGGACAGAAGGGAGAAAAGTGATTGTAGATTAATCAAACAGTAGCAGCTGCATGATGACAGGGAAAACTGACAGTAACTCATATAAAAGACAAGAGGGGAGGAACCATCAATAGAAGACACTGGTTGGTCTAGGATGAGAGGAAATGTTGGATTTATTTAGAACAAACTTACTTTTCCTCTAGCAGTAGAGCAGAAAAAATTACCACATATTCCTTAAGGGTTTGCTGCATTTATACAATAAACTTGATATCAACTAAAATGCACACTTAGGAAATCTACTTACGAGCATATTTTGCTTTTTGGTGCATGTGCAAGATTTTAATGTGAGTATTACTAACCTCTACTTAGGAAGTCATGAGTTTCAAAGTGGTGTAATAGGGGATTTGAAATTTGTAAGCATGTAAAAATGATTAAGTACAATAAAGAAGGTGCACTTAATCAGGTACATTTTCCTCAAATCAAATAGTTTCTACAGAGGTACCAAATTATATCTGAACCCAGAAAGTCAATTCAATTTGATTTGTCTGTTTCTGGTTCGGACTCGGGGTGAGAGGAGGCTGCCGTTCATATTTTCAGACCTTAAAAAATTCCAATTCATTTGATGGAGTTGACTACTTTCTCCTTGTGAAAATTCTTTTTTCACTGCTTGTATGACACTGTTTGTTTTGCTGTTGTTGTTCTTATTTTTCTTTAGTCCTTTCCATTGCTTTAGTACAATTTTACTTTCGTCTTCTCTCTCTCTCTAAATATACATATAACAGGTATACTGTGTATATATATGTATGTGTGTGTATGTGCATTTTTAAAGCAATAACCTATTATCTTTCTATTTATTCCTTCAAGCCCATCCACTTTCAGAAATGCAACACTTAAGGCAAATACCTCCAAAATCTTTGCTCTGAATTTATTCTAGATTTTCCCAGACTACTGGAAAATTTTACTTTTCTAATTTGCAGTCTTGTTGACTACAACAGAGGTAATTCTGAATTTTTTTTTATTTTAAAATGATTCCACTTTCTATGTTTATTCCCTCTTTTTTTTTTTTTTTTTTTTTTTGCTTTGTTTTTGTTGTCATTGTTATTGTTAATGACACCAGTGTCATCTCAGCTGTCCAGACTTGAAACCTTGGAAAACTTTACTCTTTACCACACACCTCACAAGTAATTGGTTACAAACCCTTTCAATAATCCCCAGTACTGTTCCATATGATTCAGTAATGCATTCACTCCACAAAATTCAAAATTTGACACTAACAAAATATCAAAATTATATATATATATATATACTATTTATTTACTATTTTCCAGGCACTATTGCAACATCTGAGATATGGCAACAAATCTACCAACCATATCTTTTCCCTCATGAATTTTCTAGCTATGGGAGATAAAGAATAACATGTAGTGGCTAAAGTAGTATATACTTCTCTTTAACACAATCCAAACATAAAACACATTTCCTTCATCTCAAATAAAAGAGACACTCATTTCAAAACTTTGTTTATAGAAGTCCCACTTAAAAACAAGTTTTACCTAGAGTTGTAGTCCATTAAAGTTTCTGAATGTACTAATTGACATCATTTTAATATTATTCAATCAATCGTCAATATTTCTGAGCACTTAGAGCATATACTTTACGAAAAGCCTTGTATGGCAGGGATGAGGGGCTGGTACAAATTTGGAGGTTGATTTTACACTACAACGTCTAAAATGAGATTTTTACAGCACCCTTTAAAAATGATTTTGTGTGACACGGTACTTATAGTCAAGTGTGCTTTTTAAACTGTCACTTACTGTATTTTATTTTACTTTCTCTTCAGCAAAAGTAAAAAAAAATAATAATGAAAGAAAAACAAAGCAGTCTTGCAACCTCAATACTCAGGGAGACACTTTGAGTCCTAAATGAGTCATGTTTTTTAGATTAAACCATCTATAACTCCTCTATTCCTTCTGTGTGAGCAGCATTTTTAAAACTCTACATTTGTCTTTCTAACTTCAACTTTCAACTTGCAAGTCTTTCCACTCATAAGTTTTGTGTATGTTGTAAAGGGATACAGAATCCTAATAGAGTTCTGCCCTTCTTTTCTCTGTGTAAATAAACCTGGAATTTATGCATTAACAGGGTCATGGCTAGCTGGAAATTATAACCTAAGTTATTAATGAATTCGGTATGAGAGGAAAATGATCCATAATTGAAATGGCTTTCTCTGTGGAAGTAATGTTTCCTCCTGCATTGACCAGGCATCCTGCACTCAGAGCCAAAACTTGTCCTGGAGTGAAAGACAAACAAAACATCTTTTTTTTTTTTTTTTTTCTCATAATCAGAAGTTACTTCTGTAGATCTTAGACTTCTTCAGTGAAAGCAAGGACTTTTGAATTATTAGTAAGTTAGGGTAATTAGCATTATTCATCACTGCAAACATTTATTATTTCTTTGTAGTCAGAACACTTAAATTCTGTATTGCAGCTATTTTGAAATATACAATATATTATTATCTGTAGTCACGCTACTGTGCAATAGAACACTATAAGTTATTCTTCCTATCTAATTGTATCTTTGTACTTATTGACCAGTATCTCCCCATTCTTCTCTCTCCCAACCCTCCTAGGCTCTGGTAACCACTATACAATTGCTACTGAGTTGAGTTCCTTATATATTATTGACATTAACTCCTTGTCAGATATATAGCTTGCAAATATTTTCTGTCATTTATTTACAAGAGTGATGGGAGAGCATAAACAACTTTGGTAGCATTTTGTATAATAGTAGAAAATATCAAAGAAATTATGCAAATTCAGTACCTTTGACCAACAGAGCAGTATTTAAAAGATTTGAATCAAAAAGCCCTGAGGAGGGTCCCTCTCACTCCCACTTTCCACAGTTCTAAACATTCCATATGGTCTTAAGCATGGCTGTTTCCCACTTACATGTTAACCTTTTGGACTCTGAAGCCATATCCTTTTGAAATACTTTTGAATTTTTTTTTTAAACTGTAATCCACTTCAAGTTGATTTTTGTATATGCGAAAGATAGGGGTCCAGTTTCATTCTTCTACATGTAGATAGCCAATTTTGGAGTATCCACTTCAAAAGCACCATTTTGAAGAGACTGTTCTTTTCCCAATGTGTGTTCTTGGTATATTTGTTAAAAATCTGTAGCCAATAGATGCATGAATTTATTTCTGAGTTCTTCATTGAGACTTAAATATAAAACTCAAAACTAGGAAAGTATCCAAAGAAAACCTAAGGGAAATACTTCATGACATCGTACTGAGCAAGAATTTTTTGTATATGACTGTAAAAGCACAGGCAATAAAATAAAAAAATAGAAAAATGTGATTATATCAAACTACAAAGCTTCTACATAGCAAAAGAAACAACAGAGTGAAGACATTGTGCAGAATGACAAAATATTTGCAAGCTACATACCTGACAAGAAGTTAATATTAGTAATACATAAAGAATTCAACTCAGTAGCAATTGTATAGTGGTTACCAGAGCCTAGGAGGGTTCGGGGGGACAAGAATGCGGAGATATTGGTCAATAGATATAAAGACACAATTAGATAGGACGAGTAACTCACCATGTTCTATTGCACAGTAGGGTGACTATAGATAATAATACATTGTATATTTCAAAATAGCTACAAGAGAATGTAAATGTTCTGACTACAAAGAAATAATAAATGTTTGCAGTGATGAATAATGCCAGTTACCCTAATTTAATCATTACACAATGTATGCATGTATAGAAACATCACAATGTAAATATGTACAATTGTTATGTGTCAATTTTAAAAAATGACAATAAAATAATGCAAAACTCTCTTGCAAAGTTTTTTCTTCTGCTTGTGTTCAGAATATTAAGCTATCTCTTTTTTGTGTTGAAAAGAACATCTTCTCATTTCACTCTTCCTCTAGGCCTAAAAGCTTACTCAAGTTCACTTATTATAAAATAGCCATCCCTTAAAGTTGAAAGTAAAATAAACAGCTAAGAGCAAAGAAACAGACAGTAAAGACAGCTAATTAATGTTTATGATTAGGATCTAAGTCTTCCTGAAATGTTTAATGGATATCCAATATACGCTCCTTAAGAAAGTAGACGACTTCTATTTAAAATAGTAAAACAAAATGAATTATCAGTAATTTAAGACAAAATTAAGAAAATATATTTATATTTTTATGTTTATATAAACATAACTTTTAGTATTTGGAAAGAACATTAATGGTTATTTAGGCCGATTTTTTTTCAGTAACAAAGAAATCAGGGCCCATAATGGGAAAACAAATTGTCCAGCGTTACAAGCTAAGGGGTAGCAGAGCTAATAGTGTAAGTTATGTTTTCTTCTCAAAGATTAATAAGTTTTTAGTGAATACTTATTATGTTTCAGGCAATAGACAACATAATCAAATGCACACAAAAAGGCCAGCCTAATGATTCCTTTCCTTCTGTTGAAATAGTTGTTCTGTACTAAATACTGAAGCAAACTCTGTTTCATTACTCCCTTTATATTTCCTACTGTTCCTAGTCTCAATTTTCAGGTTGAAACTGTTTTATTATTGGCCTTCCTTCCTAATATTTTATATAATAATACCCATTTCCAAAAAGAAATTGATCCATGGATACACTTAGATTAACATAACAATAGAATGACTGCATTTGCCTCATAAAAGCCAGAATTTTAAAAAAGTATACTTTTACAAAAAAAAAGCTTAAGCATATCATGCCTCCTTAGTTTGTTAAAACTGTATTTTGTTACGAATGCACAATAGGTAAGATACCTAATTGTTAATAGCTTAAGTCTGTAAAGAGTGTATTGAATAGAAGTACAACTCGTTTAAGCCTCTTACTATAAATCTGCATAGATTTGTATTTTTAAAATATACCGAAAGAACATCCTTCTGTCCAAAGTGTTTTACATGTTTAAAGTTAAATACTGAAAAAAATTGTAGCTTACTTTTTAAGTAAAATTACTAAAACGTATAACCAATTAACTTTTATTAATGTTACATTTCTCAATAAATCTATATATTACCAACAAGATGAACTGATACTGTGACAGCATTCTCAAAAGGATCAAAAAGAGGAGTTTTTCACTAGACCATCTAGAGGATAAAATCTTGAAGTCCTTCCCTATAGCATCGTCCTCCTCTGGTTAATTTAGTTGGCTTGTAGTAAAAGACTTGAAGGTTGACCTAATCTCTAATATTGCTCTGTGAAATGTTCTGTATTTTGTGTCTTCTATTTACTTTTGTGGAGTCAATATTTTTCTACTCAACTGCAAACCTAGTTTTGTATTCCCTTGCTACTTTCCTTAGCAGAGCAAACACTATATTATATTTTTAAAACTGTAATAGTTGACTGCTGCCCTACAGCCCCTAACCACCTCAATTCCCCTTGGTTTTCAAAGGAAAAGATTGGAAATGCACATAACTGCAACTTTCACAAATTCATTGAACCTGAAAAGCTAAGAAAACCTCGTTAAATGTTGGAGCAGCACACAAGACAAGCTCTAAAGCAGTTCAGGAATAAAACACAAAATTAATGACCCTTCTGAATGAAGAAAAGGATTCAAAGTTGAAGAACTGAAAAGGCACCCGAAATAAAGTGAGAGGAGGATAATAAATATATTTTATGAATTTAAATATAGTTTTAATCTTTCTAGTTTCACACATAAGTGAGAATGCTTAGTTTTGTCTTTTGTAAATGACTCTTAGCTATGGAGGGTGATAGATGAGGTTTTACTTTTTCATAATGTTTTTATCATGATTTCAGAAATAATATTTTTTCCAAATAATTTATTACTTTGTCACGCCTTTTAAAAATTTCATGGATAGATGGGATTTCAGCAACTGCTTGAATGAGAAAGTAAAACGGCTTAGTGATTTTTTTCAAAGAAGAAATATCTCAAACTTAGAAGACTGGGAAATGAAGTGTGAGGTGACTCCTGAATGAAGAATATACATTTGAAGTTGGTTGACGGGCAAAAATATACTTTATTTAAAATTCTAATTATGGTTATATATAGTTACTAGGTTTCAACATTTTATCTGATATTTAGCATCTTAACTCCTAACCCTAAACTCACTGAAGAGAGGATTAATCCTTGATTTCTCTTTCTGTATTCTGTACCATTTAGCGCGGTGCTTTGTTAAGTGTTACTATGGGGAGTAGATGGAGGAAAGAAAGAAAGATAGGAAAGAAGGGAGGGAGGAAGAAAATCATGTTGATCAGAGAATCATATGAAAGTACAGTGAAAGGGAAGGTTAGAACCGATAAATGAATCAGGAAAGGAACTATAGAAATGTTTGTGATGGTCAGGAGAACAATTTCAAGCAAGTATCTTATTTCTAAAGTGGCATATTTCCAGTATCTTTTATTGAGACACAGGAAACACAGATTCTGTTGCTTCACAAACCTATTTATCAAATAAGAACAATTGACGATATATCAAACCCCTTAAAAGCCTTGCTAAACTATGAGCCAGACTGAATTTTAGGTGGCAGTTTACATGTTAAACACTGCATATGTTGGTCAGGATATTCAAATTCCAAGTGATGAATGAAAATTGTTAGGTTTTCCTTCATTTGTATTGGTAATTACAATTAGTAACAATAAATAAGTTATCCTGCGATTTTATAACATACATTTAAGGAATGTTGAAATAACAAGGATAACATTGTGTTTATAATTAAAAATAAGCCAGACTCATTTTTAAATTCTTTAAAGTATTAGCTACTCAAGGAAAAGCAGCTTAAAATGTTGTTTTCACTTTGAAAATGATGTGTGTGTGCATGTGTACGTTTCTGTGTGTGCTGTCTTTTCCAAGGACCTTATATATGTTGTTTCCAACATTTTGTAGAATTAGAATCAGATATTTGTAATGTAGGGGAGAAAAGAAATTTTAAATTTGGACAATCATATATTAACACAACAGCAATGTAGCTATATTTCATTTATAAAAGTCAAGACTTTATAAAGAATCATGTTATGTACGTAATATTTATGATTTTAATGATTTAAGCATGTATTGTGCTGTGTTGATTATTATACATGTATTAAGCAGATGTTCAGCTAAGTTAAACTTATTTGAGCCTTCTACTTCATAGATGTGTATTTTGAAACATTTATAAGTAAAAGTTACTTGTGTCTGTTTTGTCTAAAGTTTTCTCTCTTTATTATTTTTAACATTATATAAGACTAGAGACTCTGCCTTATTGTTTTATTTATAATTACTAAGAGTTTAAAACCAATAATCTTTTATTCATACTAGCTTTTTCAGTAAATCTATATACGTGTATATTATGACATAATGCTAGGAAGCCTTCTCAAAAGATACGGAAGAGTGGTTTATCACTACATCATCCATCTACAGCATAACATCTTGAGTCCTTCACTGCAAAAAATGATCAACACAAACCAAGCAATTCTCAAATGCCAAAGGTTAAGGATTATAGAGCCATTAATTGAAAAGATCTTCCGTTCTCCATGGAATTACCTGTGCTCCTTTGTCAAAGATCCATTGACAATATTTCCATGCGCCTATTTCTGAGCTCCTTATTCTGTTCCATGAAGAATGTTGTCTTTTCTTTAATCAATGCCATACTGTCATTACTACTGGCACATTACAGTAAGTCTTGCAAAATTAGACAGCTTAAAAGGAATTTTAACCAGTAAAGACAAATTTAAAACATGACCGCATATGTATTTTTTTTACTAAATGGAAAAATATATGAAAGAAAAAAGCCCATGCTTTGAAATTTAGGCTACCCATTAGTTAAATTTAGTGGCTGAAATGTTGTTATTGTACCTTAATAACCCATGAACATTTTTCTTTTGAGAAATTCACTTGCCTATTAATTCTCCTAATCTTTTTCTTCCGAATGTTTTAGGAGCTTTTATTCGGCTTGATTTTTAAATATCTTATTGGTGTATCTTTTTTTATGAGAAGGAAAAGCAGTGGCTATATGTAAAACAAAGCAATTCGATGTGTGTGTGTGTGTGTGTGTGTGTGTAGATTTGCATTTACTCCTAAAAGAAACTCGTCTTTGAGTTTGCATGTGTAAGGCAGTGGAGACGCACACACACATATATATGTATTTCCCCAGATGAAACAAAGTGGAGATGCCAAAGAGGAAATACGCGATGAAAGGAATCAGTTGTCACTGTTTCAAGGCAATCTCAGTGATTCAATAGAAATGTGATGAAGAAAGTGTCTCATAAATCTTGAGCTACCTATCTTCTTGAACAAAATTACAGGCTGCACAACAAGGCAAAGAAAAGCATTAATGGGTGATTTGGGTGCTTATAATTGTGAGGACTTCATGTTTTACGTAGACAGATGGTTTATTATAAGATATTGTATGCGAAAGAAGAGATAAATGAAGAAAGTATATATTTTTAAAAAATCAAAAAAATCATCCATGGATATGTTAACAACAGTGAAAAGTCAGAGTTAAAGGCTTTTGCCCAATGGCTAGATCACTAATCAGACTCTCCCCTACTCAATCTCACACAGTTATACTTTATACATCTCATGGCATGGTGAAAAAAAATGTTCAAAAGTCTCAAAACAGATATGAAAGTCTCAAAACATATTTGCTATTCTCATTATTAGAACATGCATGATTAAATTGGAAAATATGATATGTCAAATGACTAGCTTACTGAAAACCTGTGACCAGTTTGTTTTTTTGCTTATTTCTTTTTTCTTTCTTTTTTTTTTTTTTGAGATGGGGTCTCGCTCTGTTGCCCAGGCTGGAGTGCAGTGGCGTGATCTTGGCTCACTACAACCTACACCTTCCTGGTTCAAGCAATTTTACTGCCTCAGCCTCCCAAGTAGCTGGGACTACAGACATGTGCCACCACACCCGGTTAATTTTTTTTTTTTTTTTTTTGTATTTTCAGTAGAGACAGTGTTTCAGCATGTTGGCCAGGCTGGTCTCAAACTCCTGACCTTGTGATCTGCCCACCTTGGCCTCCCAAAGTTCTGGAATTACAGGCATGAGCCACTGTGCCTGGCCCAGTGAGCAGTTTTTTATAAAACTGCCTAATGTCAGATCAAATATTAGAGATAAAATATATATAAAATTACTCAGCCCTCTTCATTGTCCAAAAGTTATGTGTGAAAAATTTCCTTATTTTGAAAAAGTTGGTAACTAATTATTACTAACAATATTCTGCTAGCGGTCCACAGTCCTCATTTTCATTACAGTAATACCAACATAACTTCATAATCAAGTGGAACTATATAAAAATTTTATAGTTTATATTTTCATTAAAAATAAAATATATATTCACACAAAATCATTTGCTGAAGAAAAACCATTATATTTGATTCATGAGGAAAGTTTTTCAATCATGTTTAAGTACTTTTAATTTTAATATTTTAATAGACATAATATATGTCATTTTTTAATAAACTAGGTAAACCTAACTTTTTGTGACTAGCTATGTTAATTCACTTTTTGGGATAACAGAATTGAATGAACCAAGTCACACAGAAGTGCCTGTCTCTGATATGAATAGAAAGCACAAAGAGTTTTACAAACTTTCATAATTCCTTCAACACATGAGAAGATAAAGATATAAATAAAACGTACTGCAGACATTAAGTCCTAGGATATCATGTAGGATAGTACACTGTTATGGTAGGTAAAGGGTGTCTACCTCCTGACACTTCTAGGAAATATTACATGACCTTGGGAAAGGCATTTCACTCTTAAATCCTCAATTCCTTTCTCTGTGAAATAAAAACTCGATAATAACTACAGAAAACTACCCTAGATAATTTTGTCTATTAGAATCTCCTAAAAATCTTCCAACCAGCTAGGCGCAGTGGCTCACGCCTGTAATCCCAGCACTTTAGGAGGCCAAGGTGAGTGGATCGCCTCAGGTCAGGGATTCGAGACCATCCTGGCCAACCTAGTGAAACCTTGTGTCTAATACAAAAAGTTAGCTGGGCATGGTGGCGGGCACCTGTAATCTCAGCTACTAGGGAGGCTGAGGCAGGAGAATCGCTTGAACCTGGGAGGTGGAGGTTGCAGTGAGCCGAGATCTAGCCATTGCACTCCAGCCTGGGCAACAAGAGCAAAACTCCATCTCAGAAAAAAAGAAAAGAAAAGAAAAGAAAAAAAAATCTTCCAACCATTAGGAGTGCAAACTTATGTCAAAAACATGTATTTGTGTGTTTCATTGTGAGATAAAATAAGCTAGCATTAAAAATATATAGTTCTTTTTCAAGGAGCACATCGAGGAGCATTTTATAGATGAAGTCAGTTAATGTTAATTTTATCCTCTGAAAATAAGTCAAATATCAGTGTCCCATTACTGAATGGTGACCTCCAATGTCCTGTATTTATAATGGTAAAGACATTCTGGGCATCCTTTAGGTGTAGGTGACTTTTACTGATAGAAACAAAGTAACAATTATATTTACAAAGTTATGAACAAAGCCAAGTTTATTCCTCCTTTTCTTTTACTTCACTGGATTTTATGGAACTTTAATTCACAAAAGATAATCAAACCCCCAGGGAATTAGAAGCATTCACTTTCCTATTAATTCTCTTAATATCTTTGTGCTCTGATTGTTTTAGTAGCTTTTATTGGGTCTCATTTTTAAATGTCTTATTTATATAGCCTTATTTTACCAAGGAGAAAGAAAAGCAACAGCTAGATATAACAAAACCATCTGTAATTAGTTTGATCTGTGATGGTTAAAACTATTTACTAAATAATTGGATAAAATTTAAATATTATTATGAATTAATTTACCATGAGCATCACTAGTTCAGAATATATATTAATTTTCTTCTGTAATTTTTAAAATAAAGTTTTGAAGATTTTAAGAATGTAGCAACAATGATACAATTCATTATATTTGTACTCAACTGGTTTTGGTCCCAGAATTAATTTATTTTTCAAGACAAGGTCTCACTCCCTGATTTGATCATTATACATTGTACGTATGTATTAATATATCACATATAACTCATAAACTGGTACAAATACAAATGAAATAAATGCAGTGTAGTACCTTGGACTGGTAACTAGAGCACAAAAAGAACATTAATGGAAATACTGGTGGAAGTTGAGTAGTCTCGTATTTTTTCAATGGTGATATACCAACATTGATTTCTTAGTTTTGACAAATGTACTACTATAACATAGTGTACTAATTTTAGGGTTATCTGAAACTGGAAGAAGCTGGAGTCGTGCTGTTATGTCACTGTAACCTCAATGTTCTGGGCTCCAGTGATCCACTCAGCTTAGCCTCCACAGCTGAGACTATAGGCGCATGCTACCACACTCCACTGATTTTTTATTTGATTTTTTTTTTCTTTTTTCGTAGAGACTGAGTCTCACTGTATTGCCCAGACTGGTCTTAAACTGCTGGCCTCAAGTGATTCTCCAAGCTCAGCCTCCCAAAGCATTGGGATTACAGATGTGAGTCATCTCCTCTCATCAATAAATAATTTAATCTGTTAGCAATATTAAAGTAGCTCTTAAAATTATATTTTTTCTATTTTAGCAAGATTTTTCAGTCTGTTATACAATTTAAGCAAACACAGAAAACACCCTCTCTGTTTTTCATGCTTGCCCATCCAAAATCCATGGGATATTTTTGTCCTCCGTGAATATTAGTTTGTTCTATAAAAGACAGATTGTAACCTAACTGATAAACAACAGGGTTATATATGAATCTTATAAGGTTGCACTAAACAACAAATACTTCTGAATAGCTAAAATGCCTCAGATTTTAAGTAACGCAACATTGGGAATTGTATTTGAGTTGTCAGGATTTATGGGTAGTCGCATACCCACGGATTTCAAAAGAGCTTAAATTGCATCTTGTGAGTAGTCAGGTTGCACAGAAAATTTTATTAACCATTTACAAGAGACACATATGGCTTTATTAATGGTTTCAAACTGCGTATCTTTTAACGAGATTTCCTTTAAAAACATAAACTTCTTTGTTTTAATTCTGAAGAAATGACAATACAGAAGCTAAAGTCATGTAAGTATATACGAAATACATTTTCGAATAGACAATCTTATATTTTAGCATTTTATATTGCCAAAAATGATAACAACTTTCTCTTTGTTATAAGAACAAAAATAAAAAGATATTAAAATATAAATTAATAATTAACTTGGCATAGTTTATTGTACCTAAATCTCTGTTCTTTATTTAAAAATAGAATGATTCCGACTGGCCGCGGTGGTTCATGCCTGTAATCCCAGCACTTTGGAAGGCCAAGGAGGGCAGATCACCTGATGTTAGGAGTTTGAGACCAGCCTGGCCAACATGGTGAAACTCCATTTCTACTAAAAATACATGGTGGCAGGCGCCTGTAATCCCAGCTACTTAGGAGGCTGAGGCAGGAGAATTGCTTGAACCCAAGAGGCAGAGGCTGCAGTGAGCCGAGATGGTGCCACTGCACTCCAGCCTGGGGGACAAGAGTGAGACTTCCTCTAAAATAAATAAATAAATAAATAAATAAATAAATAAATAAATAAATAAA